>NC_083326.1:78092758-78392758 GCF_963455315.2 Globicephala melas
AGTCCCCGCTCACCGCAACTAGAGAAAGCCCGCGCGCAGCAACAAAGACCCAGTGTGGCCAAAAATAAATAAATTAATTTAAAAAAAAAAAGAAAAAAGAAATAAAGCAACCCACAAACCTCCCTGGCCACGCCCAGCTTTTCCTCTCTCTTTCTCAGCCACTTTCTAAATCAGAGGAGGCTGTTGGCTGCTGCTTGGGAAACTGAAGTGCTGTTTCTCAGACTTTGGCCCTAGAAAGACAGCTTGATCTTTGGAAGGAACTGGAGAGAGGCAGGGCTTAGGAGAGGCAGTGATATTCAGCGTCTGCTGAGAGACAGGGTGGGGCTGAACAAGCTCTCTGCCTAAGCAAGTGGCTTCTGAACCTTCACCAGGGGCAAAATCCTAATCTTAATAATAATCCCTCGACACTATCCCTCTTCCCCCACCCCAAACACACCTCCATCTGCTGCCCTGTGTTCATCCTCATGCTGACCGTGATCAGGTTCGATATCCCCAAAGAATACACTATGCTGCTGGAAGGAGAGCCTCTTGTCCTTCTTTGCAAATGTCCAGTATCCAGGAGCCGCCTCAATCCTGGGCCGCCCGGGGTGGTTGTCCCCCCTTCTGCCACAGGGAAGATTTTTAAGGTCCTTTCTGGCTCTATCTGTGTGTTTCTGGGGGAGTTCTTTATTTTCTCGGAAACTCTGCTTCCTTACCTGTAAAATGGGTCAAGTAATTCCTCCCTCCCTGGGTAACTGGGAGGATTAAATAAAATAGTAAGTGCAAGGCTTTCAGTAACTTCACAGAGCAAATGCTCAGAAGAAATGGCTTCCTGTTATCGTTACATAATATGTAGTGATTCGGGTTTCCTGGTTGTTAATTCAGTGCACGTTCTCCTCCGTCACAGCCTCTCCAAATGTACGTCATGTGCCATGTAGAAGGGGGCCCTATGCTTGAAAGCACACAGCGGAATCTCACGCCAGTCATGGTATGAGGCACTGGATACAGGAAGACGGGTACTGGGTATCCCGCCAACCTAGCTCAGACCTTTGGAGCCGTGATTTTAAACACATCACATGCATGTGCGCGCCACAGCACATACCATGGAAACAGTACTTGGACCCAGGCTTACTGGAGTAGTTCAGTGGTTTCAGGTGTATTTATTTCATTTATCTTGCTGCGAAGAGATTCACGGCTGACTTTTGGGGACGCCCGCCAGGGAGGAGGGAGCCACAATAGACCAGCATCTGCTACTACCGTCTCGCTGTGTGACCTTGGGTGTGGCACTCCCCATCCTGGGTCCGTGTCTGCACCTGGAGGGATGGTAACAGCAGCAGTTTCTAGTGATGGAGAGTTTACCGTGTGCTAGGCACAGCGCTGAGCCCTCTGCATGTGTGTCTTATTTCATCCTGACAGCGACTCTGTAAAGCACGTGTCATTTTTATCCCCACTTTACAGAAGGACAAGGTGACTGAGGTTCAGAGGAGGAAACTAGAGGGCAGCCCCGGCTCTAAGCACGTGGGTGCTGGGCACTCACCAGGGTTGATGCTAATCCTAAAGACAATCCCCTAAGATGATACCTCCCCCCAAACACACCCGCATCAGCTGCCCTGGTGTTATCCTCACCCTGACTCATCACGTTCAATCATCCCCATTTTACAGATGTGGACATTGAGCTACAATAGGGAGAACCGCTTGTCCTGGCTTGCCCATGGCTTTTCATTCTTAGCGCTGAAAGTCGGCCCATGTTAGGATGATGAGCAGCCATTAAAATCCAAAAGATCGCCCAGCTCCCCTACTCAAAAATAAGGAAGCAGAGGCCTGGAGAAGCGAGGGGGAGGGTGCTCATTCAACGTGGATCAGCCAGAGCTGGGGGTGTCTAGAGCTGTCTGTCCAATAGGGCAGCCACTAGCCACATGTGGCCATGGAGCCCCTGAATTGTGACTGGTTCCTTGAGATGTGACGTAAGAGTGAAATCTCGACTTCCCTGGTGGTGCAGTGGTTAAGAATCCACCTGCCAATGCAGGGGACACGGCTTTGAGCCCTGGTCCGGGAAGATCCCACATGGCGCGGAGCAACTAAGCCCATGTGCCGCAACTACTGAGCCTGAGCTCTAGAGCCTGCGAGCCACAACTACTGAGCCTGCGTGCCACAACTACTGAAGCCCGTGAGCCTAGAGCCCGTGCTCTACAACAAGAGAAGCCACCACAATGAGAAGCCCACGCACTGCAACGAAGAGTAGCCCCCGCTCGCCGCAACTAGAGAAAGCCCACACGCAGCAACGAAGACCCAACACAGCCAAAAATAAATAAATAAATAAATAAATAAATAAATTTTAAAAAGAGTGAAATCTACATGGGGTCTCAAAGACTAGGAGGAAAAAAAGAATGTCAGATATCTCAATAATTTCCAATGTTGACTACATGTTGAAAGGATCATGTTTTCGGTATATTGGATTAAGCACAATTATGAAAATTAATTTCACCTGTTGCTTTTGCTGCTTTTAAATGCAACTACTATACAGTTAAAAACCACACACGTGCTCACACTGCACTGCCATTGGGCAATGGAGGTCTCGAGTCTGACTGTCGTGGCTCCTGGACCAGAGCTCCTCCCTGCCACCCCACTGTCCCTCAGGTCCCCTCGAGCATCTACTAAAACCTAGGCAGGCAGAAGATACTCCTGCTTTCTAAAGAAGCCAGAAAAATGACACAGACAGTGAGCAAACGTCTCGTCACTTTTTGAGGTTGACCACTGGGAATTTTAGGTGTGATGGGGGTAGGAGTGGGGGAGAGAGAAGACCCACCTCAAACCATGTGAAGAGAGAGGTCATAGTAGGGGATCACCTAGGCTAATAGTCCAGGACCTAACATCTTGCTGTTTGAATGTCGTTTGAAATCTAACCCATCTGTATAGTGAATGTTTCATTTAAAAAATGATGCAGATCTCTATTTACAGGTAGGAAATGAGCTCCAAGATATATCATTAGGTGAAAAAAGAAAGGTGCAAATGCATACATTCTGCACATGTAAATGTAGAGAATATTCTGGAAGGAACGGGTAGCACTGGCTGCATCTTAGGAGGAATATTGGACATCAGTAGTAGGACGGAGACAGACTTTGCACTACCTTTTTTCCCTATTTGAATATCATTTAAATTATTATTTTAAAATCACAGGTATTACCATTTTAATGTGTATTACCACTAAATATTAAAGAAAACAACAACCAGCCTGTGAAGAACTCCCGGCTGTTTTCAGTTCGAACACCCACAAAATCTCTAATGGAGTCACGACCCTGTTTCCCATCTCCCTCCAATCTCATTTAAAAACAAATCCCAAGCCCTCCATGTCTTAAAAACCAAAATATCACCACCCCCAATAAAAACAAAAGACCAAAACTGTAACCCAACTGTGCTCTTTAAAAAAAACCAAACAACAAAACACAGCAAAACAACCAACTTCCTTACATCCCCGCAACTGCTAATTTGCAGTCTTTCCCCAGAGAGAGCGCCACCTGGGAATCAAACTGACGTGCTTTCTCCCACTCCAGCAAATCACAGCTACAAACCCGCCAACCTCTCTAAGCCAGGGGGTTAAGTTGGTGCTCTGTGTCTTGGGGATCCCAGAGACACGGGCGCCCTGCTGCCAGGGGGTCTCCCCAGCCACATAATTCCCCCAGTTTCATGGCTACAGTTTGTCCGTGATCTTCCCAGATCTAATAATGCCCACACCTCAGGGGCAGGAAGGAGCATCAGAGTCAGGAGGGCGAGGATGAAGGACTGTTCAGCGTTTGAAAGCACACCCTGAGAGGTGGCTTTGGGAAATCCCCACTCTCCTCGATCGCTGCTTTGTACAGCCTCTTTGAATGGCAGTTTGACAATATCCACATCAAAATTGAAAATGCACAGGCCCCCGGTACGCGGGCCTCTCACTGTTGTGGCCTCTCCCGCTGCGGAGTACAGGCTCCGGACGCGCAGGCTCAGCGGCCATGGCTCACGGGTCCAGCCGCTCCACGGCATGTGGGATCTTCCCGGACCGGGGCACGAACCCGTGTCCCCTGCATCAGCAGGCGGACTCTCAACCACTGCGCCACCAGGGAAGCCCTGCACAGATCTTTGACCTGGCAATTCAATTTTTAGGACTTTCCCCTACAGAGAAACTGGAAAAACATTCTTACACACACACACACACACACACACACCCCTCTTCCTTGCAGGTTGTTCAGAATATCAAGAGATTAAGAAAATCTGAGTATCCATTAATAGAGAACTGCTACATAAACTATGGTACATCTGTGCAATGGAATACAGTGCAGGCATTAAACCGGGGGGATTAGATCTAAAAGGACCAGTGGGGAATGATCTTTCAAGACACACTGTTAATTCTAAAAAGCAAGGTGGAGAACACCAATATATAAATATATTTGCATACCCATTGTATGTATTCGTTTATACTTCCATGGAAGCTTGGAGATCCACTGAATATCTTTGGAAAAACACCCAAGATATTGGTAACAGAAGTTGCTTCTGGGAAAGGGGACTGGGAGGCTAAGGGTGGGGTTGGAGGAGGAAGCTCACTTTTATTACATATTCTTTCATATTGTTCATTTATTTTGTACTATGTTTTTGTATCACCTTTAAAAAAAGAACAAGGTCTTTGAAGTCAGACTATCTTGGATTTGAACCCTAGCTTCTCCATGTGGCTTTGTGATGGTGGTCAAGTCACTTAGCGTCTCTGAGTCATAGTTTTTGCATCTATAAAGTGGGAATGATAATAGTATCTCCTCAGGTGTGTGTGTGAGGATGGAATGAGATAATAATTCGTATTTCCTGAGTTCTTACTATGCACCATATGCAATGGTAAGTGCTCAATAAATCGTACTCTCCCCACTCCTGTTACTAATAATTAAAACGCAAGCAGCCATTATCCTACTGGCCGTCTGTAGTGCCCAATGGACATATGTTGCTTCAAGTACTTTGTGCAGAAGGACCAGGTAAGAGCTGTGGACACACAGATCGGTCCTGCTTTTCAGTGGAATGGGAGCCTGTCACCGGCTCCTCCTCAGAATCCTGAAAGAACAGAATTTGGTGTGTTGGAACGTACTCAACAGAAGCAGCCAGAAACTCAGACACTGCAAGTTGGTGATGAGTCAATACCACTAGGGTGGGGTGGGGGTATTACTGGTCCAGTCCATCAGCAGGAGAGAGCTACAGGGCTGTCATCCCTATGTTGGAATAGATCTGGGGAATTATGAAAACTTCATTTCATCTTCATTTTGCAAAGCTCATTTCTATGAACTAGTTCAGCTAGCTGTACAGCACTATATCCATCCCACAGACAGAAAATTCCAGGGTTTGGGGTGAAGGTTCTTAAGTTCTTTCCATCCACGGACCCCCTCAGTGGCACAAAAATCCTCGCAGATGTACCTTTGCCCCCACTCTTGACAGACACACCACATCACCTTAAGTGTCATGTAGGGGTTGAAGGCATGTGCATTGAAGCTGGAAAGACAAGGGTTTGTGACCCTCCTCTACCATGTATTAGCCTCAGACTCCTTATCTGTCAAGCAGAAGCAATAAGTTACAGGGGCTAAGTGAATGGGAAAACATTTGATGGGATAATCCATGTAAAGTGCATGGTGCTCCTATTACTTTTAGATGACACCTCGAGGAAAATGAAGTATCTCAGCCCAGATATGTGAACATAATCATGACCAAGAGGGTGGCCTCATTACTATAAAAAGGAAACATATTACCAGCGGTCTCTGAAACAGTTCTTAAGAGTCATTACAAGGAGATGGCACATATATTCTACCCCTGATAAAACTTACCCTCTTTTACTTTCTTTTTCTTTCCCCTTTTCTCTCCTTCCCTTCCTCTCTTCTTTCCTTTTTTTTTTCATTCACATCACCTATTCATTCATTAACCCTTACATAGCTCCCAGCTGGGTCGGCAAGGAGCTTGGCACTGGGAAGTAAGAATAGACAATACAGACAGCATTCCTACCCTCAGATCTCCCAAGCCAGGGGTGAAGCAGGGAGTAGAGAGAGATATTAGTGACAAGTATAGTGAGTAGAACAAAGTGGAAATACAGGGTGCTAATGGGAGCATGGACAGAACACTTAACATAGTCTGAGAGGTGGTGGTCAAGGAAGGCTTCCTGGAAGAAGAGTTAGGATACAGAGTTGGCCAGATGAAGGGGTGCAAAAGTGGAGGAGAGAAGGCACTAGAGGTGGGAGGGAGCAGGTTTGAGGCACTGGGCAAAGTCCACTGTGGTTGGAGAAGAAAGACAACATCTTTCAAAGCTGGAGAGATCTTCAGGAGCTAGATCATGACAGTCTCTTGAGAGTCAAGTTAAAGATTTTGGACTTTATTCTTATAGCGATGGCAAATGCCGGAGGGATTTGAGAAAAGAAGTTCTGTGGTTAGATTTAGATTTTATTAAGATGCTGGATGGAAAATGGATGGAAAAGCAAGGCTGGCTATTGGCAGCTCAGTTAGGAGGCTGCTGCAGGCCAGAGATGAGAGATGATGGTGGTTAGAATTAGGGTAGTGAAAGGGAGGAAGGAGGAAAGTGGGTAGATTTAAGAGATATTTAGGAGGTTGCGTCAACAAAATTTGGTGACTGATGTCTGGGGTTAGAAAGAAGGAAAAGTCCAGAAGGACTTTCCAGCTCTGGTTTCTACAAGCAGATAGAACATGATGGGATGAAAGAAAGGATAAGAATGAATGAAACTCACTTGATAGAATTGTCCTTCTTGAGTAGTAATAAATAATTTAGTTTAGTATATTTCAAGAGTCAACATTTCCTGATGCCATTACTTCCTTAATTCTGAGAATTAAGGGGGATTACAGCAAATAGACTTGACTTGGCTCATTTCCCCAGCTGTGCCATTTACTGGGTATTTGATCTGGGGCAGGTCATTTTTAATATTTTGAATCTCAATTTCATTTTGTGAAATTGAAAAGGTAATAACAACTGCTTCCAAGATTTTTGTGAAGATTAAACAAGACGGATGCTGGAAAGAGTGCTTTGTAAACTGTAAATGTCAACTGCAATGGTAATGTTGAGTCTTTATTTTTAGGAGGACATCAAGAACAGTATCCTCCAAATAGCAACTCACTGGTAATGGACACTCAACCAAGTTTCTCCTCATGCCTGGCATCTTTGGGTGCCTCTGGTGCAGGGAAGCTGGGTCAAGAGGAGGGCAAAAGGTGCTCATGGAAGGAAGAAGAAGTAAGAATGATTATTTTAAGGGAGGAGTGATAATATCCGCTCCCTTAACTCAAAAGTTCCTTGTAAATAGATCACAGCATCCACACAGGCTTGAATCAATTAAAAATGAATTTCAGCAAAGGGAGAATACATTAAGTAGAAAACACAAACTTACAATAGCAGGAATAACTCACATATGTTGGATACATCAGTAATAACAATAAATGTAAATGGTTTAAACTTAAGTAAAAGATCAAGACTCTCAGATTGGCTACATGCATTTGCAGTTACCCTGTATTAGCATGGACATAGGGCCAAGGGTCAAGGACAGGAGGGAAAACAATTCACCAAAGGAGGTATGAGCTTGGTATACATCTGCTGGTCACTTAACTCTAAGGCAGATAGGTGTGCTTTGAATTGAAAGATGTAATTGACTCTCTTCTTAGAATATGTTAGCACCTAGTAAACACAGAAAAAATATTTACTGAATAAATGATCAGCTATCAAAGCAATATCTTTTACTAAATTTTTATTAATTAGGTTGAAATATATGGAATTAGCAGTTTTGTAAATGATCAAATTCTCCACTTTCCTAGAGTTCAACCTAATATTATGAACATTTTTATATGTAAGAACTTTATTGAACTATTTAAGTTCATTCTTGCAACAACCATATGAAGGACATGACATTATTATTCCCATTTTATAGGTGTTGAAACTGAGGCTCAAAGATGTTAATTAAGTCATAGAAGTTTATCCAGCTAGTGTCAATGGCAGGGATTCAAACCAAGTGTGTGGGAACTCAAAAATCTTTGCTTTAAAAGAAATATTAAACTCTATTTTAGCCACAAGAATGTTCAGTTTCAGAGTTTTTAAGCAATCACTTCACCTACAAATAACGACAACTCAAAGTCTTTGCTTTTATCACTTTCCAGGTACTACTGTGTATTTTTATTTCAGCTGGCCTGATCACCAGCTATAACTTTAGTAATTGGAAGTTGAAAGGGACTCTAGGAGTTTTCCATTCCAATGATTCATAATATGGAGTCTATGGGCCCCCTACAGGGCTCAGGAATCCCTGAAAATCCTGGAATTGTGTGCAAAACTTTTAGTGCACACAATTAGTGCATATGTGAATTTATATGGGGAGGGGGCCCATAGCATTAATACGATTTTCTAAGCACTCCTTGACCCAATAAGCAATAAGAGTAGAAGTTACTGGATTAATCTTAATTTTACAGATGAGGAGTTTGAGGCTCATAGATGGGGAAGAACTTGCCCAAAGTTCTTAGAGTCAGAACTAGGATTCAGGTCTGTTGCATGATTTCTTCTCAAACTCAGGTTACATGCTCATTTTCCTTGCCTTCCCTGTGAAATTAGGAAAGTTTCTCAGGGACCTGTTTTCAACAGCAGTGCTAATCTCAGGATGTCAGCTGCAGCCTTCTTGGTACATGCCCTTTCTGTCTGGCTATACCGTTTCTTGATTATTCAAAATAAGCCCAAGGAGTCAACTCTCTCCTCATCCGTCCCCTCCTGGTGAACCGTCCCCAATTACTATTCACCTCTTCAGGATTGATAACGGGGGGTCTGAGGATACCCCGATAGGTGGGGGTTAGGGGCAAATTGTCATAAAAGATGTGCATATAATTCTAGGATTTTCAGATATCCCAGAGACCTGTAGGGGTCCACAGACCCCATACTAGTTGCTTGTCAAGGTAAATATTATAGATCAATTTCATAATTAGGATAAAAAGCTAGTTTATTTAGTGTTGCTTAAAGGCAGCCATAAGTGATAATGTAGTTCTTAAAAGAAAATAAAACTTAAGACTATCATACTAGAGACCCCTGCTACAACTCCTTCATTTACCCAGCTTTTATCGAGTAACAACTTTGTTCTCAGAAAGGGTTATTCTAATGAACTATGAGAATGTACGCACCTTGAAGACAGAGATCACAGTTCCCTGGTTTACGGTTGGACCCTCAATGCACAGCAAACTGCTGGGCACACAGTAGGTGCTCAATATGTCAAAGTCTCAATCTCCAAGTCTAGAGCTATTGAATGAAGTAGCCCAGGCGGGAGGTGAGAGGGACTGGTGGAGATGGTGGGGAACTGGAGAGCCCATGCCATATCTAGAGGGCCATTCCAGCTGGTGGTTGCCAGGAAGAAAGGCAGGGCTGGGATTGGTTCACTTCTTATCTATTGCAGAGAAGTGATAAATAGCCCACTACAAATGAAAGAAGAAATAAATGAGGCTTCACATATTTGGGTAACAGCACTTGGATTTAGGAAAAGGAGAGCTGAAGAGGGGGGATCTCAGTGGAGCTTCTAAAATCACCAATGATGGCCATGGTCTAATGGCTTGCTATGTAAGGTGTGGTCATGGACCACAGACATCACCTAAGAGCTGGTTAGAAATGCAGAGTCTCAGTCCCCACCCCAGACCTACAAATCAGAACCTGCATTTTTAAGAAGACCTCCGAGTGAAACACTGGTCCGGTTTGCCGCTAAATGCCTGTGTTACATTTTTGCAGTCGAATGAAGCTTCAACCAGAACACTTCAGTCCAGGGAGTGTGGTAATATCAGGTTGAACCATGTACAACTGCAGATATTGAACCATTCTGTGACCTACAAAAATGGCAATTTCAAATGAAATTTCAATTTCCACCCAACTATAAACCGTTCTGCACAAGATTGTCTACTTCAGAGCCAGAATATCACTTGCTTCAAAAAGGCTCTGGTCAGATTTTACAAACAACAGCCCACAGGCATACAGATGACTGTAAGTTTCACATGAAAGACAAATTTCTGGCTTTCTTAGGTTATTGGAAGGTGCATTCATACATGGTCTGCATTCCTCAACGTCAGCAAACAGCTGGAGTGAGAGGTGATGCCCCCTTTCCATAGGGCATGAGCTCTCTAGTTCCCCCCAGCCCCCACGCAGCCCCCTCACTCATTTGTTTCTTGCCAGGACCCTGTAGGTATTTGTGGGACCCTAAATACCTGTGGGACCCTGCTAGATAGTGAGTTTTAAAGAGAGACAAGGAAGGTCACATTTAGAACCTGCTCAATGAAGGGGCAGATGTGCTCAGTGATTTGGGTCCTGTCACGGGTGCTCCCAGTTGGTCCAGGTGTCTGATGGGATGCCCACCTTCCTGAGAGCTCTCTGCATCTGTCCCAGCATTTGCCCTCTGGCTGACCCTTACCCTGTCTTCATTTCTCCGGGTTAAAGCTACTGAGCTTCACACAACAGTCATCCTTAACTCCGTATCTGCTTCTTCTCTTAACCTGGTATTTTTACAAAAACCCTTCCTGGAGTGACACCTTTTTCTCTAAATGGAGCTTTTTATGTCAAGCCAGTCTGTGCCTACTCATTCCAACAAGATCTGAGTGGAAACCAGCCTCCTTCCTCCAATTGGAGGGAATACACAGTCCCAGATCCTACAGGTTTTCCTTAGTGACTCCACCTCGGTTACCTGAGCTGGCTGGGTCTTTATCTCCTGTTGTCCCAGTACACCTGGTAAGCCCCTAGAAGGCATCCCTTCCTCGGCACTGAGTGACACATTCCCACCTGCTTCAGCCTTACCCCACCTGATGCAGCCTTACTGGACAGAGCTCTGCAAATTTTCCCCTGAAATAAAATCACAGAGAAAAAGAGAAGGATGTCACCGTGAACAGCACCTTAGCTGGCATCACAGAGGTGGGAAGAAAGGCTTATGGGGGAACGTCATGGTTAAGACTGTAGGTCCTGAGTTCAAATCCTGACTCTGCCAGTGATTGACTGTGGCTTTGGGCATGACATTTAGCATCTCTGCACCTCTATTTCTTCATATGGAAAATGGCAAATATTAATAGCATCTACTTGCAGGGCTCTCGTGACGGTTCCATGAAATAATATCATGTTCCGCCAACTGGTCTTGCCACCTTCATATCTTTGTGCCGTACCCCGGTCTCATACTGTGCAATTATTTATTTACTATTTTTCCTTAAAGTTGACACATTTTTCCCTTAAGTACACACCATGGCTTCACCCAAAGGAAGAGCACCCATGAAATCATGGTACGAAGGTGCCAGCTACATTTTTCTATTACCAAGACAATATTTAATGAGCAAATTTGAAAAATGGATACCGCTCTGCTCCAATCATGAGAAAACACTGAACAAACTCCAATTTAGGGACATTCTAGAAAGTAACTGACCAGTAATCTTTTCTAGTCTCAAATGCATGACAGGAAAGGAGAGAGTCACAAACTCTCACAGATCAGAGAAGACTAAAGAGAAATAACGCACTAAAAGCGGCATGGAATCCTGGATAAGGCCCAGGAACAGAAAAAGGTCATTAGTGGAAAAAGTGGTGAAATTCGAATAACGTCTGTTGTTTAGTTAATACTCTTATTCCATTGTCAATTTCCTGCTCTCGATAACTGCATTATGGCTACGAATGATGATAACATTAGGGGATGCTGGATAAGGGATAATAAAGAAAATCATTGTACTATTTTGCAATTTTTCTATCTATAAGTCTAAAATTACTTCCAAATAAAACGTTTAAAAAACTGGGTACCAGTGAAGCGGTCTCTCTCTTTCGCCCCCTCTCTTCAGTGCCTGGCAACTCCCTATCTGCTTTCTGTCTCTATGGATTTGCCTGTTCCAGGCATTCCATATAAATGGAAGCCTACAATAGGTGGCCTTTTTTGTCTAGCTTCTTTCACTTAGCACAATGTTTTCAAGGTTCATCTGTGTGGTCGCAGGTATCAGTACTTCATTCCTTTTTACAGTTGAATAATATTCCATTGTATGCATGGACCACATTTTGTTTATCCATTCATCCGTTGATGGACATTTGGGTGGTTTCCACCTTTTGACTACTGTGAACAACGTTGCTTTGAACATGTGTGTTCAAGCTTTGTTTGAACAATTGTTTTCAATTCTTAATGGGTACGGCGTTTCCTATTGGGATGATGAGATGTTTTGGAACTAGATAGAGGTGATGGTTGTAAAATATTGTGAACATACTAACTGCCACTGAATTGTATATTTTAAAACGACGAGTTTTATGTTACATAAATTTTACCTCAATAAATACATGGGTACCACCAGTGGAGTATCTACCACGTTTTGGAAAATCTGTGCTTATGTGACCCCAGCACTTAACATAGTACCTGGTCCTCAACAAATGTGTGAAGAACGCTGGCCAGGGTTAGTATCTTTGCTGGAGCGACCTGACACTCCCAGCTCTCACCCCAGGACTCTTTCAACAACAGCACATTACTTTCACCAAGAAACTTCCTCCGTGTTTAATCTACTACAGTCCTTGAAGGTGCAAAAAAATCTCAGGGTCCCTGGGGTACCACCACTAGAATGCCTTGCTTGGTATTCATAAACTTCTCCTATTTTCACAATATGTACATCTGGCTGATATGACACAGCCGCCCACTGCCCCCAGACATGCGCTCAGAACAACACAGAATGAAAGTTCACCAGACACTAAACCAGTTACTTGTTGACTGAACACTGAACCTATTTCAGCAGCTTATTCAACAAGTCTCCTCGATAGACCGGATGCTTTATTGAGCCAGGACTCTACCCTACAATCTGCTGGTTCAGTCTCAGTGCCCTGGCACTGTTCATTTGATTTTCTAATGCTCAGTCCCATTTCCTCAAAGTACCTAGGGATATATTTCAATGTTGGAAATGAAAGCAAATGCCTGATTCATTTTGAGGATTTCATAAGGATCCTACAGAAAACTGAAGACACTCCAGCACAACCCAGATCAGAGAAGCATCTTTCTGTTCAGAGCTAATGAATTGAGCTTTTTTTTTTTTTCCTTTTGCGGTACGCGGCCCTCTCACTGTTGTGGCCTCTCCCGTTGCGGAGGACAGGCTCCGGACGCGCAGGCTCGGCGGCCATGGCTCACGGGCCCAGCCGCTCCGCAGCATGTGGGATCTTCCCGGACCAGGGCACGAACCCACGTCCACTGCATCGGCAGGCGGACTCTCAACCACTGCGCCACCAGGGAAGCCCTTGAGCTGGGTTTTATTGACGATTATCAGCAAGCTCTTCCTCTTTGCCTTGTCTGTGCTGCTTGTTCTCCATCCTTTGTTCCCAGATCTATTCTCCATTCTTCTCCAAACTTATCTGGGCTCCAGGAGGAGGCTGGCCCCTATGGGTATCAATAGGTTCCTTGCCCTCTGGCTTTCGATTGGAGGCCTCCAATTTGAGGCACCGGCAAGATGGGACAGAAGGAGGAGAGGGAGGCTGCTCCCTCCCGTCTTAGTGCTGTGGTCCAGAGAGGTCTGCAGTTCTGTGTGAGCACAGCTGCTGCTGGGACACCCCTCGCCCCCGCAGTGTCTGCAACCCCATCCCACGGTCCAAAGGGCTTCAGGAACACTGTACCCTCCCCCCACTTCATCAGGCCTGGGGTGGTCCTCACTCCTCTTGTTGCTAGTTTCTGGACACTTCACCCTCCCTTCTTGGGGCCTAAAACCATGTCCTTAAGTAATTCCTTTATTAAATTCTCTTGGAATAAAGTATCACTGCTGCAGGTACCTTCTGTTTCCTGTTACCCTGTCTGATAAATCTTCATCCCCACTGCTCTAGGGATGAGGAATATCAGAAGCGATGCTACGGTCAAGGGCATAGCAGGTCTAAAGTGAATTACCCTACTGGCCGTCCTCATCCTTACTAATAAACGTACAGAGCACCCAGTATGAGTCAAGCATTGAATGTTTCCAAGAACCCAGTGAAGTGGAGTCATACTCCTGTTTACAGAAGAGGAAAAGGACATTTCGAGAGAGATTAAATACCTTGCCCAAGGTTACAGGGCGAGTGCTAGGGGTTGGATTCGAATCCAGCTTGGCCAGCATCCTGCCTCCTTTGCATCCCCTCACGTCCAGAGGCAGCTGATACGTTCAAGAGCTGATGTCATGGCAAGTCAGACCCCCGTGCCTGGGAGGAAAGTTTGCTGACACTAAGAAGGATGCCAAAGCTGCAGGTCTGAGTCACCCTTCGGAGCTCAGACACCTTCAGGTGTGCCCCGGCTGCAAAGCCAGTGGTGGAAAAGGCAACTTTGGAAGATATTCCAGGGACAAACCCTCAAGCTCATTTCTCAGTTCCTCAAGAGGCCTGGAGCCTGCTCTGCTGTTGACAGAGGGAACTGTCACCTGCTCACTGCTCACTGCCCCTGATGTAATGAGCACCGTGGAAGAGGGCTCGACTGGGATGCTAAACAGCTGTAAATGACATTGTCACCAGCCTTCATAAAGCACAGTGACTCACAGCTCTAATTGAAATGCTGAGGGGAAAATGTAAAGAAAGGCTGCCATGGAAAACAGTGACATTCTGCTAAACTGCTGGATTATTTCTTCCAGGAAAAGAGGTGCTTATGAGTGTGTGGGTGGGCGTGTACGTGTGCATGTGTGTATATGTGTGTGGGGGGAGGGGAGATAGAGATGGGGAGGCTGAATATTATTCTCTTAAGAAACATGGGAAATTTTAATACAGAAGAAAGTCTAACTAAAGCTATCCTTGCCACCCAACTTTTTATTTTGAAATATTTAAATACAGAAAATTTAACAGAATAATGCAATCACATCTATAAACTTCCAACTATATTCAACAGTTATTAGCATTCGCCATATCTGCCCTGTCTGTTGTACCCATCCACCCATCCATCATTCCATCCATCCATCCATCCATCCACCCATCCATCATTCCATCCATCCATCCATCCATCCATCCACCCATCCATCATTCCATCCATCCATCCATCCATCCATCCATCCATCCATCCACAATCTCTCTCTTTGACTCTATCTACCTGTCTATCTATCTATCTATCCAACTACCCACCTACCTATATATTTACCTCTGTTATCTCTCATCTCTCTACGAATCTATCTATCTATCTATCTATCATCTTTGCACTGAACCATTTGAAAATAATTTGCAGACATCATAATGCTTCAGCCCTAAATTCTTAAGCATGCATGTCCTAAACAAAACTCACAGCACCATCATTACACCTAAGATTCTTGCACATTTCACCAACTATTCAGCTAAGGTTGTGTTTTGCACAATGGCAACTGAAGTAGTAAATCTAATCCCCACCGCTCAGGAGAGAAAATTCAATCTACTGCACAGAAACAGGCTGTCAGGGGGTTCTTGAACGGGAAGATTTTTGGCTTTGTGGCTGGTTCCCGTCATAAGACTTCCAAGATGAAATGCAGAGGGCTGCTTGACTTAGATACCGGTTTAGAACCAGACAAGAAATCCAGTCTGATTACACAATATTGTTCTTAAAAGGGGCCCTCCTCCGAACAAAATCACCACGTGATTTCATTCAACGTAACCTCCAGTTTTAACCATAAAATATGGCTCCCAATGCCTTCTTGCTGTTTCTGAAAAGCCAATGAACTCTTAAAAGTCCAATGAAATAGCACCAGTAGGGAGATTCAGAAAGAAATATAATCTCTGAAGGCAAGTCTTAAAGAAGATACCCCCAAGAAACCCTGGGCATTGAAAACAGCAGTTAAAGAAACAACATTTTTGTGCACGTAGGAGTTCTGCATGTTTGTTTAAAAATAATCAACAAAAACAAAACTATCAGGCCCCAAAATCCAACCAGTCTCATCCTTTAAGAGCACACACTGTGAGAAATCAAGGGATTTCAGTTCAGTTACCACCGTGATATTCGGGGAGAAATGACAAATGAAGGTCTTTTCGACTAAGACTTAACTTAATAAACTAGTGCAGAGATGTTATTGACTCTTTTCATTACCTGAATCTTGGTACATGAATATAATTGTTTTTCATTTTCCTTACCAAATATTCCAGAGCGAAGAGACTGCTTCAAAAAAATCAAAGAGAAAAACCTGCCCAAAATAGGTCAGTGGCTACAGAGTACGATTCTGATTTATCCATATTCTGATTTACCTGGTTACGTTTTTATGCTTAAAATTCCTGGAATGAAATACAGCACAACGCGATCCACATGGCTGTTTCAATGACCAAATAGGATGGGTTGCTCACACCACCTGCCCGTTGCATTCTACTCATGGCAAGTTGATCCCTTTCTTGGACGCCAGGAGCTGCTTGAGGGTAAGGACAGTGTCTTCCACTTCTTTCTGCCCCACCCTGTCCTATGGGCTCTGGCCCAGAGCTAGGAGCTCTTGTTAGATGAAGAAGCAGCTGCCCTGACTCTTTTTTTGTTTGCGGTACGCAGGCCTCTCACTGTTATGGCCTTTCCTGTTGCGGAGTGCAGGCTCCGGACGCGCAGGCTCAGCGGCCATGGCTCACAGGCCCAGCCGCTCCGCGGCATGTGGGATCTTCCCGGACCGGGACACGAACCCGTGTCCCCTGCATCGGCAGGCGGACTCTCAACCACTGCGCCACCAGGGAAGCCCTGCCCTGACCCTTGTTCATGACAAGAAATCCTTTAGCTGAGAAACACTGTCTGCTCAATACTATCTGCAGTTGGGCAAGCTTTTTGAGTTCACAAGCTCCCTTCCTCATGTCAACCTGCAAACGGGTCCCAGAAAGGCTCACTTCTTTAATCCCCACGGTAGCAATTTAGCTGTCAGGCTTTGAATAAATAAGAAATTCCTGAGTGTTATTTAATGCTGGTGGGCAAAGGTTCCTGGCAGAAGCTGAGGCACTTTTTAGGAACCCCTGAAAATCTATGGAATTTCTTTCAGGTGCCTTTAGCCCAGGACTCCAGAAGCATCTTGCATGACCAAAAAGAAGGTCTGTGTTTTCTGGGGATCCCATTTGAGAAGAGGTGGTCTAATGATGGTAGGTGACGGAATATGCAAACCAGAGGTGAGGAGAAAGAAAACATTGCCCAGGCTGGAAATGGAGACTTTGCCCCTGCAAAGGGCATCTGTTTTCAATCCTAACAGAGCAACTTTTTTTTTTTTTTTCTTTAGGAACTGTCGGCAGAAATCACGAATGCCGCTGATGGACAAGAATGGGGCGAATGTTTATCTCTGGCGAGGCATAGAATGTAAGGTGGAAAAAACCTTGGAGGGAAGCGAGTCCAGGGGTTGTAAACTGAAATGTCTCAAAGTAGGCAAGTGACAAACAGTATTTAATGGTGGGGGCCTGTGACCTAAAGACAAGAAGAACGACCAAACCAAACCAAACCAAACTGAAACGCAAACCCTGTACCAGCGAGATAGAACATACCTGCACATTTCCGAATGGAGTTGCCCTTGAATGCCAGCTCCTTCATTTCACAGATAGAAAATCAGGGCTGATTGAGGGGAAGGGGCATGGCCCACATGAGCTGGCTAACTAACGGGTCTCTCTTTTTTTGCATTTCTTTTCTTTGTTCTGATCACTGACACGGGCCTGATGTTGTCTGTCTCCTTTCCAGAATCACATTTCCACTATCTCACTGAATCCTTCTAGCAACCCCATACAGCAGTTATAATCTCCGTTTAGTGGATGACATGCCTGAGGTTCAGAGAGGTTCACTCACTCACCCCGAGTCACAATCCACAAGTGCCCGAGCCTGGCGTCAGATGCTTCCCCAGAGGACATCCTCGTTTGATTTCCGGTGCGTGCTCTGCCTTTCAACCTGGCTGCACTTGACCCAGTTCAGCATCGGAGACCTTGTCACTGAGAGGGTGCTACAAATCAGAGGGCTACCAGTTCTGATGCCACCTCCTCTGTGAAGTCTTCCCTGATACCTCCAGTCACCCATCCGCAGCAACATTTCGCCTCTACCTCTCTTGTCGAGACTTCAAGCCTGGGATAGGGTCTGTTTGGCGCCCACTACCCGACCAGGCTGCAGGCTTTTCAGAGCAGGGCTCACACTTTAATCCGAGCGCCTGCCCTGGGGGCCCGGCACTGGGTCTGCCATTTAACACTCACCATCACATCTTTGACAAATGCGCTGACGTCTGCTGCAGAGCCACACATAACTGCTGCTCATCTTTGGCCGCTCATTGGTAAATACAACTATGCCGAGACCCATGTCTGCTGAACCCTGTCAGCTACACTTTTATTGTGGACTCAGGGGCATTTTCTGTCGATAGATCCTTTTCGTTTGATCGACTCATGTGGATTCAATTTTCCAGCATTGCAGGGTCCTGCTCATCATTCTACTTCCCTAGGAATGGACATGAGAGCAGCATAAACATACGTAGGGCTTGCAAAGGTTGGGAGGGGGCTGACTTGGCTGCTGAAATGAGCCCAAACCAATGGCTTTGGTGAAATCAATGATAAGTAGACAGGGTTTATTAGCCCCTGTGATTACCTGGTTCCTAAAGTTATACCCATTAGGTCAATTTAAAAAGGAATTTCCTCTCTGAAAGGACAGACGGATCAATCAAAGGGGCTAATGCCCAACATTAGATGAGGACTCGGGTCTTAATGTGCGGCAAGGTGAAGGTGGGTGGAATCACGCTCAGTCTTTCCTGAACAGTTTCTCCAACCTATGATAACAACCAGGAAAGAGATGGAATTAAATTTCCTTTCAGTACAGAATCTATGGGGATTCTTTACACTGAAGTAAATGTGGCGTTATCATAAACAGGCACTGGGCAAAGAGCCAGGACACTGAGGTTCTGTCCTAGCATTGACAATACCGTGCTGCGTGACTTTC
Source organism: Globicephala melas (assembly GCF_963455315.2). NCBI lineage: Eukaryota > Metazoa > Chordata > Mammalia > Artiodactyla > Delphinidae > Globicephala > Globicephala melas. The sequence continues at coordinate 78,111,562 of NC_083326.1, forward strand.
TGCAAGTCATGTACCTTTTCTGGGCTTTGGGTTCTCCTGCTGTAAACTAAGGGTACTGGACAAGAGCTGAGGGCATTAGAATCTCATGCAGAAGTCTTGTTAAAAATACAGAAACTTCAAGTCTCCCCTGGGGACACTGATTCATTAGCCCTGGGGTAGGACCTGGTGCCTCTGCTTTTGACCAGTTCTTTGTGGATTCTGACGTTGATGGTCCACTGGGCTGATGTTTGGCATCTGCCAGATTAGATATACCCCAAAGCTATCCTGTATTAGAATGAGGGCAGTGGTCATGTTGATGGTGGTTGCAGCTTTTGTGTTGTTAACTACATAAACCCACACTGACCGGGGGTGGGAAGCATGCCCCTTTACGCAAACTGACCCGATGAAAATTGCTCTCGGAACGCCAGATTCAACTGCTGAGTATTCTGACTGCTCACAGGAAAAAGCCCCAGTTCTAATGGTCATGATTGCTGCCTGCCCCTCTCAACCACATTCCAAGGCTCACCAAGGTATGCACAGACCGAAGAACCTGAGTGACAGGCAACCTAGTGAGTCTTGTCATAAGACATTCCAGAACATACACCCAAGAAGGCAACACAGCCAGACCTGTGTGTGTTCACAACAGGCAGATGAACTGACCCCCAAGTCTTCCTGCATCCTAGGAAATTAACACCCCCACCAGTGGGTGGGAAAGTTTTTGGATAACTCTCCAGTTGGTACCTTGGACAGCTCCCTGTGGCTCAGCTGCAGAGACCCTCAGACAGCAGCCTACCCAACTATACCACCCCTAGCCTCTCAGCCTTTCTGGTGAGGTCCTTCCCCAGGGAAGATAGAGCCTTTGCGGGGGCTGGGGGTGGGTAGGGAGGGCTGGCTTTGGCCATTTGGGGAAAACAAAGAGGCAGGAGGAGCAAGCAAACGGCAGGCTGATCTAGAAACCACGTCCACACTACCGGCCCCAAATGGTACCACAGAAGACTTCCCTTCTGGGTTCTCTTTCTTCTATAATCACCAATCTTGGCATAAAAGTATTGTTCCCAGACCACCTTTCACATACGTTATCACAAAATCTTCAAAACAACCCCTTGTGGAAGTTATTGTTTCGCAGATAATGGAACTGAAGCTCAGATAGGTTAAGTGATCAGCCAGGGGTCACACAGCCAATGGAGTGAGCTAAGCTTGGCTTCAAGCAGGGGTCCTTACCAGATCTCTCTACCATGATGCTGCCTGCTCTTTCCCTACATGGCTGGGCCTTTGGGGGAACTCACAATTTCTGGAGACACAGTCATGTCCCTGACTGTTGGCGTGGCCTCCAGCCGTGCAGACGTAGCAGGAAATGAGGCTGTGGGTGCTGAAGCAGGAGCACAGACTGCTTCCGTGCCCAGATGTGGCAAAACCCTCCACATTAAGAAACTAAAAACTGGGACTGAGGTCTCCAGTTGCGCCACTTACCAGGTAGGTGGCTATGAGTGGGTCGCTTGGCTTGCCCTGCCTCAGTTTCCAAAGTTGCAAAATGGGATTCAGATTGCTGTGCTGGTGACCTGGGGAGGTTTGAAAGTATTCCTGGGGGTGTTCCAAGGACACCTTGTGTGTAACAGCACCTTGGAGGTGGCACGAAGTTGTGCACTCTTTCGGGGGCTCCCAGAAACTGGATTGGTGGAAAGGATTGGGGTGGAAAGGACTGGGATGGTGGTGGTGGAAATGGTGGGACAGAACGACTCCCTTTGGTTACATGCCAAGGCTTCTCAAATCTGAGATCCTGAGGGCAGAGGAGAATGGACATGACTGCTTCGGGCTGGGGCACAAGAGGCCCCTTCCTTGTTTTATCTTAAGTTCAAAATAACAATGGGAGAGGAGTGGGATAGGGAGGGTGGGAGGGAGACGCAAGAGGGAGGAGAAATGGGGATATACGTATATGTATAGCTGATTCACTTTGTTATACAGCAGAAACTAACACACCATTGTAAAGCAATTATACTCCAATAAAGATGTTAATAAAATAAAACAACAATGAGGAAAATCAATGCTCCCTTGCACCTTTGTGAACACAACATGTTTGCCCCAATACCAATTAGAGAAACGTGGAAGAAAGAGGGAAGTTTTCCCTCATTCCTCTGGGGGACCAGCCTGAGGGGCAGCTGCTTCCTTCTCTCTTCCAAGGTTCTGGATCACCAGAGGCCAGATGATGCGTCCTGGGTGCCCTCCCAGCGCCACACGCATCTCTGCCCAGGGATGCTGTCTCTCACAGTCGTGTGCTCTTCTGGGGCCCGAAGTTGGGGTTTGAGCTGGGCTATGGGAGTACTTTCACATTTGTGATTTTTTGAGGTCCCCATGACAGTCACACTAGAAAGGTATTGTTTCCCCCATTTTACAGACAAGAGAACTGAGGCTTAGAGAAGTAAAGGGACTAACTTAAGACCACATAGCAAGTAAACGGTAAATCTAGGATTAGAACCCAGTGGTATCACTCCAGAGCTGCCTTCCCTCGCTCTACTGCCTTCGGGGCGCGCGCCTCTCCTTTCTGCGTGCCGCCCGAGACGGCGCAGTCTGAGGGAGCCCTCCGGCCGCAGTGCCCTGGGGATGGAGGCGAGGGTCTCGAGGTCTCTAGAGCACAGTTCGGAGAACCCCGTCCGGACTCTCGGGCCCAAGGACCCCTCGGATGGCTCTGGAAGTTGGATCTCACGGGGACCCTGTTCCGACCCTTGGCTACCTGGCGGTAAACCCACCACTCGTGGTGCACTGTCCGGCCCCGAATTCCAGCAGAGTGTGCCCCTTGCCCGTCCGGGAGCTCTAGAGCCTCCTTCGAGCAGCAGGCACAACTTTCCTAGGTTCTAGGAGCCAGCGCTCTTGCACCCCAATCCCGCCCGGACGCAATAAGTAAGAGGTGCAGGCGGTCCCGCCATTACCGGGAGCGCAGTAAGAGCCCTAGCAAAGTTGGAAACCAGGCGCGAGCAGCAACGTTTCCCAGGAGCGGAGCCCTCCCGGCCTCGGGCCCCCCACCGAGGGTGGCGAGCGATGCCAGAGTCCGCCATTACCGCGGGCTCGCGGTGGCAGTGCCTCAGGAGAGCCGGGCACGGAGGAAAGCTGAAAGTTGAGGTTGGGCAGGTGCAACGATCCCCCGGGACTGGCGTCCCCCAGCCTCCGGCTGCCCGCAGGGGGTAGCGCGGGGTGCCCAAAGGGGCCGCCATTACCGCAGCTCCGAGCCGAGCGCGCGGCGGAAGAGGGACACTGGTCCCTGCAAAGTTGGAGCGCGGCGGGCGCGACAACGGCCGGGAGCGGAGCCCCCGGCCTGGGGCTGCCTGCTGGGAGGAGATCGAGGCCGCCGGGACCAAGTTGGGACGCGCGCAAAGCCTGCGCCTCCCCGCGAGCACGGGGGGATCCCTAGCGGCCAGCGAGGGCATGCGGGACGCCTGGGCCGAGAACTCACCTGCTGCCGAGCCGGGCAGCGCCGAGGCTGCCTCTTGCGCTGCGCACCCGCCCGCCCGCCGCCTCCTCCTCCTTTCCCCGGGCGTCCGCAGCCACCGCGCTCCCGGTTCCAGATCCTCCCGGTCGGCCGCCCCGCGCGGCTGGAAGGCGCCAGTCGCACCCACTCACCTCTGGGTAGGAGACGCGCGCATCCCTCCCCCTTCCCCTCCGCTTTGTGCCTCTCTGATCCCTTCCCGCCCCCTCTCCCCGAGCCCCACCCCTCCCAGGTCCCCTCCCCTCCCTCCGCCCCAGCGAACCCAAGTTCGGGACGGAGGCCCTGGGCTTCCCCGGCGCAGTGCCGGGCGCCCTGCGCGCGCCCCTGGCTCACCCCGTCCGCCCGGCAGCCGCTTGCCGCCTGGCTGCCCCGAGGAGCCGCGGGGCTAAGTAGCTCCTCGCCCAGCGGCCGGAAACGCGGCATAAATATGTAGGGGCAGAGCCGTGAGCTCAGCGAGGGTCGCGAGGGGGAATTTATTTCTTAATGTCCCTCCTTTATCCTATCATCGCTGAAACAAATTAGCAGTGACGTCCAACCCGGCTGGTTTATGGGTGTGGGGAGGGAGACGTCGCAACCCTCATTAAAAGAGCCGCTCTGAGCTCCAAAGCACACATCTTTTATGTAACCCAATTTCCATTTTTTTTCTATCAGGAAACACACACACACACACACACACACACACACACACACCCCGTGACAATTTCTGGGAGCCTGGAGGGGGCAGCTCCCTTTGGGCAGAGAGGGCCCCACAGGAGGCAGGGCTGGTTATTTCTGCCTCTACATCAGTGCTGGGATAACATTCCCTAATGGGACAGTGGGACACGCTCGGCGCCGCTGGAAGCCCCAATGAGCCTGAGATCTGAGCCCGGCTCTTGGGTGGGCAGACAGGGAGAGAGGCGGCCGGTTCTGGGAATGTTGCCTCGTTCTGTCCTTCCCTGGAGCAGCGCTTAGGCCTGGCAGCTGGAGAGGGGCAAGGATGGAGGGGACAGGCTCACCTGTGGCCTGATAAACCCGCAGGTGAGAGAGGCCTAGGGCTGGGCTGGGAGGAGGGGAAGATGCAGGGAAGCAAGATCTCCTTCCTTTCTTAGGGGCCCTAACATATGGGTAACCATATAAACCCGGCTCAAAAGCTGTCTTTTCCTGGGCAGATTGCAAAGGATTTTGCATTTCACTGTTGCTGCTGCTCACACACTCTTGGGGAAGTGGGGGAAAACCAAGGAAAGAGAGGAGAATTGACACACACACACACACACACACACACACACACACACACACACACACACACACACACACACACACACACACACACACACACACACACACACACACACACACACACACACACACACACACACACACACACACACACACACACCCCCACCTGGCTCTGGGTGGCTTGATCTTCCCCCTCCCAGCCCTGCTGAGTACAGCAGCAAGCCCACTCAGGTGCTGAGTAGTGCAGAGAAGAGGCAAAGAGGAATCCCCCCTCCTGTCACTAATAAATGCTTTTCTAATTGTCTTTCACACCAAGCACCGGGAGAAGGGGGTGTGACTTCGGGGGCAGGAAGAGGGGTGGGGGGATGAGGTGGGAGAGGAAAGAATGAAGCCGCTGTTGGAGCAGTGGGCGTGCCGCGGTCTGTTTGTCTTCAACACGCTGAAAGGAAGACGCAAGAAATTCCCTCTCAGCCCCAGGGCTCTGCCACCTCCTGACTGTGACACGCGGTGCAAGGTTCAGAGCCTCAGTTTCCCCAGCAGTGAAATGGGCCTGGGATCGTTATGAAGATGCCAACAATGAGGTGATGCTGTGAAGCTCTTGGCATAGTGCCTGGCATATAGTAAATGCTCAGTAAACAGTAGCCCCAAGTAACAATAACCATGATGAGAACAAGTACAGGGACATACATGCTGGATGGGGCGTCCCAGGGAAGCATCCAGCTTGGGCGCGGCTTCCCCTGCCTGAAACATTTCAAAGTTGAGCGCTGGGCTTCAGTGGTATCAGAGTCAGACTCAGAGCACTGCTCCCCTCAATTACCATGGCAACTGGGGAAAATCAGGAAGCCAGAAGAAGAGAATCTGCTCTTCCACTGGGCTGGCCGTTCACCTGCTCCAAACAGCTCCTGTGCGTGCCTGCCCATGTGTGGCTCAGGGCCAGAGGCGGCCCCAGGTCAGGGTGCCTTCTATCCCAAAGCTCTTAATGGGGAGAAGGGTGGCTCGTAGGGGGTGGGCAGCCACAGGATGGTGGGATCAGGGCCAAGGCTGGACTGTGCCCGCAGAAGGCAGAGTTGGCCTGGGTTTGGGGAGAGGGGGACAGAAACCCCACTCCCCCAGTTCTGTCTTCGCCATCAGGTGTCCTGGCGCCATTGAGGGCAAAGCACGGTAATGCAGCTCTCCAGAGGCAGAGATTTGGGAAGATGGGCTTCTGAGACCAGGGAAGGAGCCAGTTACAACCGGAGTCCTGTGTGTGTGTGTGTGTGTGTGTGTGTGTGTGTGTGTGTGTGTGTGTGTGTGTGTGTGTGTGTGTGTGTGTGTGTGTCAGAGAGAGAGAGAGACAGAGAGAGAGAGAGAGAGAGAGAGAGACATCAGCAGAGAGAGATAAAGAGGAAGAGAGAGGCAGAAAGAGAGGGGAAAGGAAGAGGGAAAGACAGATAGAGACTCCCCTTCGCTTACTCTGGTTCTTTCGTTAGCATTAAGGGGACTAGTAACCATACTAGTTGTCGCAGCGGAAAGGATAACGGCTATCTTGTATTGAGTACCTTTCATTTTGCCAGTCTTGAGCCAAGGATTTTATAGGTATACCGCACTGACTCATCACAGAAATTGTAAGGGATGATTGCTTTTACTTATTCCCATTTTACAGACGGGAAAGTGGAGGCTCTGAGAGGCAAAGTGACTTGCTCCAGTTAATTGGTGGTAAAAACAGCTATTAGAACTCGGTCCTACTGACCCCAAAGTGGGGCTCTTCCCGACTCCCCTTTTGCCTTGTGGAGAAAGAGTGAAGATGTTGTTGCTGTCTTTCAGGGAGGGTAGGGGAGTGTCTGGGGTTTGGGAGCCCTCCTCGCTTGTGCCAGAGGGCTTCAAAAACTGGTGCTAAAAGACCAGAGCCTCATAGCTATGTGGTGGCCCTCGGACTATGCGGAGGGATGGTCCCCCGAAAGCTCCTCGGGCGTGGTACCCTCTGAAGTCTCTCCAGCTTAAAGGCTGCTCGGGCTTTGCCTCTAACCTGATTCCACTAGGACCTCCTTGGTGTTCAGGGGAGATGTTGATAATGCCCCCCCCCCCCACAAAGTGCTGTTGAGCTCAACCAGCTGAGACCCATCCAGGGGTCAGCCCAGAATAAGCGCTCCATAAACGGTCACCATGATAACAATCATTCTTGGATCTTCTCTCGGGCCCACACCCTCCATCCCTGTGTGGACGGCGGGTGCGTAAAAGGCTTCTCCCAGCTGAAGAGAGGCGGTCCCCTCTCCCCGCTCTCTGCCACCCTGGACCCTAACCAGTCCCCACCCAGCAGCTTAGAGGTGGGCCCAGGGGAGCAGAGGGCTCTGGCGCAGGCACGGGGAGGGGAGGGAAGGAGGAGGTTGGCCGATGTGCTGCCACCGAGGGGGTAATACATTATCCAGGGCTAATGAAAACATAATTATCTTCTTTTGGCTGCAGAGAGGGGCTAATTCAATAGGCTGCGATCGAAAGGCATCTGCTGAATTCACCCAGCAGTGAAAACACTTGAAGGGCTTGGGCAGGGTGAGTGGGCAGAAGGCGGCTGGCCGGGCCCTGCATCTGTGTCAAGGTGGGGGCTCCCCCAGGGGAGGGGGGCATGGGGTGCGGGGCAGAAGCTGAAGAGGGGGTGTGGCAGCTGACAGGTGTCCTCTGAACAGACAGACTGGGGCTACTTTCTCGCCATTAACTTGGGCTGGTCCTTTGCCTGTCTGAGCCTCAACTTCCTCATCTGTCAAATGGGGTTAATACTGCCTCCCTCCCATTGACTGGGAGGAATAGATGAGAAATGGGAGACGGGTCCTGGCATGTACTCAGTAAGTGTTTAACAAGACCTCGGCACTCCCCCGCCAGCTCTACTCAGCCTTCAGGTCTTAGCATAAACAGCCCCTCTTTGGAGGTGCCCCTGCTCTGAGCTCCCACAGCGCCCTGCCCACACACTCTGTTGTGTTTCATAACACAACACACTTCGGAATATTTACTGTTTCAGCTGGACTGTTAAGAGCTCCACAAAGGCATGGCGGGTCTGTCTCATTTGTCACTGGAAGCCAGTGTTTCTCAGAGCGTGTCCCCTGGACCAGAGGCCTCAGCATCGCCCTGAGAATGTATTCAATGTGCCACTTCTTGGGTCCTGCCCCAGACCTGCTGAGCCAGACACTCAGACTGGGGCCCAGCGATCTGTGTTTTGCACAAACTCTCTAGGTGGTCCTGATTCACACTCAAGTGTGAGAACCTCTGCTCCAGCCCCAAACCCAAAAAATGTTTGGTGAATAAATGGATGAAGAGCTTACTGGGGCCCAGCTATGCGATGACCTTAACTCCCTTATTAGCCATCAGCTGTACACCGAACTGTGCATTATGTCATTAAACCCTCCTGGCCATATGCCCTTGTCCACCCCTTGTCATCCCACACACAGCTCCATCCCCAAGCAATGCCCCTTGGTCTGCTGTTCCATCCTGAGTTGAAGGCTCACAGGGGTGCTGGAAGACCCAGGGGTGCCTCTTCTGTGTCCCCCCTGCTCCCACTGCACATGGCTCCCCTTCCCCCAAGTAGTCCCTCACCCCTCTCCACCCTAGCGCACCCTACCCACCCAGGGCTCCTGATTCTGGAAAAGAATTCAGCTTTCGATCCTGCCCCTGGGTTCTTGGCTGGGGAAGTCAGTCAGATGTGCTTGTGAAGGATTGAGCCCGTGGGTCAGTCTTGAAAAGTTAGAGAGGCCAAGCACTGTGGCAGGGCCCTTGGAGATGGCTGTCCCCAACCCTGGCGTTTTACACATAGGAAGGTCAAGGTCCAGGGAGGTTTGGCAATTCATCCAAGGGCAACAGCCTGTCAGAGGCCCATCAGATCCCTGTCATGGCTCCCAGTTCAGGAGTCACCATTGCGGCCCTGGGGAGGGGGGGTGTCTGGGAGATGGCAGGCCAACAGGGCCAGGGCACAGAGACAGGATTATCTGAGAGCCTGGAACCCCCGGGAGGCATGGGGGGTGTCACAGCCCCCGGGATGGCTGCCGAGTGGTCAAACACCTCGTAGACATTTGCAGGATTCTGACGGGGAAGCAATAAGGAGCAGCCCTTTAAGGCTTAAAGAGGTAGCCTGAGCAGAAGAAGCACTAGATTTGAAACCGGAACATCTACCTCTCAGACCTGGCTTTGCCACTAACGGGCAGTGTGAGCTTGGGCAAACCTCCTGGCATCTCTGGGTCTCAGAAGGTGATCTTAAACCCAAGGATAGCCAACTCCCTGGAATTAAATGCAAAATCAAGTGCAAGTGTATTTTTCTGGGGTAGAGGATATGTAGTATTCGGTAGCTATTTAAAGAAGGCTGAGACCTGGAAAAGGTTAAGAGCAACAGAACCAAATGGTCTCTCAGGGCGCTTTAGTGGCCAAAAAGGAGGCAACTTCTTGCCTGAGAAACCCCGCGGGCAAGTTTGTTGGCGCCTTGGCCCTGCACAGCCTATTTGGCAAAGCGGCAGTTCCCCGAAAAGCCGACAGATGGCGCTAAACCTTCACTGTAGCTTTCCTGTTTTCCGGAGACCTGCCAGATAGGTCCGTGCTTCTGTTTACTCAGCTTTGGGGACCTGGGGCCTGGGTCCCTGATACGTGAGTACGTGAGGCTGACTTGAGTGGGATGAGAGCGCTGGGCCACCCCTGGGACTGCTTGTATCTTCTGGTTGCCACCCTACCTTGCAGCGTCTGTCCACAGAGGAGGCATCTAAAAGGATGTGAGGGGTAGGGGCATTAGGGGGTGGGGGGAGCAGAGGGGTGGACGTCTCCAGCACCTGAGGGCACCAACTGAAAAATAGGCAGGAATCTGAAGTTTGCTGTTCATATCTCCTGCACTGCCAATATAGGACCTCCTACCTGTGCTTCCCCCATCCCAACTCAAGGCACCATATCTCAAAATCCTCTAAACCTGGAGTGTCTGATGGCCTGTCACACCTGGGGTGTAAGGGGCCAATTAAAATATCTGCATCTTGAAGCAATGGCAGGGAGAAGCCAATGCTACCAGGGAACCGATGAAGCGGGCTGGGTCAGGCAGCAGGGAGTAGTGGGGCCTGGGGCTAACTGGAGTGAGTGCCCCAACTAAAGGCATTCACACACAAATGTTTTCAAAGCGACCTTCCACCAAAATAAACTGCTATGGCCAGCAGCGTGAGAACTCTGACCAAGAATATGAACTTTAGCACCTGAGTGGAGGTGTTTCAGCGCAAGGGAGGTCTTAATCAGAACAAAAAAAGCAGAGCTCCTTAAGCTGTCAGGTACATTAAAATCGCCTGAGAAGAGGACTACTGCTTCCTGGATTCTGCCTCCACAGCTTTTGAATCTGTAGGTCTTGGGTGGTGGTAATTTTTTAGCAAGCTCCTGGGGGAAGCTGAGGCAGGCAGTCTTCTGGTCCCAAGATGGCAACCCTGTGCCTGTCCGTCCGCTCCGGTGAGCTGGGTAGGGGCCTCGTCCTCAGCCTGCAGATGCTTGGAGTTCAATGACACAGCATCTCAGCAACAGTGACGCCCCTCCCCCACCGAAGCAGCCCTCTCTCACAATTCTGCCCCTCCGCACCATACTGCAGACATGCATAGAAAAGATGACACACCTGGGCTTATTTCTAAGAATCAAGGAAAATTCTGAGAGCAGTCCCTGGGAGAGGGTAACGGGGAAGTTGTAGGGAGAGGAGCAGGTACAGTTCCAGCTCGGTATTCCAGAGAGCTACCAAAACTGGGGTCAAGGTGTGTGACCTCTCATCTGACTCTGTCCTCATCCCCTGTGTGTGTGACCTTGGGCAAGGCCCCTCCCCTCTCTGGGGCGCTGTTTCCCCTTGCATAAAATTAAAGGGGTTGGACTGGCGCAGAGCTCCCTCCTCTGTTCTCTGACCCCCCTGGGGTTCTGCAGCAGTGTCTTGGGGGCTGCCAGTTGTGCAGGTGGAGGGGGGAGGGTGCTGTGGACTCCCCTTCCATTCCCAGTTGATCTGTTTCTAATCTATGTATCTAGCTTCCTTATTTAGCTTTCATTTGAAAAAGAAATGTGAGCGATGGGTCTGGACGCTTTCCATGGCATCTTCTATGGTCCATTTAATAGACATTCCCTGCCCCCTCTGTTTTGGTGGGCCAGGGGCTGGGGCAACTGAGACCCCAGGGAGGATTTCTGGCCCCTGGAACACTCAGTCCAGTGGGGAAATCAGACAAGCTCCCAGGCCATGAGCGGTGACAACCCAGCCTGCTGGCGTGCTGGCACTGCGCTGCCTATACCTCCCCGAACCCCAGAAAGGGATCCCGCTGGCCTCACTCTGACTTTTAAAGCCATAATGAGAGAACCCACTTCCTTCTCCCTAGCCTGACAGCCCAGAGTTTCATTAGTGTCATGTGTTTTGGCATTTGATTTATTCAAACTGACACTCGAGCAAACTGTCTGATACTCTTCTCTAATTGTGGGGAAACGAGGAGTGTGCAAGTTTATGGTGTGATTTCAAAGCTTCAGAGTCAGTCTTGGGTTTCGCTGCTTCCTGGTTGTGTGACCTGAGGCAGGTTAATTACCCTTTCGGAGCCTCTGCTCTCTTAGCTGTTAAAACTGGGTATGATGATGGTCCCTACCTGACAGGCTTGTGCTGATTAAATGAGATCATGCTTGTGAAGCCCTTACTTAGCACAGTCTTTGGCACACAGTACATGCTCAATTAATGGTAGCTCCTCCTCCTTTTACAATTATTATTATCTTTGGTATTATTATTAATTGTGTGGGGTTCTCGTCTCTGTTTTTTGTTTTGTTTTGTTTTGTTTTGCGGTATGCGGGCCTCTCACTGTTGTGGCCTCTCCCATTGCGGAGCACAGACCCCGGACGTGCAGGCTCAGCGGCCATGGCTCACGGGCCCAGCCGCTCCGCGGCACGTGGGATCTTCCCGGACCGGGGCACGAACCCGTGTCCCCTGCATCGGCAGGCGGACTCTCAACCACTGTGCCACCAGGGAAGCCCTCGTCTCCGTTTTGAGATCAGAAGCTCTTTGAGGGATATGGGCCATGTCCGAATCTAGTTTTGATGTTCTCCAATATGCCTACAGTTGGCTGGCGCATCTCAGGTGCTCAGTAGCTAGATTTAATTGCATGGAGAAATCAGGATAGATTCTGTTACAGTGGTTCTCAGAGTCTGGTCCCCAGACCAGCAGCATCAGCATCACCTGGGAGTTAGAAATGGAGGTTTTCTGGAACCACCCCAGACTTCCTGACTCAGCAGCTCTGGGGCTGTGGTCTGGCAACTTGGGTTTCCACAAGCCTCCAGTGATTCTGATGCACCTTTAAGTTTGAGAATCACTTCTCTAGACTGATGATTTTCAAACTTGTTTTGAAACTTAGCAATATTAAAAACAAAAATTCCAAATGGAATTGTATGCAGAAGCCAAGATATAAAATAGATGAAAGAGAAGCTACTTAGGAATCATGGGGTGAGGGCGAGACCCCTGCCCGCCTGTCCTCCTCCTGGGAGCCCCCAAGCACTTAGGACTTCTGGAAATAGAGTTTAAAAAGCACAGCCTTGGGCTTCCCTGGTGGCGCAGTGGTTGAGAGCCCGCCTGCTGATGCAGGGGACGCGGGTTCGTGCCCCGGTCCGGGAAGATCCCACATGCCGCAGAGCGGCTGGGCCTGTGAGCCATGGCCGCTGAGCCTGTGCTCCGCAACAGGAGAGGCCGCAACAGTGAGAGGCCCGCGTACCGAAAAAAAAAAAAAAAAAAAAAAAAAAAAAAGCACAGCCTTACAAGTTTTCATCCTCCTACCCATCACCTACCCACCCATCTAGCCACCCACTCATCCACGCATCCACACACTCAGTAGCTCTTAGCACTTACTACATCTCAGCACTTCACGTATATTACCTCTCACCCACTTGGTAAGTGGCAGAGCCAGGATTTGAACCCAGGAAGACCGGCTCCAGGGTCTATGTAATTAACATGATGGTCGCTGATACTGAGAAGCAAGTGGGGAGAGGCAGCAGTTTGGGGCTTAGAAAGATGGGGTAGCAACTGAAAAATAAGCTAAGCATCACTTCTTCAAGATCACCATGGTTACCATTTCTAGAGCACTTCCTATGGGCCATGTTAACCCTCCTTAATCTTCACAGTCACTCTGCAAATACTGGCCTACTTTCTGGGGAAACCGAGTCACAGAGAGGTAGAATTACTTGCTCAAGGACACACAGCTAAGCAGTGGCAGCTCCAGAATTTGAACCTAGGTTTGTTGGACTTCAAAGCCCATTAATCTTAAGGGGAAATTCTGGCTGAAGTGAAGCCTTAGAGGGTTGGAGTGACCTCAGGGCAAGGCGGTGTGTTGACTAGACTTGGGGACAGGGTTGGGCTGACCCAGCCTTGGAGCCAAAGAGAAGACAGAGAGACAAAGAGGGTGAATGAGAAAATCTGGGCTCCTCCTAAACTTTCTAGCCCAGAGAATCCACGTCATTGTTGTATCCCACCAGCTGACATTATGAAAAAGAGCGAGAGCGTGGGCACTGGAGCCAAGCAAGACTGGGCCAAATCCTGGCTTTGCCTCTTGCTGGCTGTGTGACCTTGGGAAAGTTACCTAATGTCTCTGAGCCCCAGTAACTACCTGCCTTCCAAAAGCTTTGAAAATCACGTTAACAAACAGCTACAAGGCACCTGGCGGGTAGTAGGCGTTCAACCAATGTCCTACTACAAATGCCATTCATTCAACAAATATTGACCGTAGTACCTTCTGGCAGTGTGGCAGCTGTATCACCCCGGCACCCATCATGCCCATACGTGCCTAACCAACTTCCAGCTGGCAGCACCTCCAGCTCTTTCGCAGAAGAAATATCAGGAAATTAACATCTCCCCCTTGAAGTACCTTCAACCAATGCCTGACAGGAGCTGGAGGGCCCCAGCTCCCTTGACCCCTGAGTAGGGTGACTTTGAGATGCGTGGTCTACACTGGCGCCCAGGCCATCCCCACAGGCTTCAGCTGCAACTTGCTGGATATCGCACCCTCTTCTGGCCCCTCCCCTTCCCTGTCTCAGCCCCACACTCTCCTCTAGGTGTTTCCTGGGATTAGCTCCGGAAGAAATTCCTTGCATTCCAGCACCTCAGTTTCTACTTCCAGGAAACTCAAACTCAAACTAAACTGAGACAGTGACTAAACTACTATGTGCCAGCCACCGGATGCCATCCTGTGCCTAGATTAACTGGACAGACAGGGTCCCTGCTGTTACCACAGGACATATGGTCAGGCCACTGGAGAAACAGACAGAAAACAAGGAAGCCTGTAAAGCTTTAACTGCAGTCAGTGCGTGAGCCTCCAGAATGTTAAGGCCTCTTTCTTAGAACACATCCAAGAATCACAATTATTCTTCTCAAGTCTTTCCTTAATCACCCAATGCACAAGCATTTTGAGGCCAGAATCCACGCATTCCTTTTTTTTTTTTGGCCACTCCATGTAGCTTGTGGGATCTCAGTTCCCCTACCAGGGGTTAAACCTCGGCCAGGACAGTGAAAGTGGGGAATCCCAACCAGTAAACCACCAGGGAACTCCTCGGAATCCACATCTTCTTGTTCATTTCTTCCCCCCTGCAAAATGCCTAGCCCAGTGCTTGGCGTTCATTTACCCAATAAATATTCAATGAGCGCTCAGGGTATGTTCTAGGCTGTGCGGACACAGCCAGCAGTGAGCAAAAGGGTCCTGACATTCTGGTTGGGGAGGCTGACCCAAAAACAAGTAAAGACATACGTAATATAAAAATCCACAAGTAAACAGATAAATAATATAACAGCGAACTGCAATAAACACAATGACAAAGACAGCAGGGCAATGGGGCAGAGAGGAGTCTGGGGCAGGGGGTACTTTCAGATAATGTGGCAGGGAGAGTGTCTTGGAGGATGTGCAGACCGTTGGTGTTCAGGAAACGGTTGTTGATCGCAGGAAGTAAAATCTTTAGCTTTGCAGCCAATGAATAATACCACAATGAGAATAGCATCTTCAACACAGAAAACTTTTCCAAGCACTTCAAACCCCGCTGACCCCCGTCTGAGTCGATGCCACAGGAAAGATTTCAACGACTTCGTTCAGAAATCTGTTAGGTGCCCAACGCACACAGTACTTGGGCCAATCAACACCCCTGAGAGGAAGGGCAGCCTTGATATTTGATCAATACGAACAGGGGTGCGGCCCGAATCAAAGAGGGGGTCTCTGAGGTCTTGGGAAATCACACGGCGCTGGAAAAGCAAGGTCTGGAGCAGATTCTGCAGTAAGTCTCACGACCAAGAAGTGGCTAAAACCAAGACGTGGCAAAGCAGGCGGTGGCTGCCCGATTCCTCCGTGCTGGGCACCATGCTAAGGGCGTTATATGGGCCACAGCCACTGAAGGCTCACAATGACCCTATGAGGCGGCTACTATTATAACCCCATTTTCCAGGGGGAGGAAACGCAGGCTCAGAGAAGGGTAAGTATCAATACTTCACTTGCTCAAGGACACGCAATGACAATGCAGTACGTTAAGGGGGATAATAGGGGCGGGGATGGTGGGAGCACAAAGGAGGCACGCCTACCCAGCCTGGGGCAAAGGAACTCCTATCCCTTTGGGTATAATTTCTGTGTTGAGGTCTGGAGAAGGTTGGAGAGGGTCCGGGAAAGGTGGGCATGGAGGAGGGAGAGGAAAGCCTTCCAGAAGTATGCAAAGCCCCGGAAGTGAGGGCACATTCAGGAAGCCCCGGGAGGTTGTATTTTGCCAAAGGTGGAATTAACCCCTTGCCTCATTTTGAGTGGCTCGGGGTTTAGCTGGATGGAGGTCACACTTCTGGAGCCAGTGTAATTCTGGGCTGGCGGGTACTCTCCAGAAATGCTGTGTGGATGGGGAGGGAACCTTCGGGGTGACTGTGGGTGATGTCCTCTTTCAGGAGGCAAGGTTATCCCTGTGCCCATCTCCCTGGGCCAACAGAACGGAAGATCTCTGGGGTCAGTGACTGGACTCCAACATCCCGGCAAGTAGAGGGCTATTCGTGTTGGTTCACGGGGTTAGCTTGGGGAGGCCACAGCTGCGACGAGTGATTAGGCGTGACCACAGCATCTGATGAGTTTGTCAGCATGTGCTGCTACTGATACCCAGGGCTGCAGCCCCCAACCCAGGCCCTCCGAGGGGGCTGTGAGCTACGTTTAGCAGCTTGACCAACAGTCACGTGTATAGAGTCTCAAAGGTTCTGACCGTGCCCGCAGCCCCCCAAATGCCTGACGTAACCCTATCTTCCCTTCTCTACGACCACTCTCTAGTCTGAGCTGCCATCTTCCTCACCTGGGACACTCCATCAGCCCCAAGAGGCTTCCTGCCCCCTGCAACTCAGTCTTCCCACCCAAATCAGACTCACCTTTCCAAAATGCAAATCTGACCACGTCACCTCTGGAGCTTGACGCGCGTCCAAGTCTCCAGTGTCCTCTGGATGAAGCCCAGATTCTCTAGCATTCCTGGGTTCATTAATTCTTCCAACCCGCAAATGGTGACTGAGCACCAATGAATGATCCTTCTGAGGTCTGGTGAGGCATCAGCTTCTCCACTGACTAGGCCGTATTTCCCTTTGGTAGGAGTGAGTCTTGTGAGGACATCTCTTGTTTTTGTGGGTCCGGCATTTGCATCCCTTCTTCTGGCAACGGCACCACTGTTTTCTCTGGGGAGCCCCCCCTTTTACACGCAGTCTTGGAACTCTGGTTCCTCCCTGAGGCTCAGTAGTTCAGCTTTTCCTTGAAATCTTGGAGCTACTCTGCATCCCTCCAATACATCCCTTGTTTTGCGGGAGTTTTGCCAGAGTCAGTTTATGGTGCTTGAAACCAAAGAAACCCTGATGGATGGGACCACCTCTCAGCTTTCAGCCTGAAAGGGGTGTGAGCTGACTATTGTCTCCCCAGGCCCACTTGGACCCTCCTGCCCCTTGGAGGCTGACCCAATTAGCCGAGTCCCTTGTATCCAGCTTCCAGTGGGGTTCAGCCAATGGAAAGCATGGGCACAGCAATGGGGATGGAAGGCCTGGGACAGGACAAAGAGAATCTCCTAAAGTACCCCCAAAATGGGAGCGCTAAGAAGAGACCCAGCTAGAACGAGCTCAGAGCTGTAGGTGCACCACTCCCTGCTGCGTGATCTTGAGGAAAACCACTGCCTGTCTCTGAGCCCCATCTTCTCAGCTGTAAAATGGGAATGATAACAGAACCTACTGCATCGGGTTGTGCTGGGGAGTCCATGACATCATGTTATTCATCCATTCATTCGTTCACTCACTCAACAAATATGTATTGAGCCCCTACTGTGCCATTCACCAGTTGCCAGGACACCAGTAAAGAGAACAGATACTGTTTCTTACCCTCCAGGAGCTCACAGCCTATGTGGGAAAAGGCACATAAACAAGGAACCATACAAATAGATATCCAGTTATTCACTGTGAAAGCCCTCCTACGAAGGGCCCTGATTGGATTGAAAAGTCTTCTCTGAGGAAACGGCTAGTGTTTAAGTTGAGTCTCGGAGGATGAGGTAGACCAGCTGAAAGGTTAGCCAAGACAACAGGACACATCAGGGATGGAGGTAGTTATTGGAGGAGCTGCAAGTGATGGGGGAAGCAGACGATGGCGGAAGAGGTGGCAGGGGCCAGGCTAATCAGAGCTTTGCATCCCTTAGTGACGGGTTTGTATTTCATTCTGAGCATGAGAAGGAACATGGGTGGTCTGATTTATGGTTTGAAGGACCACTCTGGCTGTTGTGTGAAGAACAGACTAGAGAAGGGCCAGGAATGGAGTCAAGGAAACCAGAAAGGGACTGTTGCAGTCGCCCAAGTGAGATGGGACACTGGCTCAGACTGGGGAAGTGGCAGTGAAGGTGGAAGAAATGAACTGAGGCAGAGATGGCCTGCTCTCCACCAAAGCTCCACTTCCACAGTGTATCGCTGTGGCTGGGAAGCAGCTGCCCCACCAGAGACTACACTTCCCAGTGCCCCTTGTGGCTGGATGAGGTCATGTGACTTGTTCTCACCAATGAAGTGAGAGCAGAAGTGATGGTGTCACTTCTGGGCAGAAGCAGTTAAGAGCAGGTGTGTCTTCCCTGCCTTTTCTTTTCCTTTCCATTGTTTGGAAGCAAAAGCCCTATGGCAGGACCAGGCCACGGCCGGTACTGGTACACGGCCTGTTAGGGACTGGGCTGCACAGCAGGACGTGAGCGGCAGGTGAGCGAGTGAAGCTTCATCTGCTGCTCCCCGTCGCTCCCCATCACTCGCATTACCGCCTGAACCATCCCCCCTCCCTGCCCCGTCTGTGGAAAAATTGTCTTCCATGAAACTGGTCCCTGGTGCCCAAAAAAGGTTGGGGACCGCTGCCCTATGGCATGGTGGAGTCATAAGATGGGAGCCCCTTGGGTCCCTGAATCACCCTCTAGATCCCTAATTAGACTTTATTTGACCCAAGAAGACATTTCTGTTCTACTGAGCCACTGAGGTTATAGGGTCTAACTGTTACAGCAGCTAGCACTATCTCAACTAAGCACTGGGGGCAGCAGTTACAAGAAAGAACCAACAGGACTCGCTGGTGGATTGGCTGTTGTGGATGAGCAAGGAGGTGGTCAAGAATAACTGTTGTGTTTTAGCTTGAACAATTGTGGAGATGAAGTTGATGTTTCCTGAGCTGGGGAAGATGGAGAGAGTTCTTTTTTTCTTTCTTCCTTCCCTATTTTTGTGGGAGTGAAGAGTTGAGTTTAGAACAGGATGTTTGCCATGTCTGGGACACATTTGAATGGAGACGTTAAGTAGAAAGTTAAATACAAGAATTCAGAAGAGGTCTGAGCTGGTGACATAGTTTGGGATTTGCTGTCTTGTAGACAGTGTTTGAAGTACATAGTAGGTCCTCAATAAACGTTCTCTGAATCAGAATGTGAGTCATTTCTTCTTCATTTCTACTCAGCTCTTGGAAGTCAGTGAGCGCAAATCATCCAAAAGTGATGAATGACCCCCCCCCCCAACTCCCCACCACAGCAGCAAGGTGAAGAACTACCTACTCCTTGCTTGGCTCTCCTATGCCCATTGAAGAATCTCTCTGAGCTCAGAGAAGCTTGAGAATCAAGCTATTCAAAGCCTGAATGAAGGTAATTCTTATGATGCTTAAAACTGCCTTCATGCCATGTCGAGGAAAACACTCATCTTTGATGCAATAAAAACCACTTGTATCTGTTTTTTATTCCCTCAAGCAGCTTCACCTAATGGGCTAGGATGTGAAAACAGAGTGTGAAAAAGCAAGGCTGGGCTTCACCTCCCTCTGATTGAGGCCACTTGTCTCTCTCCCTGGGCTATAGGTCTTTTTCTCCATGGGGTTCGGGAGGGGCTGCTGCATAGGGAAGGTCTTCTGGGAAGACTGGGGAGGAAGCTTGGAAGAAACCCCTTGGCAAGCTGACATTTTCACCCAATGGCCTCTAACCCAAGGGTAGCAAAAGCAAATACAGTCGCCCCTCAGCATCCATGGGGGATTGGTTCCAGGACCTCCCCAGTGATACCAGAATCAGCAGATGCTCAACCTTATATAAAATGGTGTAGTACGGTCAGCCCTGAGTATCTGTGCATCCGTGTGTTCCACCAACCACAGACGGAAAAATGTGGAACAGGTGGATATGAAGGGCCTGGATTGGCAGTTGGTTGAATCCACAGAGGCAGAACCGGACATGGAGGGCCGACTGGACCTGCAGGAACCAGCCAGTTAATGACTCAAAGAAGTGGGTCACATAGGGACTTGGAGAATCGAAGAGAACAGGTCCTGTCTAAAGGGTTGGATACAGCGTGGTTCCAGCCAATCCTTGCCACGTGGAATGCAAGTCCAGTATCACTGGGTCTTCTGGCTTCTCAAAAGAAGCCCATCAGTGGCCTTCCATTGCCCTCGAAATAGAATGAGCTACAGACCCCCACCCGATGCAGCCCCCGCCCACTCCTCCTTCCCTGCCTCTCCCCTCCCCCACCCCATGATCTAGCCTCCAGCTGAACACAGAGACTCACAGTTGTTAGCATGCGCTCACCCCAGGGCCTTTGCACAAGTGCTTCTTTATGCCTGGAATACCTTCCCACCCCCTCTTTTATTTTTTCATAAATTTATTTATGGCTACGTTGGGTCTTCGTTGCTGTGCGCAGGTTTTCTCTAGTTGCGGCGAGCAGGGGCTACTCTTTGTTGCGGTGCACAGGCTTCTCATTGCGGTGGCTCCTCTTGTTGCGGAGCACGGGCTCTAGGCAGGCGGGCTTCAGTAGTTGTGGCACACAGGCTCAGTAGTTGTGGCTCGTGGGCTCTAGCGCGCAGGCTCAGCAGTTGTGGCGCATGGGCTCAGCTGCTCCGCGGCATGTGGGATCTTCCTGGACCAGGAATCGAACCCTTGTCCCCTGCTTGGGCAGGTGGATTCTTAACCACTGCGCCACCAGGGAAGTCCCCCACCCCCCTCTTTACCTGGCTATAATCCTACTTCTCCTTCACATCTCAGCTGAGACCTCCCCACCCCCAGGAGTCCTCTCCTACCTCCTGAGACTGGGTCAAGTCCCCCAGTCTGTGTTTCCTGAGTCCCCTGGGCTCACGTCCAACCCGGCACAGAGCACACTGCTCTTGGCTCCCTGCCTGTCTCTGTCTCCGTGTCATGTTCAGCACTGGCTGGCTCTCTGATACCTAACGGAATTGCAGTAAAGACTTTTGAATGAATACCATCTCTCCTTTCCCGTCTTCTCCCATCCCTCAGGGCCCTGTGAATTACAGAGAGAGTTCATGGTCCTCCACAAGGTAGGGAGTGAGAGGCTGTGGAAGGGACCCCATGTCCCCACAGCTCTAATCAACCACAGAGCAGGAACCACCACCACGAGCAAGTCACGATCAAATGTAAGCATTGCCCCCTTCTCGGGGGTCCTCAGGTAGAGACCCCACAAAAGTGTGTGACACTTTTGGTGTCAGGGGAGCATCCTATGGGACAAAAGACCCAGAAAGGTGTGTGTGTGTGTATGTGTGTGTGTGTGTGTGTGTGTGTGTCTGTGTGTCTGTGTGTGTGTGTCTGTGTGTGTCTGTGTTCATTACACACCCCAGTACTTTGCAAGGGTCTCAAAGTCAGACTTGTCAGCAGCATTGCCACTGGGTGCTGGGTAAGAGGCTGTTCCTATGAGGCTGTGTGGTGCAGTGGTTACTTCCTGACTGTGGTGTCCAACTTCCTGGGATTGAATCTTGACTCTACTATGACCCAGCTCGGTGCCCTTGGCCAAGCCATTTAACTTCTCTGTGCTTCAGTTTCCCCCTCTTTTCTTTTGAGAAGAAAAGTATTAACTTTTGGGCTCAGGATGGGCATTCAGTGCTGTGAGGCCAGTCAAGTATTCAGTGCTGGGCTGGGGTGTAGGAAGAGCTGGATAAACCTCAGTTGTTTTTTTTTTTAAAATCATTATTCGGCTTTAAATAGAAATGGAAATTATTCTGCTTATCCAGAAG
Organism: Globicephala melas; assembly: GCF_963455315.2. Lineage (NCBI taxonomy): Eukaryota > Metazoa > Chordata > Mammalia > Artiodactyla > Delphinidae > Globicephala > Globicephala melas. Next base: position 78,132,679 of record NC_083326.1, read on the forward strand.
ACCTGGCCTGGGACTTTTGGTCACCCTGGCACAGCAGACATCCCCTGGACAGGACCATAACACTTCCGGGATAATGAGGTTGAGAAAGAACGGGATGTGGCTACTGGAGGCGCAGGATGGGCTACGCTACGCACCTGGCGCTGCTGGTCTCGGGCAGAGGAGCAGCTCTCAGCACCCCGGGGGCCGGCAGGGGGAGGGCGCTGCTGTTTCTCTTTTTGCATAAATTCCCCCCAAATGTCAGACAGCCTATAAAATGAAAGCTGAGACTTTTCCAGCCGCAGGCCTGTTCAGGCTGTACCCTCTGCCTGGACCTCCCTCCCTCCCCTCCTTTCCTCAAAAGAAATCCTTCTCATGGCTCAACAACCAGTTCAACTCTCAGCCCGTTTCTTGACCTGCCGGCTGGGCGGCCGCGCTCTGGGAAGAGCAGCAGTAACCCCTCCCAGCACACAACCCCTCCGGGACCCCGTGGAAATCCCTCCATCGTGTTGCTGGTGCCCACAGGCAAGTTCCTGAGATGCCTCTGTCTCCTTGTCCACACAACAGGCGCATAAGAGAAGCGACCTTTTAGGGGTACCAGGACAATCCCCCATTGTCCCCTGGTCCCTCTCTCTCACCTACTTAAGAACTGGGCCCACAGAATGTAAATTGGTGCAGCCAGTATGGAGGTTCCTCAGAAAACTAAAAATAGAGTTACCATATGATCCTGCAGTCCCACTCCTGGGCATATATCTGGACAAAACTATAATTCAAAAAGATACATGCACCCCATGTTCATAGCAGCACTACTTATGACAGCCAAGACATGGAAACAACCTAAATGTCCATCAACAGATGAATGGATAAAGAAGATGTGATACATGTATACAATGGAATACTACTCAGCCATAAAAAAGAATGAAATAATGCCATTTGCAGCAATGTGGATGGACCTAGAGATTATCATACTAAGCGAAGTACGTCAGAAAAAGGCAAATACAATATGATATCACTTACATTTGGAATCTAAAATATGACACAAATGAACTTATCTGTGAAACAGAAACAGACTCACAGACATAGAGAACAGACGTGTGGTTGCCAAGGGGGAAGGGGGTAGGGGAGGGATGGATTGGGAGTATGGGATTAACAGATGCAAACTATTATATATATAATGGATACACAACAAGGTCCTACGGTACAGCACAGGGAACTATATTCAATATCCTATAATAAATCATAATGGAAAAGAATATGAAAAGGAATGTATGCATCTGTATAACCAAATCACTTTGCTGTACGGCAGAAATTAGCACAACATTGTAAATCAACCAGACTTCAATAAAACAAATTGAAGGAAAAAAAAGACCTGGGCCCACACATGTGTCTGTCGCAAGCTGGCCTATAGTTCTCCGTACATGCGTGGTGCGTGACTGTCGAACCACAGCTTTCACAACCTCCTTTCCAAGGCGTCAGAAGGGCCTTTGGCCAGACAACCACAAGCGCCGTGAACATCTGAGTGCTTACTGCGCATCCTGCCGTGTTCTGAGCTGCCACGGCTCTGAGCTCAGACAGCGGCTACTGGTCTGATGCAGCCTCTGTCTGTCAAGTGTTGACCACGTGTCAGGCATGGCGCAGAGCACTCCACACCAGCGATTCTCGGCAGGGGTGGTGGGGAAGCCGGACCTCCATGGAACGCGTGGCAACTTTTGTTGTCACAACTAGGGGACGGGTGCCACTGGCATCTAGTGGGTGGAGGTCAAGGACGGTGCCTATTGCCCTGCAGGGCAACCCCCCACCACGAAGAATTATCCAGACCAATATATAAACAGGGCCAGCCAAGGTCAAGAGACGCTGCTCTACCTGTGTGATCTCCTACTTCATCCGCACAATGGCCCTGGGACGCAGGAAAAACAGAGGAGGCAATGGAGGCTCAGGTCCTGGAAAATGCCCAGAGGAGCCAGGACGTGACCCCTGGTAGACGTGATGCCCCATCCTGTGTTCTTTCAGCCCCAGCTCTGGGGGAGCAGACTTGGAGGGGAGATCAGAGGCGGCTACCTTGGCAGGAGATGAGGGGATGCTCGGCTGGAGGTGGGGGACCCCTCTGATTAGCTGAGCACAGCCCTGTCTGAGGGTCACCGGAGGGTCGGCTTGGGGCAGAGTGGCTTACCAGAGCGCAGAGCTGGCCCGCAGGGAATTCTCCCGGCCGGCCAGAGCCACCACCAGATGGGAGGCCGAGTGGAATTTAATATCTGACCATCTGCAGCCAGCAGCCCCCAAACTCTGCAGGCAGCCCTCCCGGTGGATGGAAGTGTCTTCCGGCAACCCTGTGGACTTCACTGCTGGTTCTAGAAGACCCGACCACCGAAGATATAGTGTCTCACACGCCATGTGTGCACGCACGCGCGCGCGCACACACACACACAGCTTCTGTCCCTCGGGTGCCAGGAGCCCTGCTGGGCACTGAAGCCATGCATCTCTCTGTCACATGCGTGCCCCCCCCCCCACTCCTTAGGACCCTGGTGGACACTGGGCTATGGTGGAGGGGGTCTTTTTCCCCTGTGCCAAGCTGAAGGGAAAACACCAAGATTTCTGGTTGCATCCAAGGGGGACATTCGTGAGTGGCAAGGGGGCGGTGTCCCTCACCTGTCCCAGGCCCACCCTAAGCCTTCAGAGAGGCCGGGTCCCCTCCCCTCCTGTGAGCTGTCAGCCAGCACTCTGCTCCCTTGATCCGTTTCTGGGAAGATACAACCAGCTTCACTCCTTGGGACTCCCGGGTCCTGAGACGAGTCATTCTAAAGAGGGACATCCCTTAATAGCAGTGGGGACTCCAATGATGGAGGGTTTATATCAGGCGCCAGGCACTGCGATTCGTGTGTCACCTTCAAGTCCTCAGGACAGCTCTGATATGAACCCTGTTGTCTGAAGCTCAGAGGGGTTAGGTCTCTCTCCCAAGATCACAGAGCATGTACATCATTTCACGGTTTTCTAGTAAGTCGAGAATTGCCACAGATCATGCAGAAGGGTCCAGGGTAGAGCTGGCATACGGCAGAGACCGCAGATCAATCCACGTCCCCGTGGGGTCTTAGGAAGCCCTCTGCAATGAGTGACAAGCACTGCTCCCCATCTGCCTTGTACCTGGCTACCTCCCAGGTGTCGGGGGCACTCTGTTCTTTTGAGGTGTCGAGACAGACCCAGTTGCCATCAATAACTCTTTGGACCAAAGCTTTCTTTAGAAATAGCGCCATGACCCACTTCGTAGTGACTCCATGATTGAGCATGTTTCCAATTCCTGGATTTGCATCTTTCGAGCCCTCACCCTGTCCAGAAGTTGCATTCTTCCTTGCTGGTCTAACTGATTAGCCAAGTCTGTGCCCAGCACGAGGGAGAGAAGCACAACGATGACATGCCTCTGTCTGGCACGTCCCACATGCCGAGAAGAGCCAGTGTGGGCTCGGCACCCACGCTCTGAGGGGTGTTTTGCAGGTCTTACGCCTTCTCATCCTCTCCGTGGTCCCGCGAGTTTGGATCACCATCGCTTCCAGTCCTGGCAGTTGGGGCTTACAGGTGTCTGTGGCTTGCTCAGGGCCCTACAGTCAGATGGTGGCCGAGCTGGGACAGGGAACCAGGCCCGGCTGGGGCCCAAGTCCCCATCCCTCCTGGGTATGAGCTCTGGAAGGCTGGCCTGCTGGCTTGCTGGGGTCAGGGAGGGATAAGACCATTCTCTTGGCCTCCTGGGTTCTGCTCCTGTGCTTCGCCACCTTTGGGAGTTCAAGGCAGTTTCTTTCCAGTGGGATCAGCTCTGCTCTCCCAATTTTAACCTGAGCAAGCAGTGCTGGCTGGCTACAATTCTCCAGTAACTTTCAAGTCTCCAATGCACCAAGCCAGATGAGCTAAGGAGTTTGCTTCTGCTGGCCCAGAGCACTCAGTCTGCCCCAGGCAAGGAAATAACATTACTGGATTACAGTTCATTTGCAAAGTTCCCTTGACCCGCCAGTAGGCCAGTTTCCTGACCCCATTAATCAGATATTCAACTTCCCATGTTCAGGGTGGCCCAGCCAGTCTGTGGCTGGATCCCAAAGGATAGTGGCCTGACCTTTGTGGAGTGAGAGGCCAACGATAAAAACATGGTTCGAATTCCAGTAGCTCCTCCCAATTTCTGGGCAAGTTACCTAACTCCTCTGAGCCTCAACTTCCTCACCCATAAAGTAGGGATGGTAACAGTATTTGGCAGACTTCTTTTTTTGCCTCTTAGGATGTATTTTCCTTTCCTACCAGCATCTTTTAAGGGGTCAATTTGTCTTTCTCTGTTGGATGATCATTTGTTCTGCTCAGCCCTTGCTGAGGGGCGGGTAACACTTAGCCCACGGGGCCATAGTGGGGACTGAATAGGTGATGGCCACAAAGCATTTAATCCAGTGCCTGGCGCTCAGTAATGACGCTATCTGTCCCTTCGGGGTAGGCAGCCTCCACTGTGCCCCCAGTGACCCCTGCCTCCCGGAGTCATCCCTGTATCCCTCCCCCCAAGAGTGTGGCTGGGACCTAGTGATTTCTTCTAACGAAGAGAATACAGCTCAAGTGATGGATGTCACTTCCGAGATTTGGTTCCAATAGAGATGGAGGCTTCTCTCTTCTTGCCTTCTCCTGCGCTTGCCTTAGTGTGGGTCAGGTAAGATGATGCCTGCAAAGTGTTTAACCCTGGCAGTCTCTCGGACCCCTCGCCCTGGGGAAAGCTGGGGAGAAAGCTGGGAGTCGACTGTGGAGAGGCCCACGTGGTGAGAAGCTGATGTCTCCTGGCAACAGGCAGCGAGACCCGTGCTGCAGAGAGCCAGTGACTTGCTGGGAAGTGGATCCTCCCGCGGTGGAGTCTCGAGATGACTGGGCTACTGCCTTTCCCCACCCTTCAGGGGGATCCGTGGGGACTGTGGTTTTGAGGTGTTCTGGAAGCTCTGAAGCCCTCTAAGGGATTTGCTATTTCTCTGTTAACTATTACTCCAGCAGCTACCAACAGAAGCCTCCAGTGACCAAAGTACAGGGCTTGAACCCATTTGCCCACTTGATTTTTTAAATCCCCATTTTGCAGATGTTAAAACTGAGGCTTGGAGAGGTTAAGAGACGTGTACATGGTCACACAGCCAATCTGTGGCCAAGCTGGGACTAAAGCCAGACTTGGCCTCACCTCTGAGCCTTTGCTTCCCGACATATTTGGGTTGGGCCTTCGGAGAAATGGGCCTGGGGAGCCCCTTCTCCCTCCAAGCACTGCCCTTAGCCTGAGGTGGGGTCAGTGAAGGGCATCTGTGTTGTCTTCCTCAAGGGTTCCCCAAAGCTGAGACTGTTCCCAAGAGACCGAGAGATCAGTGGGTTTGCAGCATCTTCCTCTCAGGTTGAAGAGGTGCCGGGGCAGCCTGCGTGGAGGCAGGGGGATGGCCGAGGTAGACTGTCTGAGTCCTGGATGACCAGGACCTGAGCTCTGAGGCCCTGGCCACAGACCTCTGACTCTGGGTCCCTGGAGGCCTCCGGTGGGGAGTGGCCCACACCTGTAAAATTGAAGGGTGAAGGATCCCCACTGTCAGCCCCCTTCCTAGGGAACCTCATCTGAGCCAGAGGTTTACGGTTGCTGTGACCTCAACCCCCTGTGTCCGTCCCTGCTTCCCCATAAATTATGTTCACGTCCACATTAATTGATGCTGCAGAGGCCGTGAACTGGGCTAATTGTTTGCAAATAGTGGATTGCGAGGTTTCTTGGCCGATTACTGGGCATTAGAGTGGGAAGCAGCAAGGTTCTGCTGTAGGATAATTAGTGAAGGACCCGGGGGACACCATCTGCCCGGATGGGATTCAGAAGCCTCCGCATGGCGTGGTCACCCAGTGGCCTTGGACGTCCTCCAGCCCCAGACCGCAGGAAGGGTGCATCTCCTGGGCGGAGCTGGAGGAATTCTCCTCTGGGGTGATTGCTTCAACATCCCCCATTATCATGTGGTCATGATGTGACAGAAAGAAAGAAGCCTAGTGATAAGGCTTCCAGGCTCCAGAGGAACCTTGTCTACTTGCTAGACAATAATAATAAAAATAATTCGAATAGTATTTACTATGTGCTAGGCACTGTGCCAGTACTTTCCTTAGGTCTCACCTAATTGACATCTCAACCTGGGGGAAGGGGCTCCCAGCACTCCCATTCTACAGATGAGAAAACTGAGACACGAGAGGTGATATCACACAATCAGTAGGAGGAAGAGCTGGGCTTTAACCCGTGTGGTCGGGCTCAAACCACCACTCCCAACAGCCTCTCCAGGAAGCAGTGGGCCAGCCGGACAAGCTTGTACCTCTAGTGGAAGCTTTGGGGTTGGTTTTTTAAACTTCCCATTGCTCCTTAATTATTCCAATTTTAGTTCATTTCCAGGTTAGCCCCTCTGCACATTCCTTAGCCGGTTATGCCAGGAGGTCTTCTGCCTCCCCTTTCTGACTTCTCACCTCCTTGGTATGGATGGCCACAGCAGGAGAGGATGGAAACAAGGGAAACAGGGATTATTGAATCATATTGCATATGTGATCCAATTTTATCTTTAAAAACTCCTATGTGATAGGAGTGATGTTATTGCTATAATAATGAGAAGAGGAAACTGAGGTTCAGAGAGGTAGATAACTGGCCCGAGGTCACACAGTATACAAGTGGTGGAACCAGGAGTGGTCTGACCTCAGACTCCGCTCTTTACTGTGACATGTGACCTTGGGACAATGCCCGTTCTCACCCTGCCTCTATTTCTAGTGGGACATTTTTCTCTAGGAAGCACAATGTTGTCCATTTGATCAGGTGTGGTAAATATCTGGCATGCGTGCACAACCCACTCTTCCTATATCCCTGGCAGACATTACTAGTGGATCATGGCACACTTTCCTGCCGAGCCTGTATCTGTGCTCAACACGGTGGTCCAGGCAGTCATTACCGACCCCTCTGAGATGGCATTTGAGATGAAAGCCAGGTCTTACCCCTGCCTGAGACAGTCATCTTGAGGACAAGGCAACATTTCTAATCCCTTGGACACTAATCTCAGGGCCTCAGATGACTTCCCAATAACATGGAGGCAACCTGAAAACCCTTCCAAGATTGTTGAAAACAAACCCAACCCGAAGCTTGGCCTCCTCCCCAGACACAAGTGTTTCTGGAAGTTACCCTTTCTGGAGAAAATATTACCCCAGTCCCACTAAATTGCAATTCTCAGCTCTCACTTTCTGAGACCCACAAAACAGATGAGACAGTGCACTCTCATGGGCATACCTGATCTTAAGGCCAGAGAAACATTTTGCAGAGAAGGAAAGCAGTGCAATAGCCAATGACCACGAGGACCACCGACCCCCAACCAGTCAGGGGCTCGTGGTGTCAGGCATGGTGTGGCTCAAATGGGGTGGAGAATGGGGGCCGAGCCTCATGCATCTGTGGTACCTCCAGATCTTTCTCTCCTGCTTGTGAAAGCTTCTCAGGGACCTCCTAGAGTCTGCTCTGATTTGAGTCAGACATTGCCACGCTCAGGTGCTCCAGGGTCCCTTGCTTGATCCCGACACACCACTGTCCCACCCTGGAGGTGAGAAGCTACAAGGCCAGAAATGACCTCTCTCCACCAGTGCCTAGAGTGTTTTCCACAGTGCCTGGCACAGAGGGGTACATAGCATGAGACTTGGTGTAGGGTCAGCAATCCTGGGTCCTGAGTCCCTGAGTCTATTCCCTCCATGGTCTGAGGAGGACACCTCCTGGGTTTGCCTGACTGTCTCCATCCCACCCCTTTCTGGAAGTATCTCATTATTTTCCTTTGGGACAATTCTCCCCTTGCTCTCATTGCCATGAGATTGGTTGAGGAGCAGGCACCTGCAGCTGGGGCAGTCAGAGGTCCCACACATCAGCTGAATTCTCACCTGTCCACCTCCTGCCCGTTACTCTCCAACCCCCTCCCGGTTATCATTGGTTGAAGGGGCTCATCATCCTGACTTGTTTATTGTCTGTCTCCCCCACTAGAATGTAAACCCCAAGAGGACAAGGACTCCATTTGTTTACTGATGACTCTTTGATTTTTAGAATAGTGCCTGAAACATAGTTAAGTGCTCACTCAATAGAGAAAGACTTGTCCAATGAATAAATGGCAACTTAACTCTGGCTGAAACGATTTGAAAGGAGAGCCTCCTTTCCCACTGGAGTTGCTAAAGCCTGCCCCAAGGAGACCTCACCTGAGAATGAAGACAGCACAGAGGAGAGCAGATCTAGGTAAACAGAGAAAGATTCCTGATGACAATGATCACCTAGATCCAGCTGTGCCTGAAGCCAGAACTGGAATCATTGCATAAGATGGCTTTCTCATTTCTTTTACTACATGTAGTTCATTGTGTTCGATTCTGAGTTATACATTGGTAAATAAAACATCCACAGTCCCTGGCTTCATAGTCCAGAGGAGGAGCTAGACAACATAAAAGCAAGCAAATAAAAGCTATCATTACAAGCCATGATAAGGGCTATGAAGAAATGCCATAGGGTGTAGTGAAAGAGAATGACTGGGGAGACTTCCTTCAGCTAGGTATTCTGCAACATTTATTCTGACATGAAGTTAAACTTGAATGGGTCCCTCTGCGCCTCATGTGAAGGTGGGGTATTTCCAGTAAAGGAGAGAGTATGTGCAAAGGCCCTGAGGTTGGAACAAATGTGATATGTTTGAGGATGCCAGAATCCTGATGTGGACAGGGTGAGGGCCCACCTGGCTTGAGATGAGGCTGGACAGGTAGACATCAGCTCACCACTTAGATTAGAACTTGGAGATCAAGGCGAGACATTGAGATTTTCTCTGATAAGCACTGAGAAGCTACAGAAGGATCTGGAACAAGGGAATGGCAGTCACCTTTTCTCTAGACAGATTCCTCTGGTTCCTGAGATGAATGGATTGGGAGAGAGGCAGAGAGGGGAAGGAAGGGCACCAGCAAGGTGGTCATTCCTGGGCTCCAGGGAGAGAGGTCAGGGGATTGGATCAGCGTGGAGGAGCTGGACATGACAAGGAGTGGGCAGATTTGAGGCTGGTGGTCTGGCTGGACTTTCTGAGCCCCTCTCATCTGTACCAACTCTTTAGAATCATGCCGGTGGCCCCTCTATGGGTCACCCACCCCCAGTCTGGCCCTGAGACACACTTAGTCGTTTCCAGGCATGGCCTTCAGGGGTCCTTCCCTCACCCGCTTTTCTCTCTGTTTTGTAAGCTCTTCATTACTTCCTAATTGTTCTGGCTTCGGTTCTTTCTTGTTCTTGTCAAATACCAATTTAAAATGTGAGTCACCATTAACTTCACGCCACTCGTTTATAATTAGGCCCATTTCCCCCCTCTTCCTCTCGCTCTCTTTCTTTTTATCCACTTTGAAAAATTAGGGAAGAAAAAAGCTATCCATTTGTGACTCCTTTTTTGTATCTCTTTTGCTAGCGCAAAGGCTATCGGCTGTTCAACCGTCTCGAGGTTGCCTTCTGCGGTTTAATAGAGCAGTCGTGCTTCTGGCTGGTATAAATGCCACACAAGGACCACAGCTGGGGACCCTGAAAGGTGCTAGGATGCTTCAAGAGAGGCAGTGCAGTCGACTTTGGCGTTTGATGGCTCCGGGGGGCATGTCTCACTGAGCCCAACCTCCAGGTCCCGGGGCTCAGCCTCCCAAACTGGCCAGCTCAGTTTTGAGTCAGGCTGAGGCTAGACCACTGGGGATGTGAATCCACTGTTCACCCCGCGAGCAAAGCTAGCCTGACTTTGAGCCCTGGGAAGTGATCCTAGGCTGCTTTTTAATGTAGCAACTCCAAAGATCAGCAGAACAGCTGCTTTGGGGGTGGGAAGGTCACTTCATCACTTCATTCAGTCAATCAACAAACACTGACATGCATGTCTACCGGGTCATAAGGCTCCACTGGGAGGGAGGCAGGATGGTCTCATGGTTAAAGGCAGGCTCTGGATTCAAACTACCCGAGGCTGCTTCTTATAGGCTATGGGATTTGGGGCAAATGTCTTAACCTCTCTGAACCTCATAAAATGGCAGGAATATAAACACCTTCCTTACAGGGCTGTTTTGAGAACTGAAAAGAAGTAGGAGGATCTCGAGGAAAACGCGCCTTACACAGAGGAAGAGGCACAGGGAAGTATTCATGGATGTAGTCACTTGCACTTTCTGGACTGAATGTTTGGAGTGAGTGAGGAATAAAAAATAAACCTGTCAACTATCGAGAAGGGGCCTCTGGCACAAAGAGAGCATACTGTGTGATTGCATCTCATGAAGTTCAAGAGGAAGGACCCCGTTCCTCCCTAGAATACCTCTAGGTGTGGGGTACTGATTATGGGGACACATGAGGAAGACTGCTAGGTACACTGGAAATGTTCTGCATCTTGGTCCAGGTGTGGACACACAGGTGTACATCCATGTAAATATCCATCCAGTGTGTGCCTTTAAGATGCGTGCACTTTACTGGGTGTACTTATACTTCCATTCAGAAAGAGAGCTGTAGATAAATAGAGGGTCGGGGGAGTTTGCAGAAAGGACTGAGCGAGGGGAGAGAAGAAGAAAAGCTCAGGGACCTGGCTGAGCACCTTGAACCCCATCCATGCTAATGTTCCCTCCTCTTACAAAAGCTGGCCCTCTGGAATGTGGATGAGGTGGATGGACGTCAAGTGGGAACATGTTAGAAATGCAAATTCCTGCCCCCCTCTGCCCCCCGTCCCCTGCCCCAGACGTACTGACTTAGAGACTCGGGAACGGGGCCCAAGGATCTGAGTTTCATAAGCCCTGTGGGTAATTCTGACGCCCCCTCCATATGGGACCTCCATAGGGTCCCCACCATATGGGACCAGCAACTCTATGTTGAGCCCCTGCCAGAGGAAGTTTGGCCTCTGAGGACCCCCATCCTTGGGAAGAACCTCCTTTGGTTTTCACCCACTGCCCTGTCCCATCCCCTCTGTGGATGCCTCTTCTGGTGTCATCCTGCACATGTTTCTTTGCTCAGGGTTTTCCCTCAGTCCTTCTTCTTTTCTCCATCCTGAGCTGCCTCTTCCCCACTCCAGTAGCTTCAACCGTCACCTACAGGCTGTCATGTCCCCAAGGTCTCCCATCAGCTCGCACCTCCATCCTGGGCTCCCAGCAGGTCCTTAGACCCCTGCCTGGGCTGAGTCCTGGCTCTACTGTACCTGAGTGTGGTGGAAGGGAACCTGCCTCTCAACTTTACTCTCTGGGGCCTCAGTTGTTTTAACTTCAAGTAGAAATAATGATGTCTACCTCATCAGTCTGCTCTGAGAATTAAAGGAGATAAACACGGATTCAAATCCCAGCTCTGCCTCTCACTAGCTGTGTGGCCCTCCCTGGACCATTCTGAGCCTCAGTTTCCTCATCTGTAGGATGGGACATTCGATGCACGTACTCGATGGAGCTGCTGGGAACACATAGCAAAGCCTGGAAGGAGATCAGTGTTGGCTGGTCTTGTGATCTATGCTTTTGCTAAAGCCTGGGCTGCTCACGTAGCTGGGGGGGACTCAGCATTCACTTCGAGGTGCTCAGGGAAGAAGGAAACTATTTCTGAGGTAGAGGCCGGCCCCAGACCCCCCCCCCTCCTTTAGAAACAAAAACCCTTCCAAGGTTTTGGGTTTTTGTGTAACTCCTCTTCCCTTTTCTCAAAACCTGAAAGTACCTTGGTTTCAGCAGTAAAACAGGCCCTGGGCCATGACTACACCTCTACAGCACACTTAGCTATGTGTGCAATTTACAGTTAATAAGAAGGTTCTCGGATGGTGTAATGAAATACAAGGAGTGTGTTAACAGGTGAGGTCTGACTGATCGCTATTTAATTAGATGCTGGCTTCATATGGCTTCAGGGAATGGTGAAAAGACTTCCGGGCAGAGGACGCCTTTGGCAGGCAAGTCTCTCTGTGTTTCTCTCTGGGATATCTGTTGAAATTACCAATGGCATAGAAAAACCAGGGAAAAGCCTTTATTGGATCTAGAAACTAGGGACGGTTGGCATCCACATTGCCCCAAACTTCAGATAATTATGCAAAATAGTGTGGAGATGGGATTAGATTGGAGGAATACCTGAACAGATTCATGGAAGGTCATGTGTGAAAGTCTGGGGAAAAGACCCCAGAGCATACCTGTCAGGGGTGGGGAGTAACAAGCAGTTCATTTATATCCAGCTGGTGCCTGGGTGTAGTATGGGCTGCCATGCTGTGGGGAACCCCAAGGGGGAGCTAGTCATCTGAGAGCATTGCCGCGGCTGGCTGTCACTGAGCGAAGCCAGGCTTAGCGGAGAGTTAAGGGCATTGCCTTTGCTATTCCCCTGATTCCACAATTATCAGAGACAAGACACTATTTGACCCGAAGCTGAGCTTCCTGATGAAGTTGGCCATGGTGCAAATCTCTACTCTGCTCTCCTAGGTGCCTGGAATTCCAAACCAGAAATGCTGCTCTGTAACAACCTCTGTTTTCTCCTTCTCACTTCCACTGGGCCTGAAAGGACCAATAGGATGCCTAATCTTAGAAAAGCCCAACTCAATACCCTACATTGTACCAGCAGAGGAACAATATTAAACATGAGATCGTGCATCCAAGAGCATGGGACGATGCGTCCTCATGGCAGGCAGGGATTAAAAGAAATCAGAAGAAACTTTGTCAAATTTCTAGTTCAGGTTCCTGATACAGTTCTAACGGATGCTACACCTAAGAAACGAGGGGAAGCTTTCACAGAAGAGGCATATCTGAGATTAAGGAAGACCGTGAGGAGATGAAAACATAATTGCCGAATTAAAAACTGCAGTGGAATGGGCTTCCCTGGTGGCGCAGTGGTTGAGAGTCTGCCTGCCAATTCAGGGGACACGGGTTCGTGCCCCGGTCCGGGAAGATGCCACATGCCACAGAGCAACTAAACCCATGCCCCACAACTACTGAGCCTGCGATCTAGAGCCCACGAGCCACAACTACTGAGTCCCTGTGCTGCAACTACTGAAGCCTGCGTGTCTAGAGCCCATGCTTCACAACAAGAGAAGCCACCGCAATGAGAAGCCCGCGCACCGCAACGAAGAGCAGCCCCTGCTCTGTGCAACTAAAGAAAGCCCGCGTGCAGCAACGAAGACCCAACGCAGCCACAAATAAATAAATAAAATAAATAAATTTATATAAAAAAGAAGGGGATCCCTCTGGGATCCTTTAAAAAATAGTAATAATAATGGAAAACTGCCTTGAGCTTTCCGTGTATAATTGGCTGGACTGAGTTTCAGCTAAGTCTAAACCTAGCAGTTATCAATGTCAGGACATTTCAGAGATAAGAAAAAAAATCTACAAGTATTTAAGAAAAAGTGAAGCAAAATGAACCAAAAAAACTCTAAGCAACAACCCAGGTGATCTTTGTAAAGGAAAAAAATCAGGTTGCCTCAGATTTCTGACAATCAAAACCAAAAGTCAAAGAAGTCAATGGACCACAGAGTTGAACAGGCATTTCGCAAAAGAAGGCATCGAAACGAGCAATAAGCCCATGGAAAGGTGCTCACCACTAGTCATCAGACAAATGCAGGTTAAAACCACAAGATCTCTCTCCACACCCAGCATAGTGGTTAAAACAAAGCAAAACATCGACATAACAATTTTTTTTTTTTTTTTTTTTTGCGGTATGCGGGCCTCTCACTGCTGTGGCCTCTCCCGTTGCGGAGCACAGGCTCCGGATGCGCAGGCTCAGCGGTCATGGCTCACGGGCCCAGTCACTTGGCGGCACGTGGGATCTTCCCGGACCGGGGCACGAACCCGCGTCCCCTGCATCGGCAGGTGGACTCTCAACCACTGCACCACCAGAAAAGCCCAACACAACAATTTTTTAAAACCTTGGCAATTTCAAGTGCTGTTCAGGATGTGGAACAAGTATTAAAAATGGTCCAACCACATTGGAAAATTGTTTGATATGTTCTTACAAAGCTAAACACCATCTCCATGATCCAGCAATTTCCCTCCTACATACACACCCAAGGGAAGTAAACGCAATGTTCACAAAAAGACCTGTGTGACAATAATAGTCCCAACTGGAAACCACTCTGTGTATCTAGAGGAAAATGGATAAACCAACTATGGTACATTCATTCAATGTAATACCACTCAGGTGAAAACAAACAAAAAGGAACTAATGATACACGTGACAATATGGATAAATCGCAAACACATTATGTTGAGTGAACTAAGCCGGACGTGAGTCCATACAGTAGGATTCCATTTATACGAACTTCAAGAGCAGACCAAACTAAGCTATGGCATTATCAGAACATATCATCTGGTGGGTGGAAGAATGATGGAAAGGAGCCCAAGGGAACACTCTGTGCTGATGGAAATATTTTATATCTTGATCTGGTTGAGGGCTGTATGGGTGAATTTCTTGTCAAAATTTTATTGAGCTACACACTAAAAATTTCTGCATGTTACTGTATGTTTATGATAGCTCAATAAAATACTTCTGCACACACACACACACACACACAAACACCCTATATACCCAATCCTGGCTAATGGATTGTGGCCCAAGAATTCTACTCCCTTCAAATCTCCTTTCATGGGCTAAGATGCCAGAAATACGTTCCTAGACGTGCAAAGACTTAGAAAGTTTGCCACTTACATGTCCATAAAAAAAGCCTACTCAAATATAAGCCCCAGTTGACCAAATGAGAAATCAAAATAAATAATCCCCCAATGGAGAGATCATGTTTTTTGGGGTTTTTTTTTTTAGAGATCATGGTTTTTAATCACTGACACTTAGTGACAAAACCAGGAAAAGAAAAAGATAAAGCTTTTTAGAAAGGTTTATAGAAAAATAATTATCTAAAGCAAGACCTTTTCAATAAAACTATTTTATAATAATAATAATTTGACTCTAAGCCCCCAGAATATGGTAACAGAAACAGGGGAGAGAAGGGGAGAAATAAAATCTTAAGGAAATAGATATAGGAAAAAAGATGAATGTACAAGGAGGGTCATCACGTTATTGATTAGAGAGAAGAAACAATAAAAATGTTTGAAAACAGAAGACTGGATAACAGAAGGTTATGCAGTTCATAAAGCGATGTTCTCTTCCTCATCTGGAGTTGTCTACTTATGGGGTAGGAAACCTCAGGTGAGTCCCTTAAACTTTCTGAACCTCAGATTCTTCATCTGTAAAACAGGGTCATTCATTCTAATCTAAAGGGTCATTCATTCAGCCAACCAATGCTTTTTGAGCATCTACCAAGTACCAGGCACTGTGCTAGGTCCCAGGGACACAGAATGAACACACCAGGTCCCTATACACATGGAGGTGACATTCTCTTGTGTCGGGGCGTAACGATGCCTTGGAGAAAACCACAACAGGGAAGGGAGATGGAAAGGGACAGGGGATTCTAGGATGGTCAGTAAAGCCCTCTTTGATGAGGTATCACTTCATCAGGACCTGATGAAGATGAAGGAATGGGATGTGGGGATACCTGGGAAAGAGGTTTCCAGGCAGAGGGCACAGCCAGTGCAAAGGCCCTGAGGCATAAGCATGCTTGATGTGCTGGAGAAATAGCGGTATGGCTGGGGTGGAGTCAGCGAGAGGGGAGGGCAGTAGGAAAAGAGACCCCAGAAATAACAGGGTAGGGGAAAAGCCTTGTGGACCATGGTGAAGGATTTAGACCTCGTTCTAAGGGACTGGGGAGCCTCCGAAAGGCTTCGAGGAGGGGAGTGATGTCATCTGACTCATATTTGAATAGAATCCCTCTATGTGGGAGAATAAACATAGGGTCACCTTAAGGATAGGATGGACTACTGGGGTCCAGGAGCACACACAGAGCTTGGCACACCAGCCACTCAGTAATGTTTTTAAAACCCTACTTCCCCTTGCACCCAGGAGAAAGCAGGATTCTTTTTTGTGGGGAAAGAGGAGGCGCCTTAAATGTCCATTTGGTCCCTTGTTGTTCTAACTGTGCTCCTTCCAGAGGGCGCTGGCTGGGCAGTGACTGTAAGGCCCGATGGACAAGGCATGCCGTGCTCCTCTGGCTGAGGCTTCTGCCAAGCTCTGTGCAACTCGACCGGTAGAAATGGAATCCTGCCCTTCGCAGGGACTGAGGGGTCACTGCCAAGTTCTCATTAACAGAGCGTGTGGTGACCGTTCCACAGGCAGAGGATGATGGCCTTCCTCCAAAGTCCCCTTCTCTTCCCTGTCCAGCCAGGAGAGGTGTCAGCGCCTCAGGAACACTGGTCAGCAGAGACCCCTCCCCAGGGGCTTTGTAAGAAGATGATGCTTTCGCAGTGAACATCTCCCAGGGTTTCTCCAGCAGTCCTGCCCCATTCTCCACCTTTGCAACCAGCTGCTCCAGAGCTAAGACTTAACGGAGACCCCCTTCCCTGCCGTCTCTGGTCACTGGGGGCGGGTGTGCCTGGAAGTGCTCCCTTTTATTCATGCGCTCATTCTTTAATCTATTCCCTCAATGTTATGTAATGTGCATAGTCAACAGGTTCAACGCCCACAGCGGGAGTGCCAAAGCCCAACGTGTAAGACCATGGCCTCCAGTCTTAGCTCCGGGTGAATCCTGGCTCTGCCATTTACTGTCCTGATCTGGGGGAAGTGACTTCACTTCTCTGTAACTCAGTTTCTTCTGCACACTGGAGATCATAAAGAACCCTACCTCAGAGAGTGGACGTGAGGATCTGTGCACATAAAATGCTTAGCCTCTGCTTGGCATATGGTGAGAAGTCAAAATGGTAAATGCGATACTGTTGATGATGATGATGATGAAATCTGCTTGGCTTTGAATCCCAGCGACACCACTCGCTTTTTGATCACTTTGGAGGGTTGCAGAATCTTCCTAGTGTTGAGGCTGGAATTAACTAAGGCAGGGGAAGTGCATGGAACAGTGCCTGGTACAAGTAAGGATGTAAAAAGTGTTAAATCAGTACAAAAAGGCCAAATCGGTCCTCTTGGCGACGTGCCACGCTGGCACCAGGAGAGAAGGGCAGGGTGCTTTTGATTGGGGGAGGGTGGAGAGAACAGTGGCTCGGGCCCGGGCCCGGGCCGCTACAGGAAGAAACTTCGGGGTCATCTGTCTGCTTTGCATGTTTTTGTTTGTACCCCTCCCGCATCCCGCCCACAGGTCTAGACTCTTTGGAGCCAGCAGAGTTGAAGGGGCCGCTGTGTAGCTGTGAGTGTGTGCAC
Organism: Globicephala melas; assembly: GCF_963455315.2. Lineage (NCBI taxonomy): Eukaryota > Metazoa > Chordata > Mammalia > Artiodactyla > Delphinidae > Globicephala > Globicephala melas. The sequence goes on from NC_083326.1 coordinate 78,149,843, forward strand.
TTCAGAGCCAGATAGGATCGGTCTGAGTCTTGACTCTGCGACCTCCTAGCTGTGTGACTTGGACAAATTCTTTCCATGCCCAGGGCCCCAGTCTTCTCATCTGCAAAATGGGGATGGTAATAATGTTACCTGCTTGGTATTAAATGAGATCATGCCACAAATCCCCGCATCTCCTGGACTGGGCTCAACGCCAGGCATGGGGCTATAACAGTGAATGGGACAGGAATGGTCCCCAGTCTTCAGCAGGGGACATGTCACAAAGTCAGCATTCAATAACTTGGGTTAATAACTATATGACAGTGTTCATTCTCTCCTCTGCCCCAAACAACCCAAAGGCCCTTTATCCCAGCTGAGCTAATCACACTCTTCTTTTCAAACCACTGGTCTCAGTTTCCCCAGGCTTGTGGGGTGTTTGGTGGCGGATCCCTGGGGTCCCTGGCAGGAGGGTAACCATGAACTGAGCAGGCCTGATACTCTTCCACAGAGCTGGCCTCATCCAGGAGGCCACAGTTCTTTTCTGCCATCTCAGAGCCTGAGGTCTATGAGATGTCTCAGAGCACACAGACTATTTCTTGAATAATAGAGAGCCTTTTCTGGTGAGAGGGGTTAACAGAGAGCAGTTTAGGCCAAGGAATCTCCACGTTTGCTCTTAGACCAAACAACGCAATCATAAAAGGGGCTCTTGGTCAATGCTTAAGAGTTGAACTTGAGTGAAAAAAATTCTGAGTGTTTCTGGCAAAACCACTTGGGTTTTCCTTGGAAAAAGAGACAGGAGGATTGACGGGGAATCCACCAGGAGCTTGTCAGGCTTTGGCTACTGATAAATTGCAGGGGACTTGGCTCAGGGAGGGGAGAGGCACGTGTCTGGTGTGAGCAGCCGGGCCTCCTTCTGTTTCAAGGACAGGTAATAGAATAATAGCCCTTCTTCCTCCACTATCTTGTTTGAGCTTTATGACAACCTGTGAGGTAGGCAGGAAGAGTATACTTTGTCCTATAATATAAATGAAGAAACTGAGGCCCAGAGAAGTTAAGTAATTGTCCAAGGCCACATAGCTAAGTAATTGACAGTTTTGTGGAGCCAGGTTAAGTGCTGGTACCACCAACAATAAAGACTACATGAATAGGTGACCTCAGCCTGGGAGGAAAATGCCGATGGAAGAAACTGCACGGTGATAATACTTTGGGTGGAATCTACTTCCCCACCCCTTGGGTCTGGGCTGGTCCTGTAACTTGCTTTGATCAACAGAATGCAGCAGAACTGACACTTCCCGGTTCCCAGAAAAGGCTCCGAGAGTTGTCATAGCTCCTCTCACTTAAAATCCTGCCACTGCCACGTATAAAAGCTCAGACTAGTCTGCTAGAGGTTGAGTGACCGGGTGTAACAGAGATGAGTCATCCAGCTAAAGGCCTTCTAGATCAGCCAGCCCCCAGCCAACCTGGCAGCTGACCACAGATCCAAACTGCTGGCTTGCACAATTGTGAACTTCAATAGTGACTTAAAATAACAGGTGTTTGCTTTGGGGGTGGACTGTTACACAGCCAAAGCTGACCGATACAAGGAGAGACAGTTTCAAAGGGCCATCGCTGGCCCGACATCTGTCAGACTTAAGCACCCATGGAGATAGGACCTTACTCCCTCATGAGGCCAGGGCCTCCATCCATGCTGTCTCATGATCTGTCCTCTTGGGGACTCCCAACGATGGGAACACAGATGCCTCTTGCACAATGAACATATGTAGCTGTGTCCCATGGGAAGGAACCATTTTGTGAGCCACCAGTTAGTCAACAGCATCTAGCATAGTGTTTAAGAGCGTGGGCTTTGGAGAAAATCCCAGGTTCAAAGGGGATGGATACTCAGCAGTTGCTCTCCCTCTCCAAGCCTCATTTTCTTCACCTGTAAAATGGGGAGTTTTAAAAACCTCATAGGATTGCTAATAACATAAACAGCTTGCTACAGACCTAGCACAGCGTACACATCAACATGTGTTAGTTATTATCACTTCTGGACCTTTCTCTGATTGCAGGCTCCAGACAGCAGGCAACATAGCATCTTGGCTGCCTGGTATTTACAAGAGGAGGATGTGATATCCTGAGACTCACAAAAAGTTAAAAGCAGTAGAGAAACACAAAGCCCAGGGTTTCTCCACCTCAGCACTACTGACATTTGGGATCATTCTTTGCGGTGGCGGGCAGGGGGGCTATCCTGCATGTTGTAGGATGTTTAGCAACACCCCTGGTCCCTACCCACTAGATGCCAGTTGTGACAGCCCAACATGTCTCCCGACACTGCCAAATGTCCCTCGGGGGACAAAATTGTCTCCAGCTGAAAACCACTGACATAGCCCCCCTCTGATGCCCAAGAAACAGGGCTGAACTTCCTCTATCCTGGAGGACAGCAGAAGGTGGAGGGAGACAGCTAAAAATAACAACTGCCCAATCAAGGATCATAAATCACTGTGAAGGGAGCTCTCTTGCCCAGGTGATGCCATCTGCTTCCAAGGTGGTGGTGGAGGTGGCTGAGTGAGCCGTCCAGGAGTGGAAGGCAGAACAGGGAGGACCAATGGGGAGAGTGAGGAAGAAATGGAAACAGGATGGGAGGGAGGGGCACCTGGGAGGCTGAGATGAAAAGAGATCCCGTCTTTGGTTGGGTTCCCCAGAAGCAGACCCTGAGAAGAGGATTTGGGTGGCAGTGATTTATGGGGAAATGTCTCTATGGAGAATGCTGGGGAGAGAGGGAAGGAGGACCAGGAAGGGAAGGTGACCAAGAGAGGATGTGCTATCAGTCAAGTCCCCAGAGGCTCCGTCCTGCAGGGAAGCGCTGCAGACAGTGTAGATAATACCCCAGAGTTGCCCCCGTTAGGACGTGAGGGTGCCACACCCGTCAATCGCTGGGTAGGTGTCACCCCCGGGAAGATGTCAATCCCTGGGCCCTCAGATTCTCTCCCAGGCAAAGCGGGTTCTGGTTGTTGGGAGTGAATGCACATGGAGAGTAGCTGGGCCCAAACACGGTGAAGAAATAATAAATGTGCACGGGGCATGGAGCACATCCGCTGCAGACACTCAGAGAAAGAACTGGATGGAGGAAAGAAGAATGCGCGGACACAGTTGTCTTTTACTGAGCAGAGTGCCAGGTACTGTGCCTGCCACTTGACCCCATCTCATCCCCGCAGGAACCCCACGATGTGGGTGCCATGAGTGTCCTCGCTTAAGGGGAAGTGACTGCCCAAGTCACGCCACTGTTAAGCGCCAGAAGCAGGATTTGAAGTCAGCTCTTCCTGACACCAAATTCTGAGTTGTACTAGACTCTGGGGAAGACAGGGAGAGATGCAGATGAGTAAGTGGATCAGAGACAAGTGCCTCAGAAGAGGAGAAAAGAGGTGCTGGGGCTTGGTGGGGGTCCCAGCCTTTTCTCTCCACTCCCGCATTCTCCTTTCCCTGCTTCCCTCTGCCTGGCCAAGGTAGCACTGCCTTGAACCCTACTCAGCCAGCCTTGCCCGTGGAGAGCCGCCCAGAGCAGTCCCTCTAGGTACGGGGGCTAGAAGGGGTGGCTGAGAGGTTAGGACCCTCTAGATGATCACCTTTGATGCCCAGTTGCACCCAAGGGGTGCTGGACGAGCATTCCAGGTGGCAGGAGATAGGGTGACTCGTGGGTTATGTTGGAACTCTGAGATGGAGGGTCCCAAAGCAGGGACCCCAGTCACCGAGGCTTCCTGGAGCCAGGCTGGGTGTATATAAATGAGGCCGTGGGCTGAGAGAGAGGGGCAGATGGAACTGGAAAACCCATCGCCCCATCTCCTGGAGCACCCATCACTGTCCTACAGCTGCGGCTGACTGTTCCAGGTGGGATGTGGAAGCCCCAGTGTGGTCAGATTATCTGATCTTTCACAAGAAGCTGGAAATATGGAATCTTTTTTTTTTAATGTTAAATCTCCTAAATGTCACATCTGGCAACCGAGCTCCAACAGCAAACCCAATAAAATCTAACACTGCAGTGTCAACAGGACGTGTCCATCTGAGAGCTGCTCGTGGGTGACAACTGGCTTATAGGGACGAGGACAGAAGGGCTGTGAAAATGGTGAGGCCATGATGGTACGCCCTACTTTATAGGATCCTAACTTAAAAAAAAAAAAAGAAAAGAAAGAACAAAAAAATCTCTCTTTTCCCCATCTACTCTCTCTTCTGTCTACTCCCTACTTCTACTGCCTCTTTTCACCAAAACCGTACACATGATGAACTTTCCAGCTTGCCCCGAATGTGCCATTGCCATTTTGCACCTCTGTGCCTTTGCATATGCTGTTCCCCTGCCTGGAATGCCCTCCCTCACCCCTTCTCCTCAGGCTTATCTTCTACTCATTCGAAGAAAGGTAACTCGATTGTTAATTTCTCTAGACTTACACGAGGCAGAGTTGGGCCAGTCCCCATCACATTGAATACAGAATATAACTCCCATGCTTGTAATCTGCCCTTTACTTGATTTCTATCCCTTGGTTTTCCCCATACACAACGCCAGGAGGGTAGAAACACTGTATTTCTTGGGCAATATAGTGCCTGCCAGTATAGTAGGCGTGCACCCAAGGTGTGTGGAGTGAATGAATGAATGGATGAGACTGTATTCTACCTCAGGTATGGCTGGTTGGCCTAGTGGCTAATCACACGTCAAGAAAGCCAAGGTAAGGGGTCATTTCTACGTGACACGGTCAGGGACCCACACTGGGGCAGCCAAAACCCCGGGCAAGCCTGGGACTTGTGATGGAGGCTGGCACTCCAAATCCAGTCAGAATCCTTCCTTCAATAACTGAAGCCCCCAAACACTCAGAAACAGTCCAGAGTGAGAGATTTGGAGGAGATGGGACGAGGAGGCAGTAAGGGGGTGATGGAGACGAAGAGTTGCTGAGAAGATAGTGGTGGGCACTCTGCAAACATCAATTATTATTTTAATACTGGGTACATACCCCATGTCACCTCTGGTTGGGGTGATCTCTGTAGGACCCTGCTCTGTGCGACCCTCAATTGTGCAAGCTCCATGCAGGTGGGGGATGTTCTCTGCTCAGTGCAACCCTCTGCACACAGTATGCACTTTCTATGTACTTCTTGCTCAGCAAGGCTGCTGCAGGGACTTGACAGCATATGACATCTAAGAGCACCTACCCAGGGCCTGGCACACAGCAGGTGCTCGATAAATGTACGCTGCATGAATGAAGGAGGGAATCAATGAATGAAAGAATGTTGGTGCCTACCCAGGCGGAACAAACCATCTCATGCTTCTGAAGCCACAGCTTCTTAATGTTACAAAATGGCTCAGAACTTCACTCAAGTGCCACCCCTTCCAGGAAGCCTTCCTTGATCTCCTCCCTGCCCTCAATACAATGAATTATTCCCTTCTCTATAAGACCATCTTCTTGGGCATATTTTGACTAATCACCTACTAAGTTGAAGTGAAATTAACTTTTTTTATGTCCTTCTTTGCCCTCCAGTACACTGGAGGCTCCTAAAACACAGGCACCTTGATTTAATTATTCCTATATATCCTAGTGCCTAGTATTGTGCTTCGTGTATTGTAGACTCTGAACTGGTGGATGTTAAATAAATTTTCAGAGCTTATTGATAAGGAATAAGATTTGGATGTACATGGGAAGTCATCCTGGCAGCTTCCTCTCCTTCTTCTCTGTGTCTCAGTTTCCTCTTTTGCAAAGTGGGGATATGGAGAGAGACCACTTGGAACCGTTATGGGAACTTGTGGTGGACAGACTCTAGGATGGCCTCCGATGGTTTCCATCACCTGGTGTCCACACCCTTGTGTAATCCATTCCCCTCAAGTGTGGGCAGGACCTGTGATGTGCTTTCAACTAATAGAATACAGCAAATGTGATGGGCCACCAGTTCTGTGATTTGCTTTCAAAAGAGTGTGACTTCCATCCTGCTAGCAGACTCTACTTCCTTCTCGGCGTACACACTTTGATGAAGCCAACAGCCAAGCTGGAGAATCCCACATGACAAGGAATTGAGGCACTCAGTCCGCCAACCCTCAAGGAACTCACTTCTGTCAACAAACACAGGAGCCTGGAAATAGATCCTTCCCGAGTAGAGCCTTTAGATGAGACCCCAGACCTGGTCAACACCCTAATTGCAGTCTTGTGAGAGACCATGAAGCAGAGGACCCAGCTAAGCTATGCTGAGATTCCTGACCAACAGAAACAGAGATCATAGCTGTGTATTGTTTTAAGCCACTAAGTTTGTGGTGACTTATTTATATAGCAGTAGACAACTTATATAACAGATAACTTATATATATATATAAAATATATATATATATTATATATATATATATATATATATATATATATAAAATATACAGTCCTGATGCTCTCAATTAATGGCAGCCATGATTTTTAACATTATTTGGGGGCGGGGGGGAGGAAAAAGCCACAAGTTGCCCATCCCAACACCTGTGTACTTTCACACTCCTGATGACAAACCTTCCTGCTCATTTTGCTTTTCTGTACTTACCGATTTGTCTACAAGGAACATAGATATATGCAAATTTTAAAAACCACACTGACAATATCTACAAGTAAAGAAAGTCTGCTAAACTGACTGTAGGAATTAAAGTTCCAATTCCTGAATATGCCTGAGAGGGCTTCCTTGTCTGCCCCTGCCTACTCACCTCTCCATCCTCAGTTCTCATACCAAGGGCTCCAGCCGCCTCTGGCCAGTTCCTGCTATTCTTTCCTCCTGGTAACCCACTTCTTGCCCTTCTTCATCTCACTCACGCTTACTCATCCTTCAGGTCCCAGGTTAGAGCCACCTCCTCCAGGAAGTCTCCCTGGCTTCCCCCAGTTGGTCGAGATGCTTCCTCCATCCTCCCATGGTGCCCTGCCTCATCCAACCACATCACCCAGGTCTCCCCACCAGAATCCCATATGTCTCCCTAATGACCCACCCACAGTTTTTTTTCCGTAGGGAGCAGGAGCCCCAAACTCAGTCACCTGACGTGGCCTCTGAATATGCTTGTTTATACAGTCACCAAGACTCAGCGATAGGATCTCAGGCAGATGACATTCAGCGAATAACTTTTAACTTCTCCCCCACCACTCCCCCCAGGCTGTGGGCTACTATGAATTTATATTTAAAACCAATCCTGTCCTCTTCTTCTGACCAGTGTACCTGCATGGCCCTGTTGTGGGTGGGTATTAACTGTAGCTTCATAAATTCATTGCAAGCGTTAAAAATACAGCAGTGACGTTTTGAATCTCGATTTGGAAATTTCCTCATTGGGAGTCTCAGGAAATGAGGTTGGTCTGGATCCTTCTCAGACGCCCTGTTCCTGCCTCCCGCTGTGGCCACCACCAGGAACGCCTTGCTCATTCTTTTCTGTCCATTCAAACCTGCCCCGGCCCCTCCAGTGCGCACAATGGGCACTTCCTTCACCGAACCTGGACGCGGCCCAGGACTGTAAGGGTGGCTGGTACCAGGGCGGAACCTCACTGGGGGCGGAGCGGGGTCTTGGCAGAAGGGCTCCCCTACCAGGCAGACCAGCCAGGCTCCTCCCTGCCCGGGCTTTGTACCTGCTGAGGCCGCTGAGACCCTCCAAGTCTCCTTTCTACCTTGTCCTCTTCCTCCTTCTCCTCGGAGCCGGCGGGTCCTGAGGGCACCTCTGTCCTTGCTGTCCCAGACACCGGGCTTCCGCAGGCTCCTGGCAGCCTGGCGCTGACCAGCTCTGACCCCGGGCCTCAGGGAGCCCTCCCCCCAGAGCCCTGCGCTGTGAGAACCAGCCCAGGGGCGTCGCCGGGGCCCAGCTGTTCCCGTGAGGCTGGGGCTGCATAGGAGGCTGCGGGGCTGCAGCTGAGACACAGCTCACTCACCCGGGCAGCACCCACCGGCTCGTCTGCCATCAAAACAGGGTTCCAGGTCCCGCAAGGGTATCTCCAGAAGGGTTCTAGAAATCTCTATTTTTAACAGGTGCACCAGCGATTCTCATGATTGGGCAAGTTGAGGCAAGAGTCAAGGAAAGTTCTGGGAGGAAACCTCTGGTGAAGCAGGACCCCAAGGGGCTAGCCCCAAACTGTTTGCAGGACCGATGGAGAAGTGTAAGGCCAGGCGGGAGCCCTGGCAGTCGGATGGCCAGCCACATGGACAGACAGGCAGCAGCGTCAAGACCCCCGGAGTCTTCACCCAGCTAGTGATTATATATTTGGCTGCTTGTTTACTTGCTATTGCCGTGTCCCCCACTAGAATGTCAGCCCCGGGAGGGCAGGGACTGTGTCTGCCCCATTCATGGAGATGTCCCAGGCCTAGCACAGTACCGGGCACACAGTCGGTGCTCAATAAATATTTGTGGAATAAATGAATGAATGAAATGGATGCTTGAGAGGAGGAACTGTCGGACAGGCAGATAGAAAGGCAGGTGGATGGATGAATAAATGAATGGATGGATGGATGGACAGAGGGACAGAGAGGAGGATGGACAGGCACCAGTGTCGGTGCTCCAGGCAGGCTCCTGCCCAGTCTCCATCCCTATCTCTCCATCTGGAGACCTTCCAAACCTTGAAGTTTCTCCCTATCCCTCTGCCAACCTGGCCTAAGACCCTCCTAAACTCCTAGCAGCTGGGCTTCTCCCTGTGTCCATCCCAAGACAAAGAAAATCTACTCAGAGAGAAAGACTGCCACTTGGGTCACGCCACAAATTTTCATAGGCCAGGCCAGAGCTGTTCTGAGCAGACCTGGAAGCATCAGACCCAAAGGGGAAGGGTGTGCTGAGGGGCTGGACCCTGTTTCAGCCCCTGAGGCCTCAGAGAGACCCCCTCCGGGCCTTCCAGCCTGAAGGTGGGGGGGGGTGTAATAATTTTTTAAAAATACAAAGAATAAAATAACTATCCCGCATGGTACTCAGCATTAATCTTAGTTAACATTTCAGCATTGTGGCCTTTCTTCTAGACATGCGCTTTAAACTTTGATTTTAGGTTAACTTTGAACGGAAAGTACAGAGTTCCCATATGCCTCCTGCCACCCCCTGTTCCCCAGCACACAGTCTCCCCCACCAGAGTGCGATATTCGTCAGATCGATGAACCTACACTGACACGTCATTATCACCCAGAGTCCACGGTTTACGTTAGGGTTCACTCTTGCTGTTGGACATTCTGTGGGTTTGGACAAACGTATAATGGCGTGTATCCACCAGGACAGTACCCTACAGAGCAGTTCCACGGCCCTCAAAATCCCCTGTGCCCCACCTATTCATCCCACCTCCTCCCTAATCTCTGGAAACCACTGACCTTTTTACTGTCTCTACATTCTTATCTTTTCCAGAATGTCATTCAACTGGAATCAGACAGTATGCAGCCTTTGCAGATTGGCTTCTTTCCCTTAGCAACATGCATTTCAGTTTCCTCCTTGTCTTTTCATGGCTTGATAGCTCATTGCTTCTTAGTGCTGAATAATATTCCATAATCTGGATAGATCTCAGTTTATCCGCTCACCTACTGAAAGGCGTTTTGGTTGCTTCCAAATTTTGGCAATTATGAATAAAGCTGCTATGAAATCTGTTTGCGGGTTTTTGTGTGGACCTAAGATTTCAACTCGTTGCGGTAGATATCAAGGAGTGTGATTGCTGGATCCTATTGTAAGAGTGCATTTAGGCACACACTTAAAAAATTACATGGTAATATACGAACACATTGTCCTCCACAAACATGGTCAACATTTATTGAGCACGTACCATATGCCAGAATTTTATACAAATTATCTCGTAACATCCTCACTGCCACTCTATGACGTAGGCATTATTGGCTCCCTATTTCCTCCAGATGAGGAAAACAAGACCAGAGAGATTAAGTAACTTGCCCAGGGTCACACACCTTGGGGCCAAGATTCGAACCCAAGCAGTCTGACTTCAGGGCTCATGTTCTTAGCCACTATGCTGGAAAAATTAGAATATTATAGGTAGAGCTAAAGTCCCCTTTGATAGCCCCATCCCTGACCCTGGTCCCTACCAGCCCTCCCTGGCAATGGGGAACCAAGGGTGGGGCTGAGGGGCTGGCCCAGCTTGAAAGCAGGCAGTAACGAGCTGAGCTGTCTGTAGGAAAGTTTATGATATAATAAAACTAAGTCGGTCTGCTTTTTATTATTACCATGCGCTGTGTCTTCTAACCAAAGTCGGTGACCAGATACCAACTTTGAGAAAGTGTTTCTAAGTTCTAAACCATTGCTGCATTACTGTTAAGTTTTAATAATAAGCTTCAGATTGGCCCATTTTTTATTACTTATTCCTTTAATGAGCATAGTATTCTATGGAAACTAATTCAGAGAACCCCCAATTATACACTGGCCCCTGACACAGGCAGACTCAGCTACACAGGGCTGTTTTGAAAGTTCAAACGTTCACAACAGTTTGGAATTGTTCAAAGTCACTTTGGGCCCAATTTGTGTCTCCAGCCTCTGGGATAATATACATTCCTATGTTTAAACAGTAGATTCAGAATAAAGAGTGATTATAGACACTTCTGTCATTCTTTACTTCCATGTGGAGTAGTGTTTGAAATTAATTTGTGTTTAAAATGTAAAATAGTGAAATGGAGTACAAATCTCTAGATGTAAAATTTTGGGTTTTTTGTTAAAGACAAATTTTTAGTATATTCATGATTTATTTTACTGAATCTGAATATATCTTTTACATTGAAATTTATTCTTTAAAAATTTTTGGTTTAAAAACTAAAGAACAAGGGCTTCCCTGCACCACCAGGGAATGCAGGGGACACAGGTTTGAGCCCTGGTCCGGGAAGATCCCACATGCCGCAGAGCGACTAAGCCCGTGTGCCACAACTACTGAGCCCACGTGCCACAACTACTGAGCCCACATGCCACAACTACTGAAACCCATGCGCCTAGAGCCCGTGCTCCGTAACGAGAAGCCACCGCAATGAGAAGCCCGCGCACCGCAACGAAGAGTAGCCCTCGCTCGCCGCAACTAGAGAAAGCCCACACACAGCAGCGAAGACCCAATGCAGCCCAAAATAAAATAAAATAAATAAATAAATGAATTGTATCATTAAACAAATAAAGAAAGGAAGAACAAGCCCTGAAGATAATGCTTATTATTACAGAAAATAATTTTGCCCTGTAGAGGTGGGTAGTGTTAAAAAAAAATGACCCACTCTAGGTATCAAATAACCTCAACGTTCTTGTTCCTAGAGGAATTCTTTGTTGTGAGTTTCGCGTGTATTTTTCCAGACTTGCTTTATACTTATACATACATATACACATATCGATAATAACGTGATTTTGTATATGTACACACATTTAAATATATGGGAATATTATCACCTTTTGTACCTTGTTCTATAAATTTCTCTCACTCTGCAGGATGTGTTTGAGGTCTTGTCATGTGAATGCTTTTCTTTTCTAGACTAGTTCTTTTTTTTAATTCGCCGTATCCATTAAAGAGAATGCATTTTACTCATGCACGTTCCTTCTGACATTTCTTTAGTCTATTTCCAGTTTTTTACTGTTATAAACAATGTGCCCTGGGCTAGAGTTTCTCTAGAGGTGAGAAGGTCAGAGGCAAGAGGAGCTCTCAGTTTAAAAGACCCTATCAGGTGCCCTCCTGAAGGCTGTCCCAGCCTCTGCAACTTCTGATGGTCCAGGGCTATTTTCGCTCTTGCCCTTTCCCCGACGGCCCAGGGCCAGGCGAGGCCCGGGATGCCTTTCTCATCTCAGGTGGCACCTCCTGCGTGGATCCCGGTGACCCTGTGGTCGTCACAAACCTCGAGCCTTGTGATCTGGGCTATTTAGGCAACCTCCCCTGCCGCATTACACACACACACACACACACACACACACACACACACACACACACACACACACACACACACACACACACACACACACACACACACACACACACACACACACACACACACACACACACACACACACACACACACACACACACACCTTCCCTTGGTCTCTTCAAGCCAAGGAGAGATTTCCAGCCCCGATCATGTTACTCTGCTCTGTGTTCTCGTGCTGGCAGCTGGGACTGGGGATCCCAAGGGCTGTTCTCATTGCCTGTCTACACCCATAGCTTTTTCCTCTTCCCCCAAACATCCCCCTGGTGTCCCTTGCCCATGCCTGCAAGGGACACCAGGCACGGCTGCCTCTTCTCTGGCTTTTCTGTAACTGTCTGCCTCGCCAGCTAGTTTGTGACACGAGGGTAGGGATAGCGTCCCCAGAACCTGGCACGAAGCAGGTGCTGGATCACTGGAGAATTAGCAATTGATAAATGAAACAATTACAGCCAGTCTGTGTTAGGTCCTTACTCTGTTGGGCACCGTTCTTTATGTGTATTTTCTCATTTAATCCTCACGTGGCCATACATATGATTAGAAGCTGCTATTATTCCTGTGAGGTAGGCAATTATCCTTATTTTATGGCTGGGAAAACCAAGGCTCAGAGAGCTTAAGTGTGTTGCCCAAGGCCACACAGCAAGTTCCTCCATGGCCAGGACTTAAACTGGGGTGCTGACCTCTGCTGGTGTTACAGACTAGGTCAAGTTCGGGAGTTCAGAGCGGAACAGGGGCCATGTTTGCCCTCAGCTCCTTAGTCATATTAGCAAGCCTTAGACCACAAGCCTCTCTTGCCAGGATTACTGTGAACATCTTCAGTCTGGCGTCTTGCCCACTCTTCATTCCCATCCAGCCAGCGTGATCTTCCTGAGGTACAAATCGGAATATATTTGCTTTCTTCCTCTTGTTCAGATCCTTTCCTTGCCTGTGCATTGGCCAAACTGTTGAAGACTCTGCTAGGCCCTCCTCGATCCAGACTTGCTTTTTGTCTCCAGCCTCCACGCCCCAGCCACACCCTGCTGCCTTCTGTTCTGTGGTTGGACCTCCCTCTTCCTCACCCCAGGGTCTTTGCACATGCCACTCCCTCTGCCTGGAGCACACTTCCTGCCGTCTCCCTCCCTCTGCTGACTCAACCTGCAAGATCCCAGCTTGGAGAACTCTTCCTCTAAGAAGCCCTTTCCTGGTCTCCCCTAGACTGACATCAGTGTCCCCCATGCCTCAAGCACAGCCCCGATCACATTAGACTGTAATATCCCGCTGTAGTTAGGAGCTGTCTGAAAGCTGGGCTGAGATGATCATCGTCACGGGTCCTGGCACCTAGTACATATTCAATTAATGATTGGTAAATGAGAGTAAAACATGAAACTCCTGGGCCAGGTGGGTGGTGACTGGGTGAGTGAGTTTGGGTGGCTCAGTTCAGCTCCCTCCAACCCCCCAACTCCTAGAAATGCTACTCCAAGCCCTTACTCTCAGGGTCCCAGTGATGGTGGGGCAAAACCCTCTTCCCTCCTCCTTTTCCCAGTTCACAGACTCGACCATGTTATTGCCTCTCCCTGCCCCACAGATGCTGCTGTTTTTCTCATTGGAGGGAGGGTCTGGCCCTTGTTATCAAGTTGTAGCCCTGACCTGGGGTTGGCATCACCCAAATCTCTACCCTGGGGACAGCTCTTGTGGACCCGTAGCAGAGCAGAAGGAGGAGAAAGAGGAAGAAAGCCATGACTGGCAGCCGAGGTGGTCCCTGCTGGGAGGCTGAACCCTATCCCATCTTCAGACAGTGATTTCTTCTGTGCCTGATTGGAAGGACCTTCCTCAGGAACTGCCCTGCAGTGGCCCTGGAATAGTAGAAAAAGCCAGTGTTCCATTTGCCAAATGCTGGGAGAAAAGAGCTTCTTGCCCACAGGAGGGACAGAGAGAGGGCCAGGCGGGAGAGAGCACGTCCGGTCCTGGACCTGTCTCGTTTGACCTTCAGAACATCCCTCCGGGATAAGCAGTCCTGGTCCCATGTTATAGATGAAGAATCAGAGGCTCAGGAAACAGCAAACAGCTTATTGTTAAAAGTCAGAAATCCCATTAAAAATTTTTTTCTTAAAAAGAGGAGCGGGGCAAAGATGCTCCCGATGGAGGCGTCTCAAAATCGCAGGTACCCCCAGGCGCCCTGGGGATCTTGCTAAAATGCAGGTGCTCATTCAGCAAGTCTGAGGAAGGGTCTGAAGGTTTGCATTTCTGTCTTATTTATTTATTTTTATGTCTTATTTATTTATTTTTTTATTTATTTTTAAACTCGTGTAACATCATGCGAGTTTCCGGTGTATGTACTGACTTGATATATTTATATGTCATAATATGATTACCACCAGGTGCATTAGCCAATACCTTCATCACTTGACATAATTATCATTTCTTTTTTGTGGTAGAAACAATTAAGATCTAGCCTTTTAGCAACTTTGAAGTTTATAACATGGTGTTGTTACTATACAGGTTCCAGACCTCCACGATAAAGCGAGTATTGAGATAAAGCGAGTCACACACATTTTTTTTTGGTTTCCCAGCGCATATGAAAGTTACGTTTACACTATATGGTAGCCTATTCAGTAGGCAATAGCATTATGTATCAAAACAATGTACGTACCTTAATTAAAAAAATCCCTTATGGCTAAAACAGTGCTAACCATCACCTGGGCCTTCAGTAAGTCATAGTAGTGACAGAAACCACTGATCACAGATCACCATAACAAATAGAATAATAATGGAAAAGACTGAAATATGAGAATTACCAAAATGTGACACAGAGACACAAAAGCGAAAAATGTCGCCGGTAGACTTGCTCGACGCAGGGTTGCCACAAACCTTCAATTTGTAAAAAAACACAGTATCTGTGAAGCACAATAAAACGAGCTCTGCCTGTAACCATTAGATCCTACATTTCTCACCAGTCCCGCTGACCACAGTTTGGGAAGGAAAGTGCTCCAGAGTGCTTTTCAAATTTAGCAACGAAACTCCTCTTTTCAAAAGCGCTCTTACGTCCTAAATTTCCTAGGAATGCTGATTGTTCTGATCTTAAGAGCCCTTATAACCTTGTTTAAAAGTCAGTGTAACGAAAAGCAACTTCCTAAAATGAACACGTGTTTATTGAGAAGTTACTGTGTGCTGGGTCCAGCCAGGCGGGCCTGTGTCCATTACATCTGCACGAGTTTCTTGGGGCTGCCGTAACTAATTGCTACAAACTTGGTGGTTCAGGGCAGCAGCATTTATTCTCTCTGGAGCATTTATTCTCTCTGGAGTTTTGGAGACCAGAAGCCCCAAAACCCTTGATCAGCCCGGCCCACATCCTATGAAGTTTCCAGAGGAGAATTAATTCCATGCCTCTCTCTTTCTCTTTGTCTTTTTAAAATGACCACATTTAATTAAATGCTTTTCTTTTAAAAACATTTTAATTTTGAAATATTATAGATGCTTATGAAGTTGCAAATCAATTACATGAGGGGTCGTGGGCACCCTTCACGCTTTGGGTGGTTGCCGGCAATCTTTAGTGCTCCTTGTCTTATAAGTGCACCACCCTAATCTCTGTCTTCATTCTCACACCCTCTTCTTCTCTGTGTCTCAAATCTCTCCCTTCCCCTTTCTCTTATAAGGACACTAGTCAATGGATACCAGTCAGGGCCTACTCTAAATCTAGGATGCTTTCATCAAGAAATCCTTAACTTAATTGCATCTGCGAAGACTCTATTTCCAAATGAGGTCACAGTCAGGGGTAATGGGGTTAGGGCTCAGACATATCTTTTTTGGGGGGACACTGTTCAACTCTCAGCAAGAGGTGAGGATAGGAAAGAGAATTTAAAGGATCCAACTCAATTCTGAATCCCGCTGATGTGGTTACTGTAGTGGGGTGCTGGCAGGTGCCCAAAAGACCAACGCCACCTTCTCCGGGATCCCTCATAATGGGTCCAGCTCGCACCAACCTTCCTTCCCCCTCCTGAACCCTCAGGGCTTTATGGCACTGTCTCGTTCTCTAGTTACTCCCTACAGAATCTAATAACACCAGCTGGACTACAGGCTCCCGGAGCACTGCGGCTGGGACCTTGCAATAATTTGGTTTCTCACCTAGAACTTCTCTTGGTCCAGAACCAGGTCAGGGAGAACTAGCTTGGCCCCCGTGGGTGCAGCCACGTACTGAGAAGTTCCTGGGATCAGGTCTGGGGGCTGGGGGGTGGAGTGTGGGTGCATGCCTTCCCACCTGGGGAGCACTCAGCGTGTGCACACTTCCAGGGTCAGCAGTCCGTATGGGAGGAGACCGGCCAGATGATGCACCGCTGCCCAAAGCCTCCTCCAGATCTGATGCCTCTTCATTTTTTTGGTCCTGAGTTGGGGGGCTGCTGGTGACTTTTAGCAGGTAAAGACCCTAGGGAATTGTCCCTTGTCTGTCTTTACATTTTCTTTATTCTTCCATGTCCCTAATGTTAAGTAATTAACCATCCCCCTCAGTGAGCCAGGCACTGGGATAGATCTGACACCAACCACGGGCTCAGAGAGAGGACGGGCAATGCCAGACCCCATCTCAGGCATGTCCTCTCTTGAAACCCCAGGGAGTTCTCTCCTTGGAGCTCTCTGGTCTGGTTCCTCTAAAAATGTGCTGGGGATGCCACGTGCCACCTGGGAACGCTGGCTGACCTGACTTCGGGGGGAATGCCAGCACTTGTCTTCTTTCACAGGAAAACTGCAAAGTCCAGCTCAAACTTCCTGATATCCTTTTGGGGTGAACCTCGGTCAAAGCCACCCACAAATTGTCATGAGAGGCTTAGAGACCAGGGCACAAACATGTGTCCTTTGGCCTCTGCAAAGTCCTCTCCAGAGGTGGGAGAGGCAGAGGGCCAAGCCTAGGAAGGGTTCCCCTTCCCCCAACTCCCTCTAGAGTATTCCCCCAACTCACACTCAGAGGGGCCCTGAGCTGCTGCTGTCCTTGAATTTCTTATTAAATGTTTTCTTTTTTAGTTTTTCTTTCTTTTTATTGAAGTATAGTTGATTTATTTTCTTTTTATTGAAGCATAGTTGATTTACATATGCTAGTTTCTGGTGTGCAGCAAGGTGATTCAATTACATATGTATATATTCTTTTTCCGTGATGGCTTATTACAGGATATTGAATATACTTCCCTGTGCCGTACAGTAGGACCTTGTTCATCCATTCTCTATATAATAGTTTGCATTCTTATTAAATTTTGAACAAGGGGCCCCAGCATTTCATTTGGCATGGGGCCCTGCAAATCGTAGAGTCTGTCCTGAACAGAATCCCTGGAAGTGGGACCCAGGAATCTCCTTTTTCTTTTTAACCCGGTCCCTGGGCGGGGTAGACGGATGGGTGCTGAAGTGTGAGAGCTGCAGCTCTAGGGAAGCTAAAGTGGGAGCAGGAAAAGTGGTCTCAATCCCCTCATTTAAAAAGGCAAAATACATCGAACGCCATTTCTTTTCCAAACTCCCAACAGCTTCCCCTTGCCCACCTGGCCCCCGGCACTCAAGTCCCTTGTCCCTGGTCTTCTTCCATAAAGAGGAATCAGCCTCCAAATGCCGAAGTACCTCACGCTTCGCTTATTTGAAGGAGGGGGAGGGGGAGGGGCAAGAGGAAGACCTGCAACCTGGTTCTGGCGTCAGGCCTGTGCCCTCCACCCTCAGGTCCTGTGCCTTCAGTGATAACCACGACCTCTCCCCCGTCTCCTCCCGCCACCCTTCTTTCGCCTCATCTGTGCATCTCTCTGTTGGTTACTCGTCGAAGGGACAGCAGATCCCAAGCCGTTCTCACGCAGTCCTGAGTTGCTATGAAGCCCCCTCTTGTCATGACTGAATTATGCTCCCCAAAACCCACCATCTCCAATTCATAGATTGACGTCCTAACCCCCGGCACCCCAGAATGTGACTTTCTTTGGAAATAGGGTCGTCGCAGATGTAATTAGTTAAGATGAGGTCCTACACTGGAGTAGGGGCGGGGATTCAATATGACAGGTGTCCTTATAAGACTAACTCCACATGAAGAGACAGACAGACACAGAGGGAAGACAGTGTGAAGACCGGGCAATGCCACTTACCCATCGAGGAGCCCTGAGGCAGCCAGAGCTAAGAGAGGCACGCTACAGATACTCGTCCGCAGCCCTCAGAAGGAGTCCCCGCTGCAGACAGCTTGGTCTTGGACCTGTAGCCTCCAGGACTGTGAGATGATGCATTTCTATCGTTGAAGCCATCCAGCCTGTGGGCGTTTGTTACGGCGGCCCTCGCAAACTAACACGGCTCTTACTCAAGATGGTGAATACCCCACTGTCCGACTGCAGAGTGGACTGCCATGCCCCCTCACATTTCAAAAGTGGGTGCCCAGAGATGTCAATAATGCACCTGGTGTCCCCCAGCACTTCCGGGCCTGAGCAACGTTTGGACTCGGAACATTTCCAGGCTGCCTCTTCCCTCCTTTCTGCTTTGATGTGTCTCCCACATTCCGTGGGTGGAGACCGACAGAGGGAGATGACGGCTGGCAAGAGCTCTAACTGGCACGAGCTGGTCATTCAGGGGAACCCCTGTGGATGGCGGCCAAGCCCCTGGGAGGGGCCCGGGACTGAAGCTACCCACTTGAGTGGGTCTTGCGGCCCTCTGTGGGGGAGGACATTGCCATCAGGCTGCCAGCCTGGTGCTTCCCTGTCTATCAAAATCATGGGGGAGAAGAACCCGCTACCGTATCCCTTCCAGGAGACAAAGCCGCTGGGCAACCAGCTTCCGATGACTCCATGGCCTACTGGTTGCTCCTCTTATTAGACAGTCTCAGAATTCTAGGAATGACACTGACCATCCGATGACAGGAAAGAACACCCATGTGCTGTCATGAATGGAGCTGCCCTGCTGCTCTGTGCCACTGTGAGAAGAGCAGCCCACATCCTGCCCTGGAAACTTCAGGGGGCTTCGGGAGGGATGGGCTCAGCAAGCAGCCCGCCCCGTGTGCCCCAAGGCTGGGAGCAGAGCACACTGCAGTCAGGGTGACGGACATCTCCAAGGTCTTACTGGGACGTCCCGCTGCATCCACTCTGCCGCTGATCTACCCTCATGAGCTCTGGTCCAACAAAGACCCCATCTTACTATATTTAAGGGCGTGTGTAATAAAATCCTCTCACGTTAGGAGCTCGACTGTTAGAAGTAAATGGACCCACGTTCAAATCCTGGCTCTGCCACTTACTGAATGATCCTGGGCAACTTCTGTGCCTCAGCGCCTTCATCTGCAAAATGGGGCTTATTATATGTGGGATTGCTTTGTTTGGTCAAAAAAGTGCTCATGCATGTAAAAGGCTTCATGCCATGCTCAGAACATGGGAAATGTCCAAACGATGGTGGTGGTGGTTGATTTTGTCAATTCACAGATGCTTTAGAGAATTTTCTTCTTTGTCCACAGAGAGGCTCTCAAACTGGATTATCTATGGTTCTTTGGGTTTCCAAAATCTGAGATCACCAAAATGCTAATGGGAGCAACTGCAGGGCTTACCCCTTGGCCCTGAGACCAGGAGGTCTGACTCTGGGCCCACAGCCGTGCACGAGCCTCCTGAGATGGCATGCGCAGTGCAGGGTGTATGTGTATTTTCCTTCAGAGGTGCCAGCTGTTATCAGATTTTCAAAGGGGTATCCTGTCCACAAAGGGGTCATGTCTGAGAATGGTCTGAGCAGGTTGTCTGTGCCCAAGGGCCGGCAAAAGTGACCCACCACTTACTGAGCCCTACTGTGTGCCAGGCTGACATACGTTATCCCAATACCAACAACTGGGCAAAGTAGGCACCATCACTCCCATTTTTCAGATGAGGAAACAGAGGCTCAGGGAGCTCAATCTGGGAGCCAGGCACTGGGCTCGGCCGCTCGCCTGTCCCACGGCTGGCACCGGCCTGGGATTCCAGCGCAGGACTCCCTGATCCTAAGCTGTGTCCTGCTCTTGGCACTGTGCTGCCTTGGGGAAACCCAGCAAGGTACCCCAGCCAGGAAGTGCCCTTGGCCAGAGCCTCAGCTCAAGCTCCACCCCACGGATCTCACCAGGCATGGAGGCATCAGAGACCACAGGACAATGGCCCTCAAGTCCATGGAGACTCCATGTACCCTCCAGGAAGAAAGAGTTCACTTCCCTCTCCGCCTTGGCCCCTGGCCCCTGGCTTACCCACTCTTGGTCCTTCTCTGGTGCTCCGCTGTGTGCTACAGAACCCGGCCAAGCAGTTGTTAGAAGCCTGGGACCTGGAGGCAGGGAGAACTCTGGCTCCGCCCCTTATCAGCTGTGTGACCTGGAGTGACTCAGCCAATCCCCGTGAGCCTCACTTTCTACATTCACACAATGAAGCTAATAGTCCCTGCTTCCCAGGACAGGCTATTCTATTTTTCTTGTACTTTCTCCTATCAGGGCCACCCTCTTTCCTTTCTCCATCTCCACCTATTCTCCTATGAGCATGAACTCAATAAATGGTAGCAACATTGACTGCTGCTGTTATTGTGTTCTTATCAGCTGAGTACATGTTTACATCCACTGCTTTCCCCACATTTTAAGCTCCAGGGAGGCAATGATTGTTTATCTCCGCATCCCTAGCACCTACCATAGTTGCTGGAGCACAATATACCATCAGGAAATGTTTGTGCTGAACAATAAATTCAAAGAAAGTTCTGCTTCCACCATTGATAGCTAATATCGAAAATTCAGAGCCCCAAAAGCACTTCATAAAAGTACAGTTTCCAGGAAGTTTCACAGACATTTTTGAGTGAAATATCCACCCTGGGTTACTGGGGAGAGCTGGGGAAAGTAGGGACATGAACTTAACCTCAAGGCTACGTACAATAGGACCAATCAAGTCATCTCAGGGCACATGTTTTGATGTCTCCATCAATGATGGAGTTTTAGGATGAAAGAAATATGAAGATTGTTCCCTGTGATAGTTCTTATTATACACACCTTTATCAGGGATTTAACAGTCATCTACCTTCCATCCTGCCAACCGTGAACCTTTTTACCTATTTATGTATCCATCCCATCCTTCCAGTTATCCATCCATCCATCCATCCAAGCATTCATCTGTCCATCTATTCGTCCATTCATCCATCTATCCATCCATCCATTTGTACATCTATTAGTACATCTATCAACCCATGCACCCATCATAAATGTATTTATCGAACACTTTCTAGCTTCCAGGCACTGGGTTAAACATTGTTGTGACCTAACACTGAATAACCTATGGATTCTACCTTCAAGGAATTTACATTCTAGAGAGAGAGACGAGCAAGTAAATAGGTGGTCTCAGTTCAGCATGATATGGGATATGGTGGGGTGTGTATAATAAGAGTCTGTGGGAGGACACAAGACCTAGGAGGGTCCAGCAAGACTTCCTGGCAGAGGTGATGTCTAAGTCGAGGCAGGAAGGATGGATAGGGTATACTTTGCGGGGCTTTTGTGGGGAGATGGGCCTTCCATTCAGAATGAACAGCAGGTGCAAAGGCAAGGGCAGGAGGAAGTGTGCTAACTTGGGGGAACAGTAAGTGGTTCTATCTGGATGGACTATGGGATGTGAAGCTGAGAGGAATGAGACAGTTGGCGAGAGTCCAGGGCCTTGGGTTGAGTTTGGATTTTGTCTCAAGAAACTGGGAAGCCTTGGATGGATGTAAAGAGGCTTGAGTGAAGGGGGAGGCTTTATAAAGTTCTCTCTCACAGGAAATGGATTCCCTTTTTGAATAGGAACGGCACATGGCAAGCAAGTCACCAAACTTGGGAAGGATACGAAAAAGACTTCTTCCTTCTGAAATTTGCCGTCTCCTTTCCCAGAGCACAGGACACAGACTTACTGCTACCTGCTATGTGCCAAAAACTGTGCTGGGATACACGAGAAACCAAACCAGGTCCCTGCTTTCCAGAAGCTTATCACTATATTGGTAGATAGGACTTGTACATAGAAAGAATCAGGGATAGGCATCGATCAGGCAAGAAAAGGGGGAGAAGAAAGGAAGGTTGAACATCAACACCTCATCTGAAATAGTTGTGGAGTCAAGATACCCCACCTGTGGTTGATGGAATAAGAAATGAAAGTGGAAGGCATTTCTTAAAGTTGCCAAGGTAACCAATGTGGAATTAAAAATAGTGATAGACATATTGGGAGGACAGGGAAGGAAATGTCAATAGATAAGGTCTAAGGTCCGGAAATCAATAAATATCAAGTATACGTATGGTATTTAGAGATTTGGAGATAACCACAGAGGAAACTGCTAGAAAATGTAAGAGCAGGAGTCCTTGGGAAGCAGGCTAAGAGTAGGAAGGGGCGGGATGGGGAACTGCTTCCCACTGTAAGGCTTTCTCTCTTACGTGATTATTTTTTAGCTAGGTGTATGTTCTTAGATAAGAGATTCTGAACATTCAAATAGAGAGAAATCTTAGCTTACTAGAGTTAGTGGCAAAAGCTGCATGCAGTTAACATCATTGGCTTTGGAGCAAAGGGTCTCTGGATACAATTCAGAGGGGCCGTGAACTTGGATGGGAAAAATAATTACATCTTTATTTTATTAACCTCTAGCTGAAATTTAGCATTAGCCTTCCTTACGAATACAGAGAAGGCCATACTGGTATTATCGGACCTGTGACTTTATCACGGATAGAAATCACAAGTATTTTCATACCACCTTACAACCGTTGCAAATATCTCGAACTAAGTATGCTCCTCACTCCTTCAAAATCACAGCGTGTTAGGCTCACGGCTACTCTTTTAGTTAATGCATAAATAAAAAAACACACCTATTCCCATATCATATTTGTTTTTTGAAATACATTTTTGGTAACTATGTCTCGATATAATTGGTTCCTTTGCAAACTTGGGTTTTTCTTTTTTTTTTTTTTAAAGAAGATGTTGGGGGTAGGAGTTTATTAATTTATTAATTTATTTTTGGCTGTGTTGGGTCTTCATTTCTGTGCGAGGGCTTTCTCTAGTTGCGGCGAGCGGGGGCCACTCTTCATCGCCGTGCGCGGGCCTCTCACTATCGCGGCCTCTCTTGTTGCGGAGCACAGG
The DNA here is from genome assembly GCF_963455315.2 of Globicephala melas. Taxonomy (NCBI): domain Eukaryota; kingdom Metazoa; phylum Chordata; class Mammalia; order Artiodactyla; family Delphinidae; genus Globicephala; species Globicephala melas. The sequence continues at coordinate 78,172,729 of NC_083326.1, forward strand.
CTCCAGACGCGCAGGCTCAGTAGCTGTGGCTCACGGGCCTAGTTGCTCCGCAGCATGTGGGATCCTCCTAGACCAGGGCTCGAACCCGTGTCCCCTGCATTGGCAGGCAGATTCTCAACCACTGTGCCACCAGGGAAGCCCTTGGGTGTTATTTTTTACGCATTGAAAAACATTCTTCTGCAAAGGGGTCTGTGGGCTTCACCAGATGGCCAAGGGATGTGTGGCATGAGACAGGTTGAAAACCTTCTTTAGAGGAAGGAGGAGAGCAGCTGGGTGTGAAGGCTTTTGATACAGTCTTCACAGGTGGGGAGCAGGATATATCAGTACATGTGAGGGGACCTGGGACCCGGGTTGATGGAGAGGCAGATCGAGGGCGCTGATGAAGGGATGCCGCCCATCACACAGTGGTACAATCACAGCGACAGCAGTGGCAGAAGCTGTAAACTACTGAGCATACAAGCTTCCAGTCCTTGCGTCCGACCTTGACAACAAACGTAGGAGGGTACTAATGCAACTTCCCTTTTATAGCAAGGAAACCCAGTTGCAGACGTGCTCAGGGGCTAGTCTGAGGTTCCACAGCTGGTAAGTCATAGAGCTAGACTCCAATCAGCTTGTCCCCTGACTCACTTGTCTATACTGCCATGTATGGTGGAAGGTCTTGTTTAACCGACCAAGAAGTCGAGGATGGGACAAGTGAAGCCAAGTCCAGGATCCCAGTGTGCTCGGGAAAAACCAGCTGAGGCTTTTTCCTTGCCCAGCTTACTGCCAATTCCTTCCTCCTGGCACCCCACAGATCTGGGAGGCTCCAGGAACCCTGTGCCAGTTCTCTGGGCATCACCATCAAAACGCAAATCCTACCTAACCTTCCTTTAGCCCATCACTCAGACCTTCCTTCCCATTTTGGCCTTTGGAGCCCTCCCGGCATTAAATCTTAATGCCCCCATAACCTCCTAGTTGGACCCCCTAACTTGAATGTACATTCCCCGCCACCGCTAGATGCCTCTGAACTTGAGTTCCTGAACTTGAGGTCTCCTTGGGGGTTCATAAGACACTCTGATCGTGTTAGAAGTGTTATCGTTGTGTTTTTATTTGGAGGACATTACCATCAGCCTTTCCTGGATTTGCTGATAACTGTCTTATCATTAAGAATTGCCACGTGGTCCAGGGACTGTTCTGTGAGGACGGAAATGGGCTGAGCTGTCCTGCTTTAATTACTGCACAATAGCAAGAAAAGGCCATGGGTGTGATACAGAAATGATCCTTTCCGTGTCTGGTGAAGACCAAAGGCTGGAACGCCACGCTGTACAGACAGGATTCAAAGCAGTGTGAGGAGAGAGTGCGGGAAAACCAAGTCCTCATGGGGCCCGTTGGGGCAGAGGCTGGGGGATCCCAGGGGACCCTCTGGGCCATGCGTCATCTACTCACATTGCGAACAGAACTTCACTCCAGCCATCACGTCCATGTTTGAATTTGAATTTGATTTGTTTTGAAAATCGGACGGTGTTCAACGTGTGGATTTGTTTTGGTTTTACAGGGATATAAGCATGAAGAAGTCATGTCCGCTTTTCTGCTGGTACACAGTTAAGCAGCATCATAATAGAAGTATTTTATGACGACACTGAGAGGGTGCATTTGTGAGAACATGTGCCCTTTAAAAGTGTTCCACGTTTGAGAGACACTGATCTATATGCCATCTTTTATTTTCAGTTTTCCCTTTCCATTTATTTATTATTTTTACATTTTAATTTTATTTATTTTTTTATACAGCAGGTTCTTATTAGCCATCCATTTTATACACATCATGTATACATGTCCATCCCAATCTCCCAGTTCATCCCACCACCCCCACCCCCACCCCCGCCGCTTTCCCCCCTTGGTGTCCATACGTTTGTTCTCTCCTTCTGTGTATTTATTTATTTTTACTGAAGTCTAGTTGACTTACAATGATGTGCTAGTTTCAGGTGTGCAGCGAAGTGGTTCAGCCAGTGGTCCCAGACAGGCTGGGACCTGGGCCCCTCTGCTGCAGTGCTTGCACCTGGACACATCTCTCCTCCAGCAACAAACAGACAAGGAAACTATACGGGACTAAAAATAACTGTGTGCATGCGCAGTTGGGACAAATTCTGGACAAAAGATACAAAGAGACCAAAAAACCCAACTGCCACTTTTGAAGAGCCTGGAGCAAAAGCAGGGGGTCGGGAGCAAAAGCAGGGGGTCGGGAGCAAAAGCAGGGGCTGAGCATGCCCCCTGCACACAGCACCACCTAAGGGGTGGGCAAAACACCTAAGCCAGCCCTCCGTCCCGACCCCTGGGCACCCTCTACCCTCACCCCATATAAGGAACAAGCTTGCCCCACATTAGGGAGCTGACCGGGCTAGGGAACCTGTCGTCTGTTCTCGCTGCCCTCTGCTGCAGCAGGGGCCCCAGTAAAGCCTTGCCTGAATTTCTTGTCTGGCCTCTGATCAATTTCTACTGACTAAGGAGGCCAAGAACCCTGGTTGGTTATATTTATACACACACACATACTCTTTTTCAGATTCTTTTCCATTGTAAGTTATTATGAGATACTGAACATAGTTCCCTGTACTATACCGCAGGTCCTTGTTGTTTATCTCTTCTATATATAGTAATGTGTATCTGTTAATTCCAAACTCCTGATTTATTCCTCCCCCTCACTTTCTACTTTGAGAACCATAAGCTTGTTTTCTATGTCTGTGAGTCTGTTTCTCTTTAGTGAATAAGTTCATTTGTATCCATTTTTTAGATTCCACATATAAGTGAAATCATAGGATATTTGTCTTTCTCTGTGTGACTTAACTTCACTTAGTATAATAATCTCTAGGTCCATCCATGTTGCTGTAAATGACATTATTTCATTCTTTTTTATTATATGCCATCATTTCACAGGCTACACCCACTGCTCAAAAATTGTTGCTCACTTGGAATTACTATCCCAAATGCCTAGCGTGGCCCTGTACCGTGCCAGTCCTCATGGACAGGCCTTTCACTCCAGCCAAATAGGTCGATTTAATATTCTTCCACTAGTCTGTGCCAGTTTCCAGCCATGGCAGGTAAGGGCGGGGTGTGCCAATGGCTGAAACCAGCATGTAAAACACTGATCAGTACCTGACAGATGGTAACCGCTACGAATACCAGCATCATTGCTACCTCATGGGGCTGATGGAAGAGACATCCAGTCGTATAAAAACATCCTCTCCCGACATTCCTATCTGTATCTTACAACCTGGTCAAGAGAATACAAGGGAAATCGAGGTAAAGGTGTCAACTGGAGTGGAGAAACACCTGGGAAGGAGACATGGGAGCCTCCATGATGCCGTGGGAAAGAACGTTCTGGACGGGAGAACACAGTCTTGGGAGGAAGGTCCAGCTCTGCATGACCTTGGACAAGCTACCTAACCTCTCTGAGCGTCTGGCTCTCAACATACAAACAAGGACAAAGGATCATTCCAGGCTTGCTCACCGCACAGAGCAGGTGGGAGGTTGGCGAGGGCAGTGACAGTGAAAGGCTACCGTTATGATCGCTAGGGTGGCGGTGACATGGCAGAGCCAGAGGGATGCTCAGAAAGCCGGTGAGGGAGGGAGAGACAGAGAGAGACGGAGAAGGAGAGTACCTTCACTGTCTTGACCGTCTGTCCCCTCCCCAAGGCTAATGCAGGCACCGTCCGGAGGGATTTCACTCCCAGCTCCCGCCCTCAGCTGGGTTCAGCTCACACAGGCTCCCTGGGGCTGCCTTGCTGGCAGCTGAGGTCCCAGTCAGGAGGCTGGAGGGTCAGGTCACAGGCCCCTTGGAAGAGGAACCTGGTGGGGACGGAGCGTTGGCTGCCCGGAGCGGGGATGCCCAAGGCTGGGCTGCGCTGAGCTCAGACCACACTGTGGTGTGGGGGTCTGGAGCTTAGCACTGACCCTCAGTTCCTCAGAATATAATAGCGTCACCTCTTCTTCTATCTTCCTGTGTGCATCTGGAGGGCCCCGAGTCCCCGATGCTGAGTAGGAAGGTCCTTTGGGGTCATTAGCTAATATGCAGGATCCAGTGGGCAGAAGAATGCATTTTGTTTCCTGAATCTGTGGGAATTGCTGGCCAATTGCACGATCGGCTTCCTGAAGACTGAATCTGTTTTCTCTGCTTTGGGGTTTGAGTCTTTCAAAATATTTGGTCTTTATTTGAGATCGTTTGTTTTTCTTTCCAAGCAGCGAATGTCTCTATATAAGGCATTGTTCCGGGGGAATCCTGGTGAGCGTTTGCAAACCCATCTTTTTCCCTAGCGGAATTTTCTTGAATAATGAGCTCCACTTTGATTTAAACATTTTTTTTTAATAAGAAGTTTCCTCTTAATTGCAGAGTGATTTTGTCAAAGGTATTTGGCAGAGGGGGTGAGGGATGTGTTAACGTTACAGGCTCATTCATTGCTAATGAAGTGGAAGGGAAGTGGAACCAGGGGAGAAATAGGATAAAAAAAGAAAGTAATAGAATCAAAGGAGAAGAGAAATAGTCTAATGGATGTGTGTGGGCTTTGAATAGGCATCTTGTTACGAGGGTAAGCGCTTGAGCTGGAAGAGATACAGGGCGGAGGAGTCTGAGCCGGGATCTGGCCAGACACCAAGTCCTAGGACTTAAAGGCACTGCCCCCATCTCCCTCCGGGCCCAGGGCCTCAGTTGCCACATCTGTCAAATGGGATGGAGCCATCTTCCCAGGGCTGCTGCTGGAGGGGGGCATCCCAGGGAACAATGGATGAATGGGAAAGTGTGAGCTCTAGAGTGCTGTGCACATGTAATGTGGGCTTGTTATTGGGGTCGGGGGTGGGTGTGGACTGAAGGGGCTTCCAGACTCTCTCTAGCTCTCCGAATCCAGAATGTGATGAAAATACACAGATACACACTCGTAGGTACAGACCCAGACACACCTGTGCACAGGGACAGATGCACACACACTCACAGATACACACGCACACCTCCACACCCCCGTACCCTCTCACACATTGGTTCTCACACGGCCACATATACTTCATTACACACCCTCACACGCCCATATACACACCATTCAGTACACACACCCTCACACGTGTATCTCCCCTCAACTCCTCACACACACACCCTCACACACACACATGCTCATGCACACGCCCTCATGTACACACACTTCCAAAACACATCCTCTCACACTCACAAACCCTCATACATACCCTCACACACACGCCCTCAGTCATGCCCCCCATTCTTGCACGTAGCTTCTCACAACCCCTCACACACACACACAGACCCACACAACCCTCTCATGTATATACACCCCACACCCTCACAAATGCCGCCCCCGACACCCCGATACACACCCTCACATCCACGTGTCCACCCACCGCTTCCCGCGATCCTCCATACACAGCCACGCACGCAGTCCGCACGCACGCGCTCACGCACGCACGCACGTACGTACGCACGTCCTCACGCACGCATGTGCTCTTCAGTCAGACAGTCATTCCTGGCCTCCACGCCACCGCCCCTTCCCGCCGAGGTCTGGTTGAAAGTGAGGCAGGAGCTCGATGGGCCCCAGGCAACACAGCTGGAGCTCGTCCCCTGCGGACAGATACTCCCAGATGAACAGGGGGAGGAGCGGAGACCCGCCCAGATAAGAGAACACATGTTTCTCCTCGAGGCCAAGGAGACCTTCCCAACTACACGTGAGCAGAAAGGCTCCTCAGAGGTCAAAAGGGAGGGGCCGTCACCTCATAGTAAGTCATGTCAACCTACCCATAGGCCTCTTCTCCAGAATCCATCTTGGCTAAGAGATGTGCACGCGTACAGAGATATACCTGAGATATACCAAATACGGACTCAGAACCAGGCAAAGCAAGATGACTGGCCAAAGGAAACCCGGAAGAAATGCCCCATAAAAGTGATTCAAACTACCAGGAGGGTGCGACTCTCTCTGAGTCTGCCCCTGTGTCTATCCCCACATATTCTTTTTCCTCCTAATAAACACTTTGTTTCACTACTTTCTGTCTCTGTGGGAATTCTTTTCTGCAAAGCCAAAGGGCCAGGGCCTTGTCACTGGCCACTGGTCCAGTGGCCAGGAATCAGTGCTCTCATTACAACTGCCCGACCTCAGTCTCTGGCCGGGAACCGAAACCCCGCTTCAAGCCCTGCAGGCCGAGCCCACTCAGATCAAAAGTAGAGCAGATCCTCCATCCTCTCCCCTGCTGAGCTCACGCCTCACAGCCCCGCCACCAGGCCTCTGGCCTACGACACCCAGAAACTGCTCAAAACTTTCATCTTCTCAACTCCTCGGCCACGTCCCTCTTTTTGTCCTCTGTCCTTGGCATTTGATGACCCCCGACCATGAGCTAGGGATCCTTTCTTACTCACAAACGCATCTTCAGACCCTGGCATGTAGTTGGAGTTCAAGAAATATTTGTTAACTATATGGATGGATGGATGGGTGGACGGATGGATGAAGGTGTGGTACTTGGGGAAAGAGAGGGTCTGCTCAGACCCGGGCTTTGGGAGTGAGGCGTGGGGAGAGTATGGGGGGCCTGGCCCCTCTCGGTCCGTTCCAGGGCCCTGCTCCCTCCTGAGCTGACTCTGCTTTGCCCAGTCCACACACACCCCATCTTTGCCTCCGCATGACAGACCCAAAGTACTGATGACACCCAGGACCTGCCACTGGCAGCCATTTCGGGCTCACCCCCCGGGGCTCCCTTGTCCCTCTGGAGTTTGCAGGAAAGGCCCCAGATTCCGCAGGCACACGGCGCTCTATAAGCCGACCCTGCTTCCATCTACCAACTCTGCCATGTGCAGTTCCCAGCACTTGCCGTGTGCCAGGGACGGGGCTACTCGAATCACGTAGAAATCCTACCAACCATTCCAGAAGGGGGCCCCAAGGAGCACCTACAGCCTAGAGCTGACCAAGCAGAGGCTCTAGGAGGGAAGGAACTGGCCCAAGGCCAACACCTGGCAAGTGGCAGGGCTAGGATTTGAACCCAGGCCTCAAGATCGACGGCACCTTCCCCTGACTTCCCGCACTGGGTCTGGCGCCCCCTCCTGGGCTCCCCAACCCCTCTGCGCTTCTCCACTGGGGCAAGGCACCCTCCCGACTGCCCTCGTCTGTCCACTGCCTGCCTCGCCCCCGGACCAGGAGCTACTCAGGGGCAGCGTCGGGGGCAATTCTGGGGCCTTGTCCGGGTGTCCTTTGTCCGGCATCGCACGCACTCCCCAGCTGCTGACCTTTATTCCCGGAGAACTGCCTTCCGTAGGGAAGCTGGCTTGTTGGGGAAATGACGACACCCCTCGCCCCAGCTGGGGACCAGTGACTGGCTGACACGGGGGTCCCAAAGGCTCACCCCCTTACCTCAAGGTGGGATCCACTTCGCGGTGCAACTCATGATAAAGAGGCTCCCACGGGGTCAGCGGAGCCCCCAGGCTCGTTAAGCCCCTCCCTCTCCCTTTCTAGAAAGCACTCCCTCCACCTGTTAATCGTTGTAACCCCAGTGCCAAGACCAAGGCCAGGCGGACAGTGGGAGCTTCCCGTGCTACTGAAGGAACGAGCCATTTCTCCTGCCCTCCATGCCAAGGCTCTGCGCTGATCCCGTGGGCCTCCTCGGTCAGGCCGTGCAGAGAATCAGGTCTCGGCCAAGGGAAGAAGCGAGATCTATCATCATCCCCACTCGAATCCTTGTACCTTGACCAGTGCCTGGCCCAGAGTAGGAGCTTAGTATTTGCTGAGTGAGTGAATCAATGAATGAATCATGAGTGACTGCCTCATCTTCTCTCTGCCCAGACGTCTGGTTTTGCCACCTTCAAGGTCACCTCAGCCCTCACCTGCCAGGTATCCTCACGGGCCATGGTCACACTGGCTGGCTTCTACCTCATACCAAAGTGCTTTGCCAGCCACCCGCACACCTCAGGGTTTCACTGAGGGACCACGGGCCCCTCCTCAAGGGCAGGGGAGCAGAGGGGAGCCTGCGCCGTGCTGGGTCAGACCCCCACCCTTGATTCACCCGGGACAGCTCTGCTCTGCGCTACTTCCATGAGGTTTTGTTTGGACAAAAGCGCTCTGTGGTTACAAAGACGAGGAAGCCCTTTGCTGTCTGGCATTTTCTAACTGCCCCGCCCCCTTGAGTGGGGCACATCCTCTCTCACGCGGACCCACTCAAGTTTTGTTTGTAGACGTTCTACTCACGTCCCCATCTAGACGGGAACTCCTTAAGGGCTCTAGCCGAGAGGTTGAAAGCTCAGGCTTTGGTGTCGGAAAGGCCTTGTGCAGGGAATTCCCTGGCGGTCCAGGAGTTAGGACCCGGCGCTTTCACTGGTGGGCCTGGGTTCAATCCCCGGTCGGGGAACTAAGATCCTGGAAGCTGCATGGCGCAGCCAGAAAAAAAGAAAAGAAAAGAAAAGAAAGGCCTTGGGCAGGTTATGAAGCCCCTCGTACCCTCAGTTTCTGTGGCTGTAAAATGGGGACGTGACAGGGCTACCATCAGACTGGGGCAAGAATTCCAAAAGATGAATCATGTCTATGCTAAGCCCTGTGCCTGGCTCACGGCAAATAAGTGGCCCCTTCTAGTGTTTATTAATGACCTGAGCAAGTGCCTTAGGCACACTTGGTAATTAATCGTCAGCATTATCACCATTTCCTTTGGAAAAGGAAGCTAAACCATGGATGTGTGTAAGGCTCATCCTGTCCTGGTGTGGCTATTTCCCAGAGACCTAAGAGGGCACGTCATTGTCGTGACTGGGCTCCAGTGAAAGTCACTAATTCCAGGTAGACACTGGGGACGTTCCAAGCGGCAGCTGCGTGGCTAAATGGGGCCCTTACGCCTTGCTGCAAAGGGACCAGAGGAGGACCCCAGTGTTCTTCTGCTTCCTAGGCATCTGGCTTTCTGCCACATCCAGGCTCACTGTGTACAGACAGCAAGGAAAGTTGGAAGAGACGATGATTTCTCATTTCCCAGATTTGCCGCTGTAACTGCAGCCGCTAACACGGCGCTGGGTACATAGTGGATGCTGCATAAATAGTGCGGGATGCATGAAGGAATAAAGGAAGGAATGGATTTGAAACCTACCATGAAATTTCAGCACCTAGTATAGGTGTCTATCAATCAATCTGAGTGAATGAATGAATTCTAGGGTCACTCTCACAGTCCCGGTGCTGAGCTCAGGTTCTAGCCTGGAGGAGGCCCGTGATAAATATTTATGGAGGAAATGAACTAGATCCAGTATTTCCCAGAAAGCAACTGAGCTTCGGCTGTGGTTGCCCCACCCCCTTCCCCACTCACCCCGGACCCACAGACAACGTTCCAGCCTGGCTTGGCCTCAGCTTGGTGGGAATGGGGTCTGAGAAACAGGTTCAGCTCCCCGGGGTGCACAATAGGGGAGACCATCTAGCTGGCTCGCCAGGGAGCTCGTGGGTGCTGCCCTCAGGAAACATCCCCAACCTCCCCCAAGACGGACTGCGCTGGCAAAAGAGGCTGCAACGACCCAGGGACACTGCCAAGGAGCCCCCGTCTACACAGCCGCGACATCAATACGACCACACACGCAGACACAGATGGGGACATGTGACCGTGCCCCGCTGACCACAGGGCTCTCTGCCCACAACTCATCCTTCCTCCCAAGCCTACGTGCTGGAGCCCGTGTCCAGACAGGCTCCAGTGATTCACACAGGTGATCCTGCCCGTCTCCTAAATGCACCCCACGTGGCACAAGCACGTGGACACACACGCAGCATCCTCTATCCCTCCAGGGCCCGCCGTCCTGTCTCAAACACATTGCCTCCGCCCCAAGCCGCGGCTGCCACAGACCACTCAGTGGTCCCACCCAGAGATAACGCCATCTGTCACAAGGGACCCCTTTCATGGATAACAGAACACCTCTTAGCCAGGAACTGGGGCCCACAGTTCATAGCGTGGGCTCAGAGACAAGTCACACGTCACCACGTTGCTTGTAGGTACTAGAGCTGTGCCTCTCTCTGACCCCCAGTCTGTGCCATGGGTAGGCAGCTGCCCCCTCCTTTGCCGCTACTGGGACTGACTCCCCACTGGGAACCAGGGGGTGGCTCAGACCCTGCAGAACAGCGCGGCCTGCACGCTGGACGGGCATCCACGGGTCCTAGACCAGGGCCCTGCTTGCCGCCAGCCGTGCTCCAGGCCATGTGGCACTCCGAAGCCAGAGGCTCCCCCCGAGCTCCGGCACTGGCTGCAGCAGGCTCCCCATGCTGGCTTCCTGCAGGGGTCTCGTGCCCGCCAAGCAAACGGGGCCTCCCGGGAGCACGAGCGGGCAGTTAGGCGGAAGGTGGCCTTAGGTGCCCAGACGGGCCGGCACAGAGAGCCAGTTTTTCCGGGGTGACGAGCAGAGCGCTGGGACCCTAAAGTCTCCGTCTGGGCCACCTGGCCCTTCGTTCACCTGTCAGGTCCCCTTCAGCCTTAGCCCGGGGGTGGCCCCTGCAGCTGCATGACCCGGGAGGAAGGACACCAGGCCGGCATTTGGTCCCCTGGGCTACCCGGCAGGTCAGACCGAGGCGAGAGAGCAAAGCCCGCGGCGAGCCCCCTCCCCACCACGGCCACGCCGGGCTCCCCAGGCCCGCCTGCCCGGGGAGCAGAGCCCCCGCCCGGGTACTCACCAGCTCTGGCGAGGCCTCCCCCTGGCGTGGTGGCAGGCGCCCCTCTCAGGCCGGGCTCCCCATCTGGAGAGGCCAGCGGCACTAATCAGCCGCCTGGCGTGGTGCGAGCCGCGTGGCTGGGCCTTAATTGACACCAGGTGGCCCCTCCCCAGGGGCAGGCTGGGAGGCTGAAGCCAGGGCAGGGGGGCTGCACCCAGGCCCGGCCGGTTCAGGCCTCCCCTGGAGAGACCGGGGCGGTCAGGCAGCCGCCGGCCACCCCTCCCCTCCTCTCGGGCCGGCCGCCTCCATTGCACACCCAGCCCCGCTCCCCTAGGCTCTGACCTCTCTTTCATTTCAGAGGCGGCAGCAGCAGTGACAGCGTCTGTCCAGGAGGAGGGTGGCTCAGGTTTCCCCCCAGCTGGCCGGGGGCAGCCGGGAGTGTGTGTGCTGGGTCTGCAGTGGCCAGGCTGGGTCCGCAGGATCCTGAGGAGGTTCACCCACTGTGCTCCCAAAGGACCCCCACCCCCCGAAACATTTTTATTGAACACTTTGTACGTGCCAGGCCCTGCACAGTGCCCTCGCGGTACCCTGTGAACTCTCTCGGGCCCTGAGAGATGGATATGTATTAACTCCACCTAGTAGGTGAAAAAACCGAGGCTCAGAGAAGCTAAGTTTCTTTCCTAAGATCACACAGCAGGAGAGACACCACGTCAGGGATTTTAACCACTCCCTGCAAAGTAAGGCATCATTTCTTAGACAGGGAAATTGAGGCTCAGAGACAGGCAGCCAGATCTCAAGGTCATACAGCAAAGTGTGCAATTTGGATTTGCCACCAGTCGTATTGGGCCAGGCTGCCTGGAAAAACAAAGTCTGTGTTTATGCTGAAACATAAGCTTTCTCTCCTATACCGCGTGCGTCCCTGCTTATATTAGGGCTCTGAGTTTGAGCCATATCTGGGGTTTAGGGGAAAGAACATTGGACATAGACTCAGAAGACCTGTGCTGAACTTGCTGTGTGACCTTGAGCAAGTTACTCTTCCTCTCTGGGCTTTGCTGAAGCTGCAGTGAACACCGAATGAGACGCCATGTTGAAAGGGCTTTGTGACTGGGACACACAAGGCAGGATTGGGGAGTGCTGAAGTGGTCCTTATTCTGCCTCAGTACCCCTCAGTACCCCTTCAGAGGCCCCCACCCCTGCCCTCTCCCCTCACTGCCAGGGGCAGCAGGACCCAGCAGTTAAGAGCACACACAGTCTCTGCCAACTCACAGATGTGGGTTCAAACCCTGGCTCTTCCTCACCAACTGGGTGACCTTCAGAGGTCCCTTCCCTGCTCCAGGGCTCAATTTCTCATCTCGAAGATGTGCTAAAGAGCACCGCCTCCCTGCCTGGGCTGAGTGACATTAAATGAGAAAACGCCCAGCACCTGCCTCTTTACTCAATAACATTTATTGAGCAACTACTATGTGTGTGTCATCGTGCTGGGCACATAATGGTGGACAAAATAGAGTCAGTCTGTGTCCTGGTGATGGACACAGACAGTAAATTAAAAAACAAATATATATGTAATTCCTTGTAGAACGTCCTCCAAAAATAGAAGTAGTTATTATTGTCCACGCACTTATTTAACAAAAGAAATTGAGCACCTACTATGTGCCACGTACTGTTACAGGCACTGAGCATATAGCAGTGAACGGTGCACACGGGTCCCTGTCCACATGGACCTGACAATTTCTAATAATTAACCATGACAATCCATAGCAATAATAATTATTATAATACCATTCTCAGGCAGGACAGGTTCACCGCCCCCGACCACTGTGTGCCTCGGTTTCTTCACTGGTAGAATAACATGCCTGTCTTCTGGGTCTGCCCCTCAGGGAGCTCCAAGGTGGAGCATGCCATTCCAGAATGTTAGGTCTAATCCTCAGTGAGGCTCATGGGCTCATTTTGGTCTGACTTATGGGCACTCTGGCAGGGAGCTGATCCCCTTGGCCTTGGCCCAGGCCCAGATCCCACATGGGTTGGGAGAAGCTGAGCCCGTGACTCAGCCAGCCTGGCTTGTCAGGCTGGGAAGAAAGCAGGCAGCTGGCTGGGCTGTCAGCCATGGGGCCCTCCTGAGCCAGACATGGGACAGGTGCCTGGGGTACAGACTGGGGCCTCAAGATGACAAAGGAAGGGCTCTGAGGTCAGGTGACTGCACCCTAGCCCCTGGTGGTGAGAATATTCTAGTAAGAAGCAGTGAGAAATCACAGAGTGGGCTGCCTTGTGAGGGAATGAGCTCCCCGTCAGTCAAAGGATTCCAGCAGGATGCTGTAAAGGGGACTCCACAAATGGGGAGAGTGTTCTAAAAAAGCTAGTTGATTTTTCCTCCTCCTCCAGGCCTAATGTTGGACATCACCTTCTCTTGGAAGCTTTTTCTGAGTCCCTCTTCCACCCTAGGCAGGTGCTTCCTCTGAGCTCCCCAGCCCTGGGGCTCACCCCTGCCCCAGCACTTACCACTCGGTGCCAGAATGACCTGTTCATTTGTCCAACTTGCCCATAAGACTGAGCTCCACCTCCTCTGTTCCATCCATACCATTAAACCCCCAGTACCCAAGCACAGAGCATGGCACACAGTAGGTGCTCAGCAAACGTTTCTTATATTAATAAAAGTACAGATCGCAATGATCATCTACAATGCCCTTTCTTACTTTGAGCATTTGAGCCTTTGACGATGAGGAGCCCTGCCATTTCATTCATTCTTCATTCAACAACTATTTCCTGAGCACCTACTATGTGCCAGGCACTGCTCTAGGTACTGGAGATAAAACGATGACCAAAATATCCCTGCCTTCATGGAGTCTACCATCTCGTGACTGTACCTTTAATTAGGTAATTTTCACAGGTGTTTCTATTAATAGCAATGACAGCCATTGCTATATACCAGGGTTTCTCAACCTCACCGCTATTGGGTAATTCTTTGGGGTGGGGGTGACGGCTCTCCTGTGCACGGTTGGAGGTTTAGCAACATGTCTGGACCCTACCCATTAAACACCAATAGCAACCTCCCCCCTCTAGATGTGATACCCCAAATGTTTCCAGACATCGCCAAATGCCCTGGGGGAACAACAACTAGGGAACTAACCCCTAGCTGCTAACCGCAGTCATATATTAAGCAGCTGCTATGGGACATGCACTTTGCATTCATTAATTTACTTCATCTCTAAAATAACTCCAGGAGGCAGGGGTAATTATTTTCATTTTACACATGAGGAAACAGAAAAGGTTAGTTGCTTGCTTACGGCCCCAGGTCTGCGCACGCAGCCCTGGGTGTGCAGGTTTTCAGCGTCCCTGTGCAGAAGGCAGGGCTGGCGGACACTCAGAGCTTGGGCACTGGCTGCGGAGACCAGTCTCAGAGCAGCATGTTCCTCGTCTGGGCTCCCACAGGCATCTGCTGTCAGCCTGGAGCTGAATTCTCTTCTGGTTCCACCCTGCGGCCATTTGCAGAGCGCAGGGACTGACACCCAGTAGGCCTTCGAGAGCAGCAACAGCTGGGAGAAATACGCTGAGAGCCACAGAACTAATTATAAGTTTTCTAATAGCCACGTTAAAAAGGTGAAAAGAAACAGGTGAAATTAATTACAGTAATTATTTTGTTTAACTCAGTCTAGTCGAAAAGGATCATGTCAAGATGTAATCATGATACAAAATTATTAAGCAGGTAGTTTACACTCTTTCTCGGTGTTTTTTTGGAACATCTTAGAAATTCAGTGTGTATTTTACACATACATCTCCATTCAGACTCATCCCATTTCAAGGGCTCAAATAACTAAACGTAGCCTGTGGCTTCTGTATTGGGCAACGCCATTCTGGGAAGTTTTGCTGATGGAGGGAATGAAGACAGGAGATGGATATTCTCAGCTCAGTGGGTAAGGCATCCCTGGGCCCACAGATCCTGTGGGCTGCCACATGGTACTGTTTTTCATTACTCATCTCTCTGTCCTCCAAGTTCATCCGTCTTTTGTCCTTGGAGCCCAGCCCCAGTGCCAGGCACTGGTAGGAGAAGTGGTGCGGTCTGGTGGCTTGGAGTCAGAGGCCTGGCGTAAATCCTGGCTTAACTACACAGCTGCATGACTCTGAGCCTCAGTTTTGTCATCTGTCTGGAAAGTGGGGGTGATGACAGTTTCACCTGGTGCAGCACTGCTCAGTGGAACTTTCTGCCATAATGGCCATGTGGGCACTAAGGTGGTAACCGCTACCCACACGTGGCTATCAAGCACGTGAAATGTGGCAGGTCCGATGTCGGAATTGATTTTCAAATTTTAATTTTAACTCAATTTAAATTTAAATAACCACACGTGGCTAGCGGCTACGGTATCAGATAGCACAGCTTCCCAGCGTTATTGCGGGCATGAAGTCTAAGCTCCCGGCCAGGGGCAAGGCCTACACCGTCTGGTGCCTAATTTACCAGGCTGGAGGGGCTGTAAAGATAGTGTGTGGAGGTCCCTCTAGAGTATTCAGGGTACTGATGTGGGTGTGAGGAAACTGCCCCAAGGCTCAGGAAAGAAGCCTCTGAGGGGATTAGGGTGGGGCCATTTGAAGTGCAAATATCTTGATACAATTTACTGGGATGAGGAGGGCCCTGAAAGTCTCAACCCTCAGAAGGAGCCTGCTCTTTCAGAGGTGCTGGAAGGCTGCAAACTCATTCCAGCAAAAGCCTTTCATCTTGAAAGTCAACCTTTGATGGGAAGATGAAAAGGAAAGTGAAGGGTAGATAGAACCAGGCAGACCACAGACTTGAGTTGGGGGCAGGGGGAGGTGGAGCCCACAGGATTGTCTAAACTGTGAGAAATGGGGATGAAGGGTGCCTGCTACCTTGAAATAGCATTGACCTTTCTCTGGGTGATCTATCATAAAACTGGTAATAGTAGCTATCAGTTATTGAGGGCTAACTATGTGCCTGGCCCAGTGTTAAATGGCTTAACCTGTATTATATCTTTTAATCCTCACAATAACTCTATGGCACAGAGACTAGTATTGTCTCCATTATATGAATGGTGAAACTGAGGCTCAGAGAGGTTGAGCAACCTGCCCAAGATCACACAGCAACAGAGCTAGGATTCCAACGCAAGTCTGGCTGACTGTGAAGCCCTTGCTCTTTTCTCCACTGTTCCCTCGATACTGTTCCCTCGTGCAACTCCCTTTATGTTTCCATAGCTTCTCAGTAATCTTACATCAATCTTGACATTAGTTTTATAAGGTCATGCCATACTGCCATTTGGTGATGATGAAAAAACTTGGCCACCAATAGGTTCAACAACTTATCTAATAAAATTTTAGTGTTAAGAACATTGTTAATGAAATTGATTCTGAAATTGGTTTATACAATGTTTTTACATTTAAAAATAAAGCCTATCATCTTTTCTCACTCAGATCTTTCTAATTTACTTAGAAGGTCACTGTCTTCATCCTCATGTCTCTGGATGTTTTGTAATGCCCCTCTGCAAGAAGAAATAACATTAAGACCTGACATTGTATCACGTAAATGATGAGCAGAGATCTGGGCTAGAGAACAGGTCTTCAGGTTTGTTTGGTTTGCAAGTAACAAAAAAAAAAATTCTAACTGAGCTTTGGGGAGAAGAGGAGGAAGGGGGAAGAACTGATTAGAATACACAGCACCTGGAGAAACCAAGGAGTCTGAGGAAATGCAAAAACCAAGTCTGCTCTGGGGATGTCAGCAGTAGAAATTCTTGAACCTTCTTTGAGTCACATAAGTAGTAGTATTAGCTCCTAATACTATTCAATTCCTCCCTGCAAGCCCCAGTTCAGAATTCTAAATTCCCAGGGAAGGACATCTGATTGGCCAAGTCTAGGTCAGGTGTCTATCCCTAAACCAATCAGCTATGGGTGGGCAGGGCCAAATCATACAGTCATGGAGCAGAAAGGACTGCTGGGATATATACATCCAAATGGAGAAGAGAGGGGTGGGCAGCCAGAAAAGAGAGGGACCCTTACCTTTGGCAAAGAACCTTCTTCCCAAACCCAATCCAATGTGGCTGGATGTCCTCTCACTGTCCTACTCCAAACAGACCTGTCTCCTCCTTCCCTAGAGAGTGCTGACAATTCTGTAATG
The DNA here is from genome assembly GCF_963455315.2 of Globicephala melas. NCBI lineage: Eukaryota > Metazoa > Chordata > Mammalia > Artiodactyla > Delphinidae > Globicephala > Globicephala melas. Next base: position 78,189,448 of record NC_083326.1, read on the forward strand.
CAGAAGTCAGCAAACAATTTCTGTAAAGGACCAGATAGTAAATATTTTTAGCCTCACAGACCATACAGTGTGTGTCTGTGTTCCAATAAAACATTATTTATGGACACTGAAATTTGAATTCCATGTAATTTTCATGTCACAGAATCTTCTGATTTTTTCAGCCATTTAAAAATATAAGAATCATTCTTGTGGGCTGTGCAAAACTAAGTGGCTGGTCAGATGGGGTTTGGGGGCTGGAGGTTGCAGATCCCCTGCTGTAATGAAAGTAACATTAAGTCCTTTGATCTGAATTTTTACTTCAAGATAGAGAAAGCAGCAATGTTGCAAGTGAAAACTAAATCAGCCTTAAGAGGACTGAATTTAATATGTAATAAAACAATTGCAAATCTGGCCTCAGTGAGTGATGCTGGCCAATTCACCTCTTCCCCCAGTTCAATGTCTAGGGGACATCACTTAGCTATGTTTCACATCTGCCTCCGTGTCAAGGTGGTATTAGCAATTTCTTGTTTCTTGAAGAACTTCTAGACATTATTCTTTAAGTGGGATCTGATTTTCCTTTAAAAAAAAAAATCTCATTGAGATTGGAAAATGTCACATAGAACACGGAATCCAGACTGCGCTGAACAAGAAAATCACAGACCTGCTCCCTACCCTCTCCCCCGAAGCCTTGCCCCATAGTCATGACGGCTGCTGGTGTGGAGTCGGATATAAAAAAAAAAGAGGAAGCAATCAAAAAATTGAAATCCTCAGAGGTCTGGTTAGAGGCATTGAAGCTTCGTTCTTTCTGGATGAAAAGTCTGAGGGGAAGGAGCCCAGTGCTAGAGGGGACCTCATGCCAGAGCTTCACTCTCCAGCCCGTGTTCTGGGAGTACCTCCTGACAGGGGGTGGGGTGGGGGGAGGTGCTGGGTCTGCAGCTTCCAGGTGAGGACATCACAGGTGGGCCACTGCTCAACAGCCAGTCTTTCTTGTAGAGAATGATCTCTTGGGTTCATGGGCTAGAGAGAGCTGCTGCAAACCCCGAAGACACAGAGGTTCCAGTAATAACCTAACAACAATGGCAAGTATCAGCCTTTCTTGAATTACGAGCTAGCCTCCGTGTCAAATCATTCCACATATCATCTCCCTGGATGCGATTATCATCCCTATATGATGCCTGAGGAAACTGAGGCTCAGACAATGGCACAGGTGACTCTCTTAGTTTGGGTTCTCCCAGAAGCAGACCCGAAGGAGCCACACGCAACTCACTTATTAAAGATGTGATGGATAAGGGGGTGGGTTGGGGAAAAGGCAGGCAAGGAGCCATTTCAGGCTAGGTTCCAGCCTCAGCCTGATCCTGCGGGGGACTCTGGAGTGTAAGGTACACCTTGGAGGTCATCTTCCTTCAAGGCAAGGGCTGCTTGGTTTGGTACTTCTGCACCAGTCAGTCAAGGCTAACAGCTGAAGTTGGAGAGATCTTATTTGGATTTTGCTTTGTTTTTGCACAAAACAAAATAAAAAGCCAAGACGATATATCAGTTTCCCTAATTTTTTTTTTTCCTTTTCATCTGATGGTCTGGGAAACATGGATTCTGAAACTACATGGTCTGTAAGGGGTCCAAGAATATATTTCAAATTTTTCCCATGGCTGAGAGCAATGTTTCTCAAAGCATCCCATGGAATATGAATCCTCTAAGAAACAGTGAACAAAGGGTTCTGGGGCCAAATAAGTTGGGAAACCTACACACTCCAGCCCACTCTGGGAGAGTTTATGAGGTACATGAGCATATTAAAGGCTATGACAAGTCCTGCAGCAAAGAAACAACACCTAACTTAGTTTCATGCAGTGCTCCTCTGCTTTTTGACCACACTCAATAGCCTGCCATGAGCACATTTCAGGAAAACTCTGGGCACTGGCTGAAGCCACTGTTACGTGTCTAAGAATGCATTTACCCTCGTTTAGCTTGTTAGAGGCACTGTGCCTAGGAACAGGCTGATGGGAGATGGGAGATAAGGGTCTCAGTTTGGGCAAAGGTGAGGAGGACCCCAGGGGTCAGAAGGGATTGAGAGACCTTGTCCCTGCCACTGCGGCAGCTGGGTGACCTCCTCTGTGGTTGTTTCTCACTCCCAGCCACTTTCCCTGCAGCCTGTGCACGGAGGTTAATGAGCTGTTCAGTTCCGTTGACTTGCAAGGCCTCCCTTACTCAGCTCAACACCTGCTCTGCCTGATTGATGGTGGCCCTGCGGCCACAGAGTACCACAAGCCAGAACCGGGACAGTCAGTTAGTTCCAGTCCCCAGGGAAAACTCTGTCCCCTTCTCTTCTGCTTGAAATAGAAGAGGTGGGGATGGAAGTTTCTGGTCTGTCTCACACTTTCTTCCCACGTCAACACTATCCCAGGGCTAAATGGCAGATCTGGGCTTGAAATATCTAACGTTTATTGGTTGTTTATGTCAGGAAATGTGTTAAGTATTTTACTTGCTTTTAATCCTGATCACAGCTCTCGGAAGTGAGAGCAATTAGTATCCCAGTTTCACAGTTAAAGAATTTGAGGCTCTGACAGTTGACATCACTGTCTAGCCAGGTCACATAGCTGGTCTAAGTAACACAGTCCAGGACTGAAATTCAGACGCTATGGGAGACTTTCGCTTCTCAGAACCTTAGTTTCCCCCTCTGTAAAATGGGGCAGCTTGGACCACCCACCACATTGGATCGTGATAAGAGGGAAGAAATCATGCTCGTGAAGGTAGGTCAGCAAATTTAGAGCATTATATCCAGGTGATATTCTCTGAGACAGACGATGGCGGTGGGCTGGGGCCTGAGTCGCCTCCCCGCAGAGATGGGGCAACTCTGGGGTGCAGAAACTCAGAGTGCAGCTTGTTCTTTACTCACTAAGGCTGGCCCCACACCACAGCTGTACTAGTAACAAATACTAACACTAGCAACTAACATCCATAGCGCATTTACTAGAGGCGGGCACTGCTCCACGTTAATCCACATAAGCCTCATGACACTGGGAGCTCAGTGCTAGAGGTACAGTAATTATGCCTATTCTACAGATATGGAAGTGAAGGCTCAGGGAAGCTAGGCGACTTGCCCAAGGCCACACAGCTTGCGTGTGGTAGAGCTAGAATTTGACTCCAGGTCCATCAACGTGCCTTGCTCCTGGAGTGTGTGCTAGGAAGAACTTACTGGGACAGAGAGGGCCAGCTCTTCTATCTTTCTGCAAAACAGTCTCCAGGGAGGGAGCTGGGAATCTGAGTCGGAGTTACCCTGTAGTTTGTTTCCCCAGCTCTCAGTCCCTCCTGCTTTGAATGAGTTGAAGCGTCCCTGCCTCGTTGGCTGGTTTTCCTGACGAGACGTGATCTTATTTCATAAGAGCACTTTGTAAAGTGGGCGTTGGTAATCCACGTGACTGAGGAGCCCCTCACGCTGTGTATGCGCCCAAGAGAGTGTGGGCTTTGGCCTTTCACCTTGGGTTGGGCCGGTTACTCCATCCCTCTGCAGCAGCTTCATCTGTCACATGGAATTGGGTGGTTGTGGGGATTAATGACAATGCTTAATACTTTCTGGGCCAGACACAGAGCAGGTGCTCAACGTGTAGAGTCATATTTGTGTGTGTGTGTATACAGTGTGTGCATACCTGTGTATGCACTTGTGCATTCCCACCATCTTCATCCCTAGGGAGAAAACACCGATGTCTGGCAAGATGGAAGAATACTCGACCAGGTTATGATAGTTTGCACTCCTGTTCAGCAAACATTCACTTTCCTCCCCCCTCCCACTCTGGGTGGAGTTTACAGCCTCTTCCTACTGAAAGGCTGGGTCACGTGACTTGCTTTGGCCACTGGAATGTTAGTGGATGTGGTTTGAGAAGATGCCTTGAAAGTGTTCAAGCAGCTTGTCTTAGCTCTTCTGTTCTGGTGACCTGCCATAGGAAGAGCATGCCCCAGGGAGCTTCTTCTTCAGCCTGCGCCCTGAAACAGGGAGACAGGTGGAGCAGACTTGATCTTGACCTGAAGCCTAAAAAGGACCCTTATTTAAGCCAGCGTAGGCCTGCAGACCCAGGAGCATGAGAATAAATGCTAGTTGTTGTCAGCCATGGAGTTTGGGGGAAAATTTGTTATGCAGCATTACTGTGTCAATAGCTGACTGAGACACTGGCTGATGTCGCATCTCAAGATTCCTTCTATACAACAGACAACAACAGAATTCAGACCTGTTTTGGCGGCAGTGTGATGCAGTGATTCTCAAATTCTTTATTGGCATAAATAATTCAGACATTGGATTCTCACTAAACATTGCACTAAACACAGGAAACAATAGGCTTGCCGGCTCAGAGGCTCACAACCTGTCCAAAAGCGCAAGTTAGAAATACCTTTTTGAGAAGTGTAGAAAACTTTATAAATGATTCTGTACAAATATACACAGTGGACCCGCCATCCAGCTGGCCTTCCTTTCTTGGATGGCATCTGAATCGACTGTTCTTTCCCAGCAATGAGACATTGGCAATGAGAGACAGACAGACAGAGACTAAGACAGAAAAAGACAGAGAGATCAAGGAAAGGAAAGAAGCGGCCCCAAAAGGAAAACATGAAGCCAACTTCGTACATGAACTCATTCTGCGACAGTCAGAACAAACATGAAGAAATATGGGCCATCGGTCCATGTCAGTCTGTACAAGAGTTAGACTTTATATATATATATAATATATATATATATGTATAATATTTATAGGTATATATACTTTGGGTATAGAAAAAGTAACAGCATAATTTACATAGAGAAAGCTTTTTTTACAATTGAGAATTTTCCTAAGGTCAGTAACTTTGAGAGTAGTCAACCAGATGAATCATGCGGTAAGTGCGTGGAGTGGACCCCAGTGCAAGATCAAAGCCCAGGGAGATGGACATGAAAGGCTGAGGGTGGGACTTGACCGCCCAAGTGGGATGTTCTCAGCCTGGCCCAGCCATGGGCAAGGGCACTCACCTGGTGTGACCAGACTCATCTGGCCCCAGTGCACACCCTTGGCTTCTGTCTTGGGGCCTTGGAGGGTGCTGGTATTGCCGGAGGCTCTCCAGCTCCCTAAGGTTGAGCCTCTGCCCTATGGATGCTAACCCCCACAGCAGCGGTGGGGGGGGGTGTGCCCTTATGAGATGTGGGCATCCCTCCCCATGTCCACCAGGGCACCAACATCTAAGAAAATGGGTAACACCTACCATCTCTCTATTCCAGTCCTTCATCTTTTCAGGAACAACCCCCTGGAGGTGGAATTCCTGGGAAAGCCACAGTTGGGTCATGGAGAAGAGAAACCACATTTACTGAGCACCTACAGTGTGCCAGGTATTCTGTGATGCTACTGACATTCCTTACTTCATGTACACTCTCCAATACCCTTGAAGGTTACGGATATACTAAGCGCTCGTGGGCTGCACGAAGCTAAGAAAATCCAAGGAATGCTTGGGGGAACCGCTGGCACTGAGAAATTGATGTTGAGGTCATTATTCACGATCGAGTGTGGCTTATGAAATACACGTTGAGTCACAATGAAGCAGGTGAACAAGCCCTGCTAATGTACAGCAACACACACACACACACACACACACACACGCACACACCTGGGAGTCCTATGGTCGGCAAAGATACTAAGTTTCCCATCCTTCAAGCCCTGACACATATTTATAGCGACAATGGCACACACCATCCCACCAAGAGGGTTGATACATTTTCTCCACACTTTAGGCTGCATTGCAGACTTGGCCCATGGCCCACTATGACCTCTACATCTTCTTAAGCCACTTGGTAACAAACCAGTATTTTGCCCGTCACACCTGTCATGTTTAGTTGGAGACCCTTAGAGCAGGGTCTTTCCATCAATAAATTTCCATGTTCATGCATGTCCTTGACCTCAACAGTCCAGTGGCCTATGAACAGGGGGACATAAACTCTCCAGAAAAGAGGCCATGGTGAGACAGCCGAGGGAGGTTTTCTGGTGTGGCAAGACAGACATGTGGGCCTCAGAGAGCAGAGACACAGGTCGCAAGAGGAGGTAGAGGGAGAGTGAAGCAGAAGCAAAGACAGGGAGGAAAATGCCTTAAAGAGAAGGGCTGATGGCCAACCCATCTATAGAAGAGATATCCATGAGTCCTACCCAATGCAAGGGCACTAAGAAACAGAGACAGTGTGTGGAGGCAGGCAGCAACAGAGCCCGAGAGAGAGAGAGAGAGATGCAGACAGAGTCCGAGGCAGCCTAAGTACTGGCCTGATCCAGCAAGCACAAACCCACCTGAGACATCTTCTTTCCCAGGACAAGGCCAATAAGCTGGACCAGGCATGATGTTGGGGGAGAAGTCAAGGTCTCCACATCTGAGCCAGGGCACCTTCTGTTTGGGGGTGGAATTTCCCAGGGTCTCGCATCAGGGTTGGGGGAAATCAAGGGAGGGCAGAGCTAGTGCCCAGGGGCAGGCTTTCAATATATCATCACCTTGCCTCTGAGCCTGCACATGGGCTATTCCTTCCACTTGGCACACTGTTCCCTACCACTCACTCCCATTTGACTCAAATCTCAAGACAAGGTTCTGGAGTCCCCTCCTCTGAGAAACTTCTCCTGAGGGCACTTGTCGGGGATGGGTGGTCCTCTGGGGCTTCAGGACACCTGTCAGAACTTCTCTATCTCATCCACTGGACTCAGGCCCCCTGAAGGTAGGGGGCACTTTTCTTCCTCATTTTTTCCCAGAAGCACAGGAAGAACTGACTAAATATTTATTGGATGAGTATATGAGCTGAAGTCTTGGGGAATGAAGGGATACATGTTGCCTGAGCTCTGCTGGGGGTGTAGCAGGTGTGGTTGGGGACATGAGCTTTTTTTTTTTTTTTTAATAGATCTTTATTGGAGTGTAATTGCTTCACAATGCTGTGTTAGTTTCTGTTGCACAACAAAGCGAATCAGCCATAGGCATACACGTGTCCCCATATCCCTTCCCTCTTGCGTCTCCCTCCCACCCTCCCTACCCCACCCCTCTAGGTGGACACAAAGCACCGAGCTCGAATGGATAAAGAAGATGTGGCGCATATATACAATGGAATATTACTCAGCCATAAAAAGAAACGAAATTGAGCTATTTGTAATGAGGTGGATAGACCTAGAGTCTGTCATACAGAGTGAAGTAAGTCAGAAAGAGAAAGACAAATACCGTATGCTAACACATATTTATGGAATTTAAGAAAAAAAAATGTCATGAAGAACCTAGGGGTAAGATGGGAATAAAGACACAGACCTACTGGAGAATGGACTTGAGGACACGGGAAGGGGGAAGGGTGAGCTTTGACAAAGCGAGAGAGAGGCATGGACATATATACACTACCAAACGTAAGGTAGACAGCTAGTGGGAAGCAGCCGCATAGCACGGGGAGATCAGCTCGGTGCTTTGTGACCACCTAGAGGGGTGGGATAGGGAGGGTGGGAGGGAGATGTAAGAGGGAAGAGATATGGGGATATATGTATATGTATAACTGACTCACTTTGTTATAAAGCAGAAACTAACACACCATTGTAAAGCAATTATACCCCAATAAAGATGTTAAAAAAAACAGCAAAAAACAAAGCACGGAGCTCACCTCCCTCTGCTCTGTGGCTGCTTCCCACCAGCTATCTGGTTTACATTCTGTAGTGTATATATGTCGATGCTGCCCTCACTTGCCCCAGCTTCCCCCTCCCCACTCACTCGTGTCCTCAAGTCCATTCTCTACGGCTACCTCTTTATTCCTGTCCTGCCCCTAGGTTCATTAGAACCTTTTTTTTTTTTTTATTAGATTCCATATATATGCGTTAGCATACGGTATTTGTTTCTCTCTTTCTGACTTCCTTCACTCTGTATGACAGACTCTAGGGGGGACATGAGCTTTTAAAATATGGGGGAGACTTTCTTCGACTACTTCAGCTGCCCAGTGGGAGGCATTTTAGATCCACCAAAGGGCCACAAGGTAGGAGCTACAGTGGTTCTAGGGGACCATGATGTGGAAGCGATGCCCATGGGATATGGGAGCCCACGGGGATTTGGGGAGCCCATGGTGGGATAAAGCCTACCAACTGGATGACAGCTAGGGAAGGGGAGTCAGAGAAGCTTGGGTGACACTATGCCTGACACCATTCAGGCATCCAACCTCTGTGCTCCAAGGCCTGGGGCTTTATACTCTGGACGGCAAGGCCAGGATGTGTGCATGGAGGAAGGGAAACAATCTGTGGTATTCCCTGGGGTGGGGGGGCACCAGGGCCTCGGTGGAGGAAAGTCTGATGAGAAAGAGTAGGGAGGAACCGAGAAAAGCATTCAGGCATCTCACAGCTGTGCTCAGGCCTGGCCAAGGGCTCCCATGCTAGCCACGCCCCCTCCCTTAATGGCCCAGCCGGGCCAGCACCCAGCCGGCTGCTGGGATTTGCAGGGGCGCTGAGGCGGCACTCCGTGGCAGGTGGGCGGGGGTGGGAGGTCCTTGGCGTGGCAGGACAAGTACATTAGGGCAGCCTGATGTCTACACTATAGCTACACAGCAGTTACGTGAACTTACACGAGTTTATATTCACCCATTTTATTATTATTAGTAGTAGCAACACAGATAGAAAATAAACAGAGAAAATGGCTACAATCTTGGAGGACCAATGCATTGCATTCATTGTCCGGGACGCACTTAAGCTGCCACTGCCCCAACCCGGGCAGGGCTCGGGGTGGGGGGAGAGGTTGACCCACCAGGGAACGGCACCCCAGTCGACTCAGCGTCCTTCTTGGAAGGTGCTGGACTGAGTGTCCCCAATTCCCAAAACAACTTTCCCAGCCCCAGTCCTTTGCGATGCCGGACTTCCTCATTCCCCCCATCCTGGGACTGCCGGAACCCCCAGGATCTGATTGTAGGGGTGAAGCAGCGGGACCTACAGAGCTCGTCCACACCCACTGCCTGCCTCCATCCCCAAATCAGCCACGCGGGATGGGACTGAACAGCCACCTCTTGTCCACACCGTCCGTTTTATTGCTTCGTCCCCACAAGAGACAGCTCTCATAACTCTCTTCTCCACACTTAACTAGGGATTGGAAGGAGGGTGGAGAGGCCCCCGGATATCTGGAGACTCTCCTTCCTGGGGAAGACAGAGGGGACTTCCCTGAGTAGCCCCTGAGAGCAGCTCTGGGGTTGCCTGATGCAAGTGGTAAGATTTCTGTTCAATAAGAGGCTTTACTTCAGTAAGAGGATGGAGCGGGCGACCGCAGAAGGAATGGGGGAGGATGTGGCAGGGAGAGCTAGGCACCGGGTGGGTGACCTGTGGCTCACTTCCTAGCCCATGAGCTGGGATTGTAGACCTTGCCTTGTCCATGCAGATGGTGACAGGCAAGTCAACTTCCTCCTCGCCTAGGCAGCCTTCCAACCATTGAAGATGCTAAATATTGCTTTAAAACCCACTTCTGTGCCACAGTTACTGAAGGAGGCCCCACCTTGAGTCTTCCTGTTTACCTCTGTCTGATTTCCTTTTTTCTTTCATGAAAGGTTGCAGATGGCAGGAGGCTGGATGTGGGTCCTAGTGATGTGGCTGGTGACAGTGTACTCAAGACCTCATGCCTTGGCTCAAACGAGCGAGAAGCAGATGGTGACACTGTACCCCTTAAAAGCTCCCAGTGCTTTCCCGCTGCCCTTAGGAGACCTTTGAGATGCTCCTATTACCCGGCCCCAAGCCCAGTTCATCCACTGTCCACCCTGTCCATCCCCTCCGGCCTCCTGCCATGCCTCAGCCTAGAATGGTGTTTTCACATGGCGGGGGGCGGGGGGTGATTCTACCCCCCAGGGGACATTTGCAATGTCCGAGACATCTTTGGTTGTCACAACTCAGGGGTGGCAGGAAAGGGGGGTGCTACCAGCATGTAGTGGATGGAGGCCAGGGGTGCTGCTCTACATGCAACAGTGCACAGGAAGCGCTGCCCTCAACACAAAGGATCTGGTCCCAAATATCAACAGTGCTGAGGCCGGGAGACCCTGACCTAGAACTTCATCTCTTCCTCCTTCTCGTCCTTGAGATCTCATCTGAAATCTCACCTCCTAGGAAAGACCTTTGCCAGCTGCTCCCTCCACAGTAGTCTCCCCTCCCCACATCTCATGTTACTGGTCCCCCATTCGGGGGCTCTGTGAGTGGTAATTTATAGATTGTTGTTGGCCAGATTCTTGTCTATCTGCTCCACTGGACTCTAAGCTTCAGAACGGGGAGACTTTGTTTCCCTCATCACTGAATGCCCAGGGTCTACAAATGTAGTACATGCTCAATAAATAACCCACCGAATACATGGCGGATGAAGAAATAACCCCACAGAACTCTGAACTGACCCAGCCGTCGGCATCTGTCAAAAGCTCATCTCCCACCTCGACCAGCCCATTGCTCACCACTTCAGAACAGGCTTCTCTGCCTCCTCCTGTCCGCCTGTGTTTTTTTCCCTGCTATCCTGGCACCAGTCTTTCCAAAATTCTCACTCTAAGTGCTGGAGGTCAGGGTAATTTTAAACTAGAAGAACTAGCCAAGCTGGTCTTTTTTTTCTTAAGTGGTGGAAAAGAAAAACTAAGATTTGTTTTTAATCATTAGACTTTCAAATCTAAGAAGGCAGGATGCAAATAGCATGTTGGCATAAACAATGGCCGCCCAGTCAGTGGAGGGAGGGAGCCGTTCTTCTGAGCTAATTTAAGCTAAATACGTGGCGGTTATTTTTCATCTCTACTATTGTGTAACCTTCTCCTCTGTTCACGGTCCAGGGGAGATGTTATCTGGTAGGAGTCGGTGGTGGTGGAAGATAAAGGGAGGAAGGAAAGGAAGAGGTAGCAGATGGAAAGTACTCTCAGCCACCAAGCTGGTTATTAAAAGCCTTTCAAGAGCTCAGGAGTAGAGCTGGTGGTCCACTAGGACCCCAGGGAATTTTATCTGGGTGAAAACTCGATTTTGAGCCTTCCACACAGGGAAGAAACCAAAAAACAACTGGAGTCAGGTTTCCTTTCCGCCCCTCTATAGGCAACATTCCGTATCTTCAGAGATGTCCAGATTGAACCACAGAAACTTTTACAAACTGCCTCAAGTGAAGAAACGTCCCTCCCACTCACGTACACACTGTATTTCCTTAAGGTCCCCGGGCCTTCCAGCCCCTGGTACGAGGCTGGGGGTGGCAGTCAGGCCTTGAGGGGAAGCTGTTCCCTGGAAGATAAATGATTTCTCTCCACGCAAACACATTACCACACAGGATCATACGCAAGGTGTTACAGACAGAATCTTTCTTTCGGAATTTTCCAAGTTGCCTGACTGATAACAAAGCTCTGTGGGGCCCTTCGACACCATCTACCAGTTACAGACAAGACGTCAAACGATTAGGCTTCTGGAAGTTTCTGAGGCCTTAGTTCTAAATCTACCTCTGCCTCTAAGAAGGGACCTAGCTTGGAAGAGTTTACCTTCTTTTCTCTGGGCCTGAGTTCTTTCTCCTGTGAAAGGAGAGGCATGAGATCAGGCTGGCTACTCGCATCCACGTGAAGTGGCAAGGCATGCTGTGATTGATTAGCAATGTCTGCCAAGAGCAGAGGAGGGGCGGTGGTAGCAGAAATGTCACATATTTGTACTCCTTGGACTAGGTCATCCTTCTAGATCTTTTAAATATAGATCATTCTAGATCTTCACTGCAATGACCTGGCTGAAGATAAAAATTCAGGTCAAGACCTAGCTGGCCCCTATGAGGGTATGATGTCCTCTGTTAGTCTCTGAACCATGGTATGTTGGGGAAGTCACTGACCCACAGCACATTTGACCCCTCCATTGGAAGACACGATCAGCCAGAATTTTCCTTTGTGGTGTCCTTGTGCATGGAACCACACTGTCCTCCTGCACAGAACGGGGTCTTCCTTCAGCAGGCCTGGGTAGGGAATGTGAGGTGGCAGGGGCAAGGTTCAAGTTTTCTGGGGCTCAGGAGCAGCCTGTGGTCACCCCCCAGCCACATCTCTCTGCCTAATGCATCTTGTTCTGCTTCTAGGTTCATTGCTCACAGTGCCAGCCTCCAGGGGAGGTGGGGCTGGACGGGGTCGATCTACCTGTCCTGGCTCCTAGCAGGTGGTGGGTAAATGCTGGGGGTCAGCTGTTCTCTTCTGTGGGCTGGCACCTGCTCTCAGAATACAGTGTAAGATGTTGAGTTGAATTCACAGAGGTTCATCTTGTTGGGGATTCAGAAACCAGCCTGGGGAAGCTTAGGAAGAGAGCAGCCTGCTGGTGGCCTTTGACAGGTTTAACTACGTGGTAGTGTCTTAAAAGCTCTGGTAAGTCCTGCAATCGAGAATTAAGTTCAACCTTGTTCTGCCTCAGCATTTCCGATGCTTATTTGTCCCAGAACCCTTCCAATAATGCAACGTCCATCTAGTCTGCTATGGAATTAAAGGTCTATGCAACACAACTGGTAAACTGTGTTGATCCGGGGTCAACCTGGATCAGGCAGGCTCCAGGCAAAGCCCATTTCCTCTAGTTTGGTCCTCAATAGAGGGACAGCAGCCATCTCACCCCAAGACGAGAAATCCTTCATATTCTTGGTGTTAGGAAAAGGGGCAGTAGGATCCCAGCGGTCAGTGTGACCGCTGAGGGAGGAGGACCCACTGGTGAGCCTCCTGGGACAGAGGCCCACAGTTAAATGTTAAGTACAGGAGAGGGAGAGGGCTCAGCGGACGGTACAGGCTGCTCGGTGCAGGGGTGCTGGAGGAACCCAGGAGTGGCTTTACCAACCCAGATGCCCATTTCCTGGAAACGGGCAGCTCCTGGCAGCCTGTCAGTCTGGGACCGTAAGTGGGAGCTTCCGTGCAAACTCCCACGAGGGTCCCCACCCTCCCCTGCATCTTCCCTCTCTCCTGGTTATGAGCTACAGATAACAGCACAGGTGTGGACTGTAACATCCCGATGGGCAGCTGGGCATATACCACTCAAGATGGAGGTGGGTTCCTGGGAACGAACAAGCCCAAAGAATCACATTTAAAATGTTGGCCCTACCACTTCACAGGCTGGTTTACGGCTCCTTCCCACAGTTTCTTCACCTGTGAAATGCGGATAATGGTACCTACTTCCCAGGACCGTCCAGTCATGGGGATTCAGTTGGCCTGGCACATAGTAAGTGCTCATTGAAGAGTGGCTGTTAGAGATGCATCATTACTCCGCCTCCCAGGGCCTAGGTACCCTGGGACACCTGTCCCAATGGGCCTCTTTGTGAGTCATGACCGTTGAATCTGGCAAATTCATTTGGAGTGACATGGGAGCCACAACACAGGACCCGGTTGTGGGAATCCCATTACTGCCCAGCCCTGCCAGTGGAGCCCCTGGCTGCAGGGAAGGATGTCTGACCCCTGTGCCAGGGCCTCGCTCTGACCCAGCAACCCTCCACCCCAGCATTCTGCAAACATCTATTGAGTACCTACTACGTGCCAGGCGCTACGCTCGGTGCTGGCGCGTAGGTAAACTGAGGAAGTCGGGGAGACTGAAGGTCTCCCACCAACCTTCTGCCCCAGCTGGTTAACAGGATGGGCGTGGACAGTATGCTCTTGAGAGGGTGGTCAGTGACAGGAGAGGAATGAGGCCGCCGAGGCATGCCCTCGGGAGAGTCAGGAAGAGCCTTCCAGACACGGGGTTCCCACATTCCCGGGTCCAGGCTGACATAGGCTGCATCTCAGCCCTCTCCGAGGTCAGGACTACTACCTACAGGTGGGGGCTGGGCTGGGGGGCGTAAGGTGGGGCTGGGGGCCAGGGAGAGCATCGTCCTGAGCCTGCTCAAAACCTTCCTCACTTCACAGGCAAAGCCGAAAGAGGACACAGGAAAAGCACGACTCACCGAGGTCTGTTCCTTTGCCGCTGAGTGAGAATATAAATAAAGGCAAGCATCGTGTCACCAGCCCTTTCAGACCCTGGGCTGAAGTGCATTCATTCATTCATTCAATGGACCGCCACCCTCATCCATGGAGATGAAATCTGGGACTACTGGACCCCAGGGACGGAGGCGTGGGTCAGGGCGCACGTTTGACAAGAGCGGCAGCAATGGGCTGACCCTCGTAGCCCAGGGGTCTGGGGAATCTATCTCCCAGGGGATCTGTCACGGAGGAACCAAGGTGACCAGCCAAGGCACAAGAGAAAGCTCCTTAGAGGATGTCAAGGGTTGGACTGAGCTCCCTGCTCCCACCAAAACAAAGGTACATTCAAATCCTAACCCACAGTACCTCAGAATGCCACCTTATCTGGAAATAGGGTCACTACAGATGCACTGGTTAAGATAAAGTTGAACTTGAGTAGGATGGGCCCCTAACCCAATATGACTCGGTGTCCTAATGAGAAGATGGCCGTGAGAAGACAGACAACAGAAGGAGAAGGCTGTGTGACGACAGAGGCAGAGACTGGAGAGATGCGTCCGCAAGCCAAGGAATGCCTGAGATTGCCAGAAACTTCCGGAAGTAAAGCAGCGGGCGGCCAGAAAAGACTCCCTCACGGGTGCCAGGGGGAACTTGGTCCTGCCCACACCCTGATTCTAGACTTCTGGGCTTCAGAAGCGTGAGAGCGTCCATTCCTCTTGCTTGTGGTGCTTTGCTACAGCAGCCCTAGCTGACTAGTGCAGAGGGGGAGGGGGCTTGAGGGCATGGGTGGCATACCTGAAGCCAGACCAGCCCTCAGGGGATTGCTGGGTCAAAAGAAGGCTGGCAAGGGATGACGACAGGGAGGGCAAGTTTAGGGACTCAAGGCTGAGAACTGGCCAGCCAGGGATGGGAGTTTTGCCTCAAAAGCCCCTAAAATAAGTCTGTGAAATCCCAAGGGTCCTTGTTATGGACTGAACTGTGCACCTCCCCAGACCCCAGACCCCCGCCATGCATACGTTGAAGCCCTAACCTCCGGTGTGGCTGTATTTGGAGATGGGCCCTTAAAGAGGTAATTAAGGTCAAATTAGGTCATAAGGGCAGGACCCTAATTCGATATCACTGGTGTCCTTATAAGAGACACACCGGGCATGTGTGCACCCAGAGGAAAGGCCACGTGAAGACACAGTGAGAGGCTGACTGTCTGCAAGCCAAGGAGAGAGGCCTCAGAAGAAACCAACCCTGACACCTCGATCTTGGACTCCCAGTCTCTAGAACTGGGAGTCAATTCATTTCTGTTGTTGAAGCCCCCCTGCGCCCCACCACCCGCCGCCCCGAGACTGTGGTGTTTCTTTACGGCAGCCTGAGCAGATTAGACTCTTTCAACCTCTGAGGCCCGAATTCCCTCCAGGTCCTGCACACCAAGGGGTCTCAACGTCGGCTCACGCCTCTCCCAGGACGGGGAGTTTTCTACCTTCCAAGGCAAGCCGTTAGAAAGTTCTTCCCCTGCTGGAACTCGTTCTTGGCCCCTGTTAACTCCCTCCCCCTGGGTTCCTGTTCCTCCTCTGGGAACCATGTGCAAACTGGTTTTTTCTTCCTTCTGACAGTCGCCTAGATCAGAGGTTGGCAAAAGTCTTCAGTAGAGGGCAAGACTGTAAATATTCTCAGCTTGAAGGGTCACCCTGTCTCCGTTACAAGTAGCCAACTCTGTTGCAGCACAAATGAAACCAAGGCCCGTATGTAAATGAGTGGGTGTGGCTGTGAACCAACATTTGTTTATTGACATTGATATTTGAATTTCGTAGAGTTTTCACGTATCATGAGCTCTTCTGTTTTTTTCCCCAATTAAACACTGTAAAAACCACTTGGTGGGCTGGATGTAGCCCACGGGGCATAACGTGCCAACCCTAAGTTGAGATTTTTAAACATAGTGATGGGGCCTCAGCGTGTATCACTTGCTTCCTGTTCCTTAGACGATCAGTCACAGGCGAGGACAAGAACTGTGGGCGGTGACGAGTGGGACGGGGTGTGTGCACATGGGTTGGAAGGTGGAAAGGCGGCAGACCAGGGTTTCCCAGATACAGGAGTCTAGTCTCCAGAGATCAATCCAGGGCTTCTAATGACGCAGAATCCAAGGTAGAAATAAAGGAGGACTCCATGGCAAGACAAGGTTTTTCTTTTTGACCAGCAAAGGGAAAACGATGCTGAAACAATTAAGTGGAGACTTCGATTTCCAGTTCACTCTGGGGATGGTGACGTGTGGAGATGTTCCCACATAAGGTCCCCCTGCAAGGGGATGCCCCATTTTAAGAAAGACCTGTGACCAGGAAGAGCTGGTGGGAATTCAGTGTGCAAATCCACATGCCTTTGAAAGAAGGCAAGGTCAAGGCTCCCTAGTGAATCTCTACCCTGTGGACTGGTCCATCTGGGAAGCCTGTGTACCTAAGGGTTTGCTGAAAGCAGGGCGGAGACAGAGGCAGCTCGCTGCTGGGTGCCGGGCACCTGCACACAGCTGTGATTTTGGACGTGTGCACACAATCTGTGCTGTGGATTCTACAGAATGAGCCAATGGTGGGCTGGCAACTATGGTGTAAATATACACACCACCTTTTTTTCCCCTTGCAAAAGATGAATGAACATGACCTCCTCTCAGTGCTTCAGTGAATAAGGACTGAGGTCAGCAGGGAAAGCGGTGGCTTGGTTCCTTCTGGATCAAAATGTCTGCAAATAAAAGCTGGCTTCTTAACAATTCAGGGTGGTGCAGCTGGAGGGCGGTGCGGGGTGGGCTGGACTGGCTACAGCGGAGACTGAGGAAGGAGGGAACAAAGTAAAGACCTGGGAAAAGAGGGAGGCGGCAAGGCGAGAGCAGGTGACGTGGGACCCTGTTCTGCAGGCAGAGAAGCTCCAAAGGCGCAGGGGAAGCTGGGGTTTCTCCCTGGGTCCCTCAGGCTCCGCCCCTAACCTCAAGCTGGTGCTTGTGAACAAATGGAAAAATCAGCCTGTGGAGATGCTGCTGGGCCCTGCCAAAGGCTCTGGGTGGCCCTGTTAGTTGATTCTGGAAACAATGGAGGCAAGAGGGAGTGGGCTGCAGCTTCCGGGAGCTGACCTTGTCTGCTCATCCCCTTGCTTATTTCCCGCCCCCCCCCCCCCGCACACACAGAGGTCCATGATAAAGACTGGGGTCCACGGACCCAAGAAGTCTGATAGGGCTAAAGAGATGTGAGACCCTCAGGAGGCCCCGGCTCAGGTCTGGGGCGGGTCCGCTGGGTGACCTGCCTTAACAGCGCGGCGGCCGCTGACAAGAGCTGCCCGCAGCGATAGCAAAGCAGCTGGGCCTTGTGCAAACACGTGTCAACGCCTCCAGACACGCAAATGATGGGCTGAGGGCCACAGTGACAGATGCCCCAGAAGAGGAATGTTTAGGAATGGCTCACATGGGGGCCTGGAGCCTCTGGTCCCAGGCAGGTGGGAGCATTGGGAAAGTAACCAGGAAGGCCTTCTGGGGTTTCCCTCAGCCAGGGTCTCGGGAAGCATGACCGGTCTCATCATTTTTCCCAGTTTGGAAGCAGGCTTGGCCCCCCAGAGCGTGAACCAAAGTGGGGAAGATCCCCATATCCCTGGTTGGACGTTGAGTCTGAGCCCAGGTGGGTTTTTGAAGTCGGAGGTCCCCTCTCTTTGAGGGAGACATCTAGATAAGGTGGCGACCAGAAGCAAGGCTGGGCAGTGCCCAAGAAGTACGGCGGGACTGTGGGCAGAGCCTGGGCCTCCTGCCTAATGCCCAGCTGTCCTGCTAGCGCCCTGCTGGGGGGCAGATTTCCCTCGGATGCCTGGTCAGGTGAATGGGGTCCAGGGTTTGGGGAACGTAAGACATTCCCTTGTCAGGTAAGGAACGTAAGACGGAGGCCCTCCCCGTCATTCTGCACCTGACCTGCTCCCAGCGACCTCCGCGCAGAACACTGGACCCTGGTGTGGTTACAGCAAGAGCAGCTGGGCCAGGTGGGGAGTGAAGGTGAGGGATGGAAGGCAGGGGCGCTGAGTGTGCAGAGGCGTCAAACGGGGAGCCGCTCTGCGGTTCAGCACCAGCTGGAGCTGAAAATGCAGAACCCCGACAAAGAGCTGCCCTCCTCGCCTCCCCAGCTGGACTTTTTAAGGGTGAAGCAGCAGGAGCGCGGGAGGGGTCATTTGCAAACAAGATGCCGTGCACACGCCCTGTAACCCAACACACACACCGAACCCAACGACCCATCTCCATCATGGTGGTGGATAAACTTGCTGGTGTAAGTGCCAGGGCAGAGGGAGGGAAAAAGAATGTCCTAGAACCTCCCCCTCCCAGAACCCCAGTTCCCAAGGCTCAGACTTCAGGGGGCCGTCATGGATGAAGGTGAGCTGGAAGGAGCCCCCTGAAGTCATCTTGGCCAGGGAGCCACTGTGCTTTCCAAATGGAAGTGGGGGGCAGCGAGCAAGAAAGGGGACGAGGCTGTCACAGAACGGAGAGGGCAGCGGAAACGGGGAAGCGTAGCCCAGAGAGACCCAGAGCGCAGAAGACATGCACTTCGGAGCGATACGCAGAGGTGCCCAAACCTTGACAGGCTTGGGGTGGGGGGGCCTCCGAGAACAGATGTTTGCACAGGAACAGCTGAGCTTCCCGCCCAGATCTCGGCCCCGTAGCCTCCACTAAGCGCGCGCTCAGCTCTGCATTCCCGTCCCGTCTTTCCAGAGAGCACAGCTGGAACCCACCACACAGACACCGAAACAGCTGATGGGCGCTCAGCCCTGGACCTGGGGCAGCCTGACTCCCGTCACGAAGGGCAATCGAGAGCGGACGGTGTCGCGCACGTAGACACACACGCACACACAGACCGGTCCTGTGAGCCTGCCCGCGTGGGACCCCTGCCCTAGCCTCCACGGCCCAGGGGCTCCACATGCAGCCCAAAGTTCTCTCGTCTACACTGTTCCCTGGGCCTCACTGATCAACTCCGCATCTCCCTGGCTGGTCCCATGAAGTCCTGGCTCGGGGTCCCTACCCCTGCCCGAGCGAAGGCGTGGGTCTGGGGTGCGGGGAAGCTGCCGGGCTCAGTCGTGCAGCGCTCCCAGGCCGGCCGGGGTCGGTACCCTCTGATGGTGAGCCTCTGGCCTCCTGAGCTGGCAGAGGGCAGAGCAGGGGAGGAGAGGTGGCTTGGGAGCTGAGGCAGCTGAGCGCTGTCCCTTTGTCCAGTGGTCACAGCCTGGAGCACGGAGAGAAGGGAGAGAGTGGCAAGAGGTCACATGGGTACGACAACGCCATCTTTTGTGAATTAGCGCCCTCTCGGAGGTCAGGTGGTCTGAGATGAGCTGTTCCCGCCCTCCACAAGAAAAGGCTACTATGCGCTGGGCTCTGTGCCAAGCAACTCACATACCTGATCTCGTTTAAACCTGAGGATAGCCTGCAAGAAAGGCACATTGCACCGTTTTTACAGATGAGGCTCAGAGAGGTTAGGTGTTTTGCCCAAGGGTGTACAGCCAGGAGGCAGCAGGCTCTTCTCACTGGAGCATGTAGCTTCTGGACTAGGATGGTCACCCAGCTGTGAGCTGGGTTGAGGCCACGTGGAACCAGAACACCAGCCCGTGTGCCATGTGGAGTTGCTGAGAATGCTCAGTAAGGGATGGAGATAAAGGAAGCGGAGGTGAGAAAAGACCCACACCATAGACTCCAGCTGTGGGTGGAGGCTTTGCTGACTACCGTTGAGCCAGGGTCTGGGCTGTCAGGGGCAGAACTTATGCCCACTCTCCCAGGATGGTTCTAGAAAGACAGGCAGTCTTTGCCTAGAAGGCAGCAGAATGGAGGGGTCAAGATCATGGATTTAGGGTCCAGACCCATCTGGGTTCCAATATTTGCTCTGCTCCTTACTAGCTGTGTGACCTGTGAATAGGCACTTAACCTCTCTGTGCCTCCTCTGGGGGTACCAGACTACCTCTTAGGGAGGCCCTGAGGGTTCAGTGAGATAATGCAGACAGAATGCTTGACACAGCACCTATCACACACGTGTCTAATGAGTGGTGCCCAGATGATGGAGGTCGTGCTGGTGGTCGTGGCGAGGAAAAAAACTGCAAGCGGGGACTTGAACAGACACTTATACACCAATGTTCACAGCAACACTATTCACAATAGCCAAAAGGTGCAAACAAACCAAGCCTCCGTCAACAGATTAATGAACAAACAAAACGTGGTATAGACTTACAACGGAATATCACTCAGCCGTAAAAAGGAACGATGGTCTAATAACATATGCTACACCGTGGATGAAGCTTGAAAACATGCTGAGTAAGAGAAGCCAAACACAAAAGGATAAATATTGTACGCGGCCACTTACAGGGAGCATGTAGAACAGGTAAATTCGTACAGACAGAACGTGGATGGAAGATTAGGGGTTAGGGAGAGGAGGGATTAACCATTATTTCCTTTCTCCTGAGTCTGAAATTTAGTGTAGATTTTATACTCAAAGCACATCTCAATCTAGACCCACCCCCTTCAAGTGTTCAATAGCCCCATGTGGTATGTGGCTGTTTGGGGACAACACAGGCCCAAACGGTGGTCCATGGACCAGCAGTGTCGGTGTCACCTTGGAAATGCAAGATCTTGGGCCCCACCCCAGACGCACAGAATGAGAATCCGCATTTTAACAAAGTCCCTAGGTGATATGAATGCATATTAAATTTTGAGATGCACCGCTCTGGAACGCAGGCTTGCCCCAGCCTTGCCTCCAGCTCACCACGTGTTAAGCCACACTGGGATTCTAGAAATGCCAGGTCCTCTGATGGAGCCATGGAGGGGCAAACCCAAGATCCCAGAGGCGAGTTTTGAGTTAGCGGCTCTCCTCCTGGGAATGTGCCAGCTGCAGCTGAGACCTCTTGGTTGGTCCCCTGTGCAAATTACAAAGCCCTAGACAGGACCCAGATCCTGGGCCTACCGTAGCCAAGCCCTCCCCCAATCCACTGCCGACCCAGGTGGTTTCTGAAAGGACGACAGCAGCAGAGTGACCATCTCAAAGCCGATGAGTGTGAGTGAGGAGTCTAGAGGGGCTGATGTTGTGGGGAGAGCAAACTCTAGACTAGGGAGTTGGGACCTGACCTGTGTCCCCAGCTTTGTCACCAACACCCCATGCAGATGTGGGTGAGTTGCTGAATGTCTCTGGGCCACGGTTTCTCCATGTGTAAAAGAAGGAGGCTGGATAAATCTGGAATGGCCAGGAAAGGCATCCATGCACTGATTCTAAATAACTGCTGATGAGTACCACTGAGTGATGGCAGATGCACTGTGATAGATTAGTCATGTCTGCCGTGGGTACAGGAATAGGACACAGACACCTTGCCCGTCTATAGTCCGTGAATAGGTACACCCCAGGACTTTTCTACTTTGATGAATAGCTGACAGGTAGGGCTTGGTGGGTTCAGGGTACCACCTCATTGTGTGATGCTCAGACTTACTGGGGCATCAACCTTCATCAGGAGGAAACAGGCAATGAGGCAGCCATGGTAACCGCGGGGATCCAGGCCCTGTACGGCAGCCTCTAGGACCCAAATTGCAGAGGAGATTCCCCTGAACAGAAACACGGTGGGGAAGGGTAGTACGCTGGGGAGGGAGGTGGGTACACGGAAAGGAGACGGTTGGCAGAGGAGCTGGGGAGGGGAGCAAAAAGGTGACAAAGGCCAGAGGACAGGGCAGTGGGGAGAGATGCTAAGGGGGAACACTTACTCTGCAGACTTCCAGAAATGTCCAGGGTGAGACAGGCGGCGGTTTCGCTTTGGCAGTCTCTCCAGCATGTCCATAAGCTTGGTAAAGGTAGGTCTCTCTTCTTGTTCAAAGGCCCAGCAGAAGAGAAGAATGTCCTAAAAGAAACCAAGATGGTGATTTAACGTAACTAGTACCTTCTTGATTACTCCTTGACATCTCATTGGATTTGTCTGTTTGTCTACCCATTTGTTGCACTGCCAGATTCCTCCATCACCCATCCATCCATCCACCCACCCATGCATCTATCCACCCACCCATCCATCTATCTATTCATCTCAGTCCATGTATTTATCCTTCATCTACCATCCAGCCATGCATCACTCATCCATTGCAACATCCTTTTACTCATCCACTTTCTGAGCCTATATAGCAAACTAGGTAAATCCTATTAGAGAAGGTCTGGGATACATTGAAATCAATAATGCTCCCCAAGGAGTTTCTTGGCATTTTTCTCAAAAAGGAGGGAGAAAAGGGAATCCTGAAGCTTCTATCCACATCCTAATATTATAAGCGCCCTTAAAGTCACAGACAGGAAAATTACTCTTAGTAATTGCCTCACTTGAGAAAGGAAATCTAGAGACAGGTAATCCTTAAAAACATACCGGATAATTATGCCTTCCCTGACACATCTAGCTTCTGATCAAAACAGGATTCTTCCTGATGTGTTTTAGAGGATGATTACTAATTTATACTCAGGCTTCTCTGTTTCCACATGTCTTGTTCTGAGTTGGATAATGCCTTAAAAATTTTATGGAGATCCAAATAAAATTAGAATCATTAATACCAGTGATATCTTTTTTTTTTTTTTTTTTTCCGATATGCGGGCCTCTCACTGTTGTGGCCTCTCCCGTTGCGGAGCACAGGCTCCGGACACGCAGGCTCAGTGGCCATGGCTCACAGGCCCAGCTGCTCTGCGGCATGTGGGATCCTCCCGGACTGGGGCACGAACCTGTGTCCCCTACATCGGCAGGTGGACTCTCAACCACTGCGCCACCAGGGAAGCCCCTACCAGTGGTATCTTAATGTATGTCTTTAAAAAATAACAGAAAAAGAGGGATTCACTGGTTCTACTAGGCTCAGCAATCCCTTGCTGGGAAAAACCTGGCCAAGTGTTACTGTGCCCTGATAGTAGGAACCTGAATTGCAGGCACAGTTCAAAAGCTTTGCCTTCTAAGCTCCACATGATCACCTGACGAGTCTGTGCGCAGGCTTTCTGTCACCCTCCAGGAAAGCGTTTGCAACCTTATTAACATGCAGGAAAAAGAAGGCCCAGAATTGTGTCTGCTTCTCCCCTCATCCCCCAGACCTGGCACTATCCCGGGACTTACCGAGATTTCTTTTCCCATGCCAATCTGGCTGAGGTTGGGTTTCATGCCTGTGCCCATTTGCCAGATTATTGCCTCTGCTGGTTGGGTCTTGAAAGGCCACTCTCTGGCATGGAGTTCATACCAGATTGTCCTGTTGGCAGACATTGTTAAAGGGTGTGATACGTCCCTCGCAACTCCGTGTCCCCTTACCAACACGCGCCCACCCAGTCAGCCTGCTGGCTAACCACTCTGGCCCCCTAGTTTCTGCCTCACAGGGCTGGTGTTCTGCTACCTAAGATGTACATAAAGCTTTGTCAATGTCTTAGAAGTCATGCTTATCCCAGGATATCTTCTCTGGTGCCTGAATTAAAATGAATCAAAAGCTAGAACCTGAACAGTCTAATATAATGCGGCTAGGATCTCTGACCCCATGCCTGTAATTTTAGGAAACTATTGTAAGGGGAATATAAGGGATACAGACAAAAACTCAATGACAAGGATCTTCTGTACACCATTATATAGAACACTGAAAAAAGTAGCAATAATACAATTGTTCAATAACAAGAATTGACACTCCCTAACACCATACACAAAAAAAACTCAAAATGGATTAAAGACCTAAATGTAAGGCCAGACACTATCAAACTCTTAGAGGAAAACATAGGCAGAACACTCTGACATAAATCACAGCAAGATCCTTTTTGACCCACCTGCTAGAGAAATGGAAATAAAAACAAAAATTAACAAATGGGACCTAATGAAACTTAAAAGCTTTTGTACAACAAAGGAAACCATAAACAAGACAAAAAGGCAACCCTCAGAATGGGAGAAAATATTTGCAAATGAAGCAGCTGACAAAGGATTAATCTCCAAAATATACAAGCAGCTCACGCAGCTCAATAACTAAAAAACAAACAACCCAATCCTAAAATGGGCAGAAGACCTAAATAGACATTTCTCCAAAGAAGACATACAGACTGCCAACAAACACATGAAAGAATGCTCAACATCACTAAGCATTAGAGAAATGCAAATCAAAACTACAATGAGGTATCATCTCACACCAGTCAGAATGGCCATCATCAAAAAATCTACAAACAATAACTGCTGGAGAGAGTGTGGAGAAAAGGGAATCCTCCTGCACTGTTGGTGGGAATGCAAATTGATACAGCCACTATGGAGAACAGTATGGAGGTTCCTTAAAAAACTAAAAATAGAACTACCATACGACCCAGCAATCCTCCTACTGGGCATATACCCTGAGAAAACCGTAATTCAAAAAGATACATGTACCACAATGTTCACTGCAGCACTATTTACAATAGCCAGGACATGGAAGCAACCTAAGTGTCCATCGACAGATGAATGGATAAAGAAGATGTGGCACATCTACACAATGAAATATTACTCAGCCATAAAAAGGAATGAAAGTGAGTTACTTGTAGTGAGGTGGATGGACCTAGAGTCTGTCATACAGAGTGAAGTAAGTCAGAAAGAGAAAAACAAATACCGTATGCTAACACATATATATGGAATCTAGAAAAATTGTACTGATGAACCTAGTGGAGGGCAGGAATAAAGACGCTGATGTAGAGAACGGACTTGAGGTCATGGGGGGAGGGGCAGGCTGGGACGCAGTGAGAGAGCAGTATTGACATATACACACTACCAAATGTAAAACAGCAATGGGAAGCTGCTGCACAGCACAGGGAGATCAGCTCGGTGCTTTGTGACCACCTAGGGGGGTGGTTTAGGGAGAGTGGGAGGAAGGCTCAAGCGGGAGGGGATATGGGGATATATGTACACATAAAGCTGATTCACTTTGTTGTACGGCAGAAACTAACATCACATTGTAAAGCAATTAGACTCCAATAAAGATTAAAAAAATAACTGGTTACATGTATTATGGTAAATCCATAAACTAAGATATTTATTATTATTATTATAACATTTCAAAGAAATTTTGCTGACATAAAAAATGCTCAAAATATAATTTTAAGTGAAAAAAGCAGGACACAAAACTGTATATAAGGTATGTTATGCTTTTTAAATACCACTATATATGTATGGACAGGAGAATAAGAGCAACACAGCAAAACGTTAACAAGGGCTCCCTCTCAGTGATAGAAAGGACAGAATTTTTTTCTATCAAGGGCTCCCTCTCAGTGATAGAAAGGACAGAATTTTTTTCTATTATATTTGTGTGTTCTAAGAAGGAAACTTCCTTTGAAATAGTGGAAAGAAAAAAAAAACAATCTGAGGGTCAGACTGCCTTGGGTTCAAGTCCTGATTCTATTCTATGCTAGTAATATGTCACTGGGTAGGTTGCTTCCCTTCTGAATCCAGGTTTCCCTACTTGCCAAATGAGAATGATGATAAAACTGCTGTGGAAGAATGTTTATCTGGGAGGCTGAATGCCAGAACAACTCGATGCCGGAATTATTCTAGAGAGATCGACTATGTTATCGTCTGTTTCATAAATCACGACGTTGTAATGATGGAAGAAACGACTGCCTGCTGCAGTAAGCGGCACGTGGGGACGGATGGGGAGATGGGCTGGGCAGTGCCTAAGTGATGCTGGGAGGTGTGGGCGGCAGTGAGGACTATGGTGCATGTGTCGGGGTGTTCAGAGGATGCTGGGGTGTCACTGAGCTGTACGGTGGGGATAGGTCTCAACTCACTGAGACTTCCCAACTCAGGGACTAACTGAAACCATCCTAAGAAATGATCTTTCTTCTAACCTAAGATAATTTATGTAAATTTGCTTTAAAGAGCACGAAGCACTCAGTTACCCTTTTACTGATAGAGGACTGTATCAAACCAGCTATTTCTAGGGTTCCGCCTCTCAGCATCTTCTCATCCCTCTGGGGCGAGGAGGGGTGGTGATGCTCAGGTGTTGGGATGTTGAGTTAGGTGGTCAGGAAGTTCTCAAGTTACGTGCGGGATGATTCTAGTTCTTTTCATCATAAACAATAACACTTATTGAGTTTTCACTCTGCGCTAGACACTAATCTTAGCCTTTTGTATTTACTATGATT
This sequence comes from Globicephala melas, assembly GCF_963455315.2. NCBI lineage: Eukaryota > Metazoa > Chordata > Mammalia > Artiodactyla > Delphinidae > Globicephala > Globicephala melas. Next base: position 78,215,413 of record NC_083326.1, read on the forward strand.
ATGGGGGAGGTGTATTAGCATGGCTTTTACTCTGATGTTCTGCTATCTGGGGCCTTGCTGACCCTGGCAGGACTGCCCCTCCCAGGGCTAGCCAATTCCTAGAGATAGTAAAGGACTGACCTGTAAGTGTGCTTTTCATATGCAAACTAAACAATCCAAAGTCCTCCACCATCCCTCCATCTCCTCTATCAGGCTCAGGGCCAATATTCCCCTTCCCTACTCAGGACAGCCCCCATACCCCAGAGCCCACTGAAATTAGTTAAGCTAGCCAATGCTAAGCCTGCTTACCCTGCCTCGCCCCTTCCTTCCCGAGAAAACCACAATAACGGCTCTTGCCCACATTTTCTTCCTGCTCCCTCTGCCTCCTGACTGACCCTGGTGTTTCCCCGTGTGGCCCTGCGTCGTATGATGTGCCCTCTCCTTCTGGGGACTGTGAATAACAAACTATCCAGTGGTAGTTGTTTCCTGATCTATTGGCCTCATCAAACCCGAATAATAATTAAACCCACGTTTTAAACAAGAAGTGCTATTATCAGCTCCATTTTACAGCTGGGGAAACTGAGGCTCACAAAGGTTACATACCTTACCCAGGGTCATACAGCAAAATAAGAGGTATAGCCAGAGTTGAAGCCATCTGACTACAGAATTACACCACTGGCCATTATGCTATACTGAGAAACCTACACTCCATCCCATTTGAGGGTCCTTTGTAATTGGGGCAGTGAACTATTTGGGAGGGCAACCCTCTAGTTGATGGTTGGGGCCTAGTGAAGGAGGCACACACAGAGTGTAGGCACCACTCATGTGAAGGGGGGAAGGGAGCCTATCAGGAGCTTGGCCTTGTGCTGTGTGCCTTACAGGTGTTTTCTCATTCGATCCTTAGAACATCTCAATGGGCTTTATTATCTTTGATTTATGGCTGAGGGAAGTAGGGCTTTGAGTAGTGAAATGACTCTCAAGCCTGGGGGCTCTGCGGTTTAAAGCTCCAACCCTGGGGTCAGGATGTCCCAAGTTTGACTCCCAGCTCCACTGCTAATTACCATAAGGCAAGTCACTAAGCCACTCGGAACCTCAGTTTCCTCATCTGTCAATTGGGAACAATGGTACCTGCTTCAAAGTGTGCTTCTGAAGATGCCATGAGGCAGCACCCATCACAGACTTAACACGGTGCTCAATACACTTTTAAGGCCCATTTTTGTTCAAAGTCGTGCCCCAGCATGATGTTCCCAGGCAACAAGATGCAGCTAATTGGCAGGAAACCGGGAGCACCAGGTCCCTCGGAACTCAACAGTGTCAGGAATAAAAGCCTCATTAAAACTTCCTTTCAAACCTAACTTTCAAGAGAAACGCGCTTGAAGGGGAAAAAAATTGCTAAAGATTAAAACTCCAGTGGAAAACCAATTACTTACTTTGGTACATTTTGTTAATTACATTCTTTTTTTTCTTTTGCTAAACTGATAGTAAAATATACCAACTTAATTATTGCAATTTGGTTTCAGATAACAATATCTAACTAGATAAAGATTTGGGCATAAACTAATCAGGGCAAGTGACAGCCTCTTAAGGGGCCCAAGTGACAGATGGCGAGGATCCTGATGTGGCCGCAAACACTGCCCCCACCCCGATTTATAGAGAGCACGCAGCAGGGGTGCTTTTCCGGGGAAGATATTCTCTGTAACATCTCTTGGTGGCGCTAAATCTAACTGCACACATCTGCAAGCCTCCAACTTTCCCAAACAGCTTTCCCAGCTTATCTCTGCCAGTCCATGTAACCGCCCCCGCGGTCGGTCGAGGTAAGGTGAGGATTAGCATGGCCATCTGAGGGACAGGCGCGCGGAAGCCTTCCTGCTGCACCTTCTCAGAGCGTCCGGACCTGCATCTCAGGGCTGTGCCCTGGACCCTCTCTCCCTCCTCTGTACTTTCAAAGACACCTCATCCCCTCCCACGGCTGCAGTCACTCTCTTGGCCGCCAAGTCCTGAACTCTTCTTTCCCAAACTTAAAATGTGTGGCTTCAGCCGCCTTCTGGTTGCTCCCCTCGGCTGTCTCCAAGGCGGCTCACACTCACTGTGTCCAAATCTGCTGTCTCTGCCTTTCTGGCGTGGCCCAACCCTGCCCCACCTCCAGGGTCTCTACTTTGGTGAATGACACTACTGTCTGCCAAGTTGCTTCAGGCAGATATCTGGCATCACCCACATTTAAACCAACAATCAAGCCCTATCACTTCCACCCGCAAAATGCTGCTTCTTATGTCCAATCTCAGCTTTCACACCCCCTGGCACTGATTCAGCAGAGAATCTCAGCATCTCCCCCCTGGGTTGGTCAACTGGCCCCAATCTTGTCCTTCTCCTTTCCGTTTTCAACACAGTAGTGATTGTTCTAAAGCTCAGAGTGTGATTATGTGCTCAATACACTTTTAAAAGTCACTCTTCTGCTCAGTAACCATCAGTGGCTCCCTACTGCCCTGAAGATGAAAACTCCTTAACTCAGCCTCTAGGTCCCTGCAGAATGCCTTCTTTCCTCTCTAGTCCCTCATCTCACCACCCCAGGCTCATTTTTTCCTGATTCTCCATCCATCAGCTTCATCTTCTTCCCTCCACTCCTGCTCCCCACATATTCCTCCATTGTGGGCAATTTGTTCTTTTTCACCCTTGTTGCTTTTCATATGCTCCTTCTATCTGGAACACTTCACCTTACCCTCACCTGGACTACTTACACTCAATCTTTAACACAGGCTCAGGAGTCACCTCCTCCAGGAAGCTCTCTCTGATCTCCCAGGTTGGATTTAGTTCCTCCTTTCTTCCCACAGTCCTGTGTTTATCCCCAGCATAGCACTTATCACAGAATTTTGTAAAAAAACCTGTTTCCTTGTCTGTCTTCCACCAGACAAGAGAGAATAGGGACCTATGGTGGTTTTAAAATGTCCACAAATTGTTTGATATTCCTTCCTGTAAAAAGTAGAGCTTAATTCCCCTCCCTGTGATTTGCTGACTTGCTTCTAACAAACAGAATACGGTAGAAGTGACGATGTACAATTCCTGCGACTAGGTCATAAAGGCAATGCAGCTTCTTGCCGCCGTGTTGTGAGGTCCCTCAAGCAGCCTTTGGAAAGGTCTGTGTGGTGAGGAACTGAGGCCTCCTGCCAACAGCCATGTGAGCAGGCCACCTTGGAAATGGATCCTCAGCCTGTCAAACCTTCAGATGAGACCGCAGCCCTGGCCAACATCTTGACTGCAGCCTAATGCAAGATCCTGAGCCAGTTCAGAACCAAGCCCAAATTCCTGGCCACAGAAACTTGAGATAATAAAGGTCGTTTTAAGCCACTAAGTTTTTGACAATTTGTTAAGAACAGGCACCCAGTAAATAGCTATTGCACGAATGAATGAATGAATCAGGTAACTTGCCATGGTCACACAACCAGTTAGAAACCAGGCATGAAGGTTTGCTAGGGTCTCTCTACTACAGCCCACTCAGATCCCCCCTAACTCACCCAGAAATCCAGCCACCTCTTCCTCCGCAGACAGATGCCCTGTCCCTTCCAGAAGCACTAAGGGAATGTTTTGGGAAGTGCCCCTCTGCCCAGGCTGGGGCTCTCAAAAGCCAGAGTGGGCCACCTACCCAAGCGCAAAGACGTCCGAGTGTTTGGAGAAGGGGAGCTTGTCTTCCTCTGTGTCGGGAGACAGCTGGCGGATGATCTCCGGGGCCAAGTGGCACAGCCAGCCGCTCTGGATACGCAGCTTGTCATCACGCCTGGAGAAGCAAAGCACAGAGTGAGCCCCGTTTCACAGCCCAGGGAGGACCAGTCCTCCATCACGGACCCCAAGTCCCTGGACCATCTCTGCTGGCTTTCTTGTGTTCCTCCCCCATCCCTAGCCCCCCATCAAGCACTGCCTGACCTTGTACTTGAGGCCAAGACTCAGTGGGAGGTGCAGGAAAGGCTGATCTGGAGAGAGACACCCAACACCCAAACAGTCATCGTGTCCCTTCGCCTCTGAGGCGCCCCCTTCTCCATCTTCATTTAACAAATACAGCCGATTCTTGTTATTCGTGGCGCTTATGTTCTATAAAGTCTCAGCAAACACTGAATTAGTGAAAACTGAGTTTTTGCTCCTGGAGGAAATGTATATATACACACGCATGCACACATCTCAAAAAGATTATAATCTTACATCCTGAAAACAATTCATCCTAGTCTATTTTATTTTACACAAGAGAAAACGAGGCTCAGAAGTATTACGTGATTTGCCCTGAGGCTGCCCCACTACCAGGGGGCAGAATTGCAAAACCCATCCAACTGGCCCCAGAGCTGGAGCTCCTTGCCCCGCACTGCACCATCCCTTCTCCATCCTCTGGTCATCGCTGATGAGAGCTGAAACAAAACTGCACAGCGTCCTCTCCTTGGACCTCAGCTGGGAACATGTGCATCAGTTGACTCAAGTTTTTCACCACCCTGTACATGGCCACGAATGACTGTGAATGTGCCGTGAGTATTGATTTGGGGGTTACAAATAAATTTTAGCGAGTAGGTGAATTTGCAGATATGGAATCCGCGAATAATGAGGACCGACTGTATTTATGAGCACCCGCTCTGCCTAGGCTCTGTTCTCTGCACTGGGACCACAGCAGTGAACAAGACTGACAAAGTCCCTGCCCTCCTGGAGCTTGTACTTTGGTAGGGGAAAGTGATGACAAATGAATTATCTAAATAGGAAAGATTAAAATAGGAGAATGTGTCAAAGATAAGAGGGAGCTGACTTTAGGTAAAATGTGAGCTAAGATTTTCAGATTTTCATGACATAAAGGATCCAGCCACGCGAGCAAGGAGAAGCGTATTCCAGGCAGGAGATCATGACCTAAAGGATCCAGCCATGCAAACAAGGAGAAGCGTATGCCAGGCAGAAGATCATGACATAAAGGATCCAGCCATGCGAACAAGGAGAAGCGTATTCCAGGCAGGAGATCATGACATAAAGGATCCAGCCATGCCAACAAGGAGAAGCGTATGCCAGGCAGAAGGTCATGACATAAAGGATCCAGCCATGCGAGCAAGGAGAAGAGTATTCCTAAGATTTTCATGACATAAAGGATCCAGCCATACAAACAAGGAGAAGAGTATTCCAGGCAGGAGAGAAGTTAGGACAAAGGCCCAAGGCAGGCCCTCTTTGGGGTGTTCTAGAAACCCCAAGAACATCAGTGTAGTGGGGACATATCATGCTACCCCACTGGCATGACCAGGCCCTGAGGGGTGGGGTGGAGTGGAACGCTGTTGCCAAAAGGGCAAACGTCCCTGTTCCCATCTCATCCAACAGCCCCTTCTGCCTCCTCCTGACTCACTGGGGCAGTTTGGAATTGTAGGGCTGGGCCAGGAAGGAGGGTGCTGGCCACTCGCTAACCATCATCCTGGGGCGGACGTGAGCATGTGCCTAGAGGGGGCTGGAAGCCAGGCCTGGCACAGACACCCTGGGGTGTCCTGTTCCCATGGTGATGGACCCATCAGTGACCAACCCAAATCATCTTCATTATGGTTATTATTATGATCAATAACAGCCTGTGGGCAACTGTCATGATACCACTGGCATCTCAAATGACACCTTTTCTGGACGATGGTAGAACAGCTGTAGGCAAGGCAATGCCGGGGACGGGCTCAGGGGAAGCTCTGGCATCTGTATGGATGTTCAGGACGTGCTCACTTTACTGCTACCCCCACCCCTGCCCCAGGCTCGGCTGAGCTCCCCTTTCTGGGCACCCAGCACTGTCAATGCCCCAAGGTCTAACTGAGGGAAGGGTAGGAAGGCAAGTAACTCCTGCTGAGTACCTCCTGTATGTCAGGCTGTCCACCCAACTTAATTCTTATGTGCCCACAATCAGGTGGATATCACCCCTGTTCTATGGGTCAGGAAATAGCCTCAAAGAGCTTAAGTGACCCTCCCAAAGCCATGAAGGTAACAAGGGAAAGAACTAACATCCGTTTGATTGCAAGTCTTTAAAACTCCAGCGACTAAACTCCTAACCACAATTCCACACGAATTCTATAGCACACCATTTGGGAGCAAAGTTCTGAACTAAGCCCTATTTTCCCTCCAACAGGGAAAAAAGCACAGGAAGCCACCAATGGCTACTCCTGGGTAGCCAGACGCTGTGGATCTCTGGTTGGGAGAGATTGCTGAGGGCTCCCTGGCCTCTTGCAACACCAACTGGGTTTGCGTTGACAGCCAGGCTGGGGCACGGTGGGGGCGGGGGCAGTGTGCTGTCTGGGCGACAAGGCCAGAAGCCACCTTGCCCTTGACTTGCACTCCCTTCCTGGTTGACACTGGGCCTTCATGAATGAGCTGAAGGTCATTCCTTTTCCCTTTGCTTTCTCGTCTCCCTGTGGCTTCAGAAAACCATGAATCTAAAGGGAAAAAATCAGGAATTTCCCTGGTGGCGCAGTGGTTAAGAATCCGCCTGCCAATGCAGGGGACACGGGTTCAAGCCCTGGTCCGGGAAGATCCCACATGCCGCGGAGCAGCTAAGCCCGCAAGCCACAACTACTGAACCTGCATGCCACAACTACTGAGCCCGCGTGCCACAACTACTGAAGCCCACACTCCTAGAGCCTGTGCTCCACAACAAGAGAAGCCACCACAATGAGAAGCCTGTGCACTGCAACAGAGTAAACCCCACTCGCCACAACTAGAGAAAGCCTGCATGCAGCAACAAAGACCCAACGCAGCCAAAAATAAATAAATAAATAAATTTTAATAAATAAATAAAGGGAAAAGATCAGAGGCCCTCTGGTTTTTGGGGGAGAAGCCACTGACAAGGAGAAAGCGTGTGGACCTGCCACCAGGAGGGAGGAATCTGATTTTTTTTTCTCTTAAGAGCCTTGAGCTAGGTTGAAGACAACGCCTGCTAAACCTCTTGTCTTGACACAAGTACTTGGGCTCATAGTGATGTCAACAACTGCTTCCTCTGTCGTTGGCCTGGGGCAATGGAAACAGGGAGGGAGCGATTCCCCAACCAGTAAACTGGAACCTAAGTGGGTTCTTGGCTTCTTGGGTTCTGACTTGATGACTCTCTCCATCTATCCACTGATCCGTTTGTTAATTTCCTGTCTACTTACTTTCTTATCTTAGGGACTAGATGTAGTTTTGGAGATGAATCTCTTTGGGTGGAGTAAACTCTAAAAAAAACCCTTAAGCTTCTGTTTGTTACTACAACACACAGGAACAGCTAGATCAGGCTCCACCGCATTTCAGAGGGTCTGACTGAGATTCAAGGTATTACAGAGCATGAACAAAATTCACTTTGTTGGGGGGCTCCTGGGTGTACCTCAAAGGGATCAGGGATTCTCCAAAGCAGCTGAAATGGAAGTACAATGAGAGAAACCAGGGCTTGGGGGGTGCTGCCTTTCTGGAGAGACGTACCATTTGTTGAAAGAGGCACGATTAGAGAGAACATGCTGGGTTTAAAGTGTGTGTGTGTGTGTGTGTGTGTGTGTGTGTGTGTGTGTGTGTCACACACTCCAAGTTAAAAGTCACAAAGGGCAGACCTTCTGAATTGGGATCAGGCTGCTTTTCACATGGTCAACTCAAGGTAGCTTGCTCCAGGGTGAGTGGTGGCTGAGAGTTTATTACTTAACAATAGTTAATGACCCTCCTGGGTGATACTGAGGAGGTATAAGCAAATTAATGCTAATTACAACAACTCCACAGAAGCCACTGGCGTGGCCAGAAAGTTCGTTCGGGTTTGCCCATAAGATGGTACAGAAAAGCCCGAACGAACTTTTTGGCCAACCCAGTATTCTTTGTAGTGCTTGATGTGCTCCAGGCCTTGTGCTGGATGCTTGCTGTGTGTTGTCTTATTCTACCCTCGTAATGACCCTCTGAGGCAGGAATCATCACACCCACCATTTTTCTTGCAGGAAAGTGAAGGCACAGTTCGTAAGTGGCAGAGTCAAGTTGGGCCCCGGGTGGGTCTGACTTTCAATCCCTTGCTCTTAACTACACTCCTGCTGTGCTAAACCAACGGGATTCATAAGAACACTTTGAGCAACGGTGCTTGGGGGAGCCCAGCTTCCATGTGCGTGCTTGGAGTAAGGAGAGTGTCTTCCAGTGAAACTCAAGGGCAAGGGCGTTGCAGGATTGAAGCATGCTTTGTGCCCATTCAAAGGCGCCATTTCCAAGACAGGCCCCATGGGACTCAGAGTGTGACCCGGGCATCCGCACTGCATCATGGGCTCAGCAGCCTAGCCGCGCAGCTAAGCGACCTCAGGTCCAGCATCACGTCTAGGTCACTGAAGCCATCTGGGCGACTTCTCATCCCCTGACCGTCATCTGTCAAGAACCCCTCTGGGACCTCCTACCACCTCTCACCTGCCAGCCTGCAGCACCCCGGAAATGCTGAAGAGCCCAAAGTCTGTGATCACCACTTTGCCGTTGTCGTAGAAGACGTTCTTGGACTTGAGGTCCTTGTGCAGGATTCCCTTGGCGTGGAGGTAGCCCATGCCCTGCAAGAAACAAGGGTACAGGGAGCTGCCAGAGGACACCCACGCGCTCACGGCCAGCCTGGCTCGGGGTCACGATTCACACGCCCTGCCCTTCCACTGAAACCGCACTGAACAGCTGCAGATCTGGGACCCAAATGCCAAGGTTTGCAGGTGGGGTGGAGAAGGCATGGCGAGTGGGAACAGGCAGGGTCCCCAAGACAGAAATCTGCCACCCCCCTCACATCATAGCAAAACCATCTCCATCTAAGCTCTTCTGCTTCCTGAAGAAGAAACGAAGGAAGGTCTCCCCAGAGGGAGAGGGGCGGGGACAAACCTGAAAAGAGGCCCCCAGAGTAAGGAATCCCATCGGCCATGTTCTCCACTTCCATTCTGCAAAATAACTTAACTGCAGGAGACTTGCTCCTTAGATCTACTTAACCCACACAACTGCAGAATTTCACTGTGCGCCTCAAGAGACATATCACAAGGCGATAATCAAGAACATGGAGAAGGGGCTGTGAGAGGTCAAGCTTAAGGGTGAAACGTCTAGATTTCTCTTTTTGCCTTAATGAGCAGTCACATTTTTATTTCTTTTTGCAGCTCAGTCCTGACACTTCCGATGGGAAATAAAAACCTGAAGACCATGGACTAATGAGGCACCCGCCAGAAAACACAGGATGTTCCTGTTTGTTTTAATCCCAAACAACACCAATTTGATGCCTCCCCAGCAGCTGTGGAGAGAGATGGCTTACATTCATGGGAATTCAAGGCTTCAAGGGGTAAGGGAGTTTATCAATGAGAAGAGTCCCTCCCCCCGCCCCGGGTCTCTGCACACACCCAATTATCATGATGATGGGGCACCAGATGGAAACCAAACATTAGTAGACCATCCCTCATGCTTGTATCTGGCCTGGTATCGTGCAGGTCAAGTTTAATCGCTTTTAAGCCCAGACTGTTGATCTGAAGCCAGACCATGAGTCTCAGGAGGGGTCTTTCTGAGGTTCAGGGAGGAGGCCCCAGACCCTACGGTACCTTCACAATTTCTTGGGCAATCTGCCTCGTTTTGTTGACATCCAAGACGATCTTGGCATCCCTGACCACAGAATAGAGTGTCCGGCCCTTACAGAGGCTGGAAAGCAGAAGGACACAATTAATTGTGGGCAGTTGTTGCGATAAGCGCCACACACAACGGTTATTAAAAGTGACACATAGAGGGAATTCCCTAGCGGTCCAGTGCTTAGGACTCGGTGCTTTCACTGCCGGGACCCGCGTTCGATCCCTGGTTGGGGGAAAAGGATCCCGCAAGCCACGCGGCACACACACACAAAAGTGACACATAGAGAGTGGGTGTGTGTGGACGTGCCACTATTATGCCTGTGAGATACTAAGCCACCACAGCCTTGCACTGGACCTCAGTTCTGGTTCTGGGAGCAACTCCTTTGGTGTTCTTTAACATCTTTATCAGCTATCCCCAGCATCCAAGGACACGTGCAGAGTCTAGCCTAGCCCAGAAGCAGGCTTTGCCACGTACCGTCTAACACAGGCTCTCACAGGCAAAAATCTGCTTGTAAACTGATAACTTCTGGGGTCCTCAGACAGCACTCAGACGGCACTCTGCCGGCCCCTCGGCCCAGCTGCTCTCACTTGCCAGGATCCACTGGTGTGTGGGGAAAGTGATGAAAGACCAGCGAAGCGGTCGCTGATGTGTGCTAAGTACCATCAGTGAATAATGTATTCAAGCCTTTAGACAGGGGTGTGTAAACACCAGTAACACTCCCCCAAAGCAGACGCCTGTCTGGATAGAGGGTTTTCAAACTATTTTCAGCCTCACTGAGCTCATTTCGAGCACCAGTGGTTCAAGATGAATGACAAGATGAAAAAGGATGTTATACAGTGACGGTAACACCTCATTTAATTGCCAGTGTGTTTACCCATCCTTTTCCTCTGCAATGAGCCTGAATCCTGGCGCACACAGACCAGGAACTCAATAAACAGTCCGCAAATGAATGAGTGAATGAATCAACGAGTGAATGAATGAGTTCTAGATTCACCATAGCATTCCCCAGCCCCTAGCATCACGTCTCGTTCATCACATCCAATATTGGCTGAAAGAAGAAGGAATGACATTAGGAAAGTTCATTTTCCATCTATGTCTAAATGATGGCATGAATTTTTCTTTTAATCTGTGACTTGATTGCTAAAATATTCTTGGCTTTGTATTCATTCGTTTAGTAGTTACCGAGCTCTGCTGTGGGCTTGAATTAGCTGAAATTGTGTGGTTATAGCCAGAACTCAGGTAGCAGAGGGATCTGTTTGAATCCCAGCTCTGCTCTTTACTTACCATGTGTCGTTGTGTCCCTGGATGGGTTACTTAACCTCTCTGGGCCTCCGATTCCTCATCTATCAAAGGGAACTAATGATACCCACCCACAGAGTTAGTATGAGGACCGAATGAGAGAAGGAGCAGGTGGGGAGTGGAGCACACTGGTTAGAACAGGGGCCCAGAGTCAGACTGTCTTAGAACCGTGGTTTGTCAGTCAGTGGCTGTGTGACCCTGGGCAGGAGAGCTAACCTCTCTGAGCCTCAGTTTCATTATCTGTAAAACGAGGCCGACAGTTTTTGCTTTACAAGGTTTCTTAGGAGAATCACACGGAATCAGGCGTGTCAAGGTGTAGGCAACTCTCCATGCCCAACACAGCAAGTATTCGTGAAACTCTGGCTATTGTGAGAGGTGGTGACTGATCAATACAATGGTGAACATACACACACTTGTGTGCAAGTTATTAATTAGTTACGTACTTATACACACATCACATCCTTCTGTCCGTCTATCACCTATCCACGTATCCACTTACCCACCATGCCACCTATAATCATCCATGATCTTCAACTGAGATTCGTTTCTTCACCTGCTTGAGGTGAGATTCCCAGGGTAGCTGACTCACAGGGAGCCTGATTCGCCCGCCTGTCCAGGGTTGCCCAGTACGTCGGCGAGGGGCAGCCATGGTGACTCAGGGCCGTCCCCGCCTTGTTGTCTCAGGCACTGGGTTTGCTACTGCTGGAGGTGAGGTGGAGGGGGGCAGTGGGCTGCACAGCCAATTAGACCACAGTGATGTTTAAGTATTAGGATGGCGGAGACGGTGGGTGGATTCCCTCCCCTGGAGACTCTGTTCTGAATAGCCACCTACACTCATGACAGGCCAGAGCCCAGAAGAAATATGTCCCCACTGCAGACGGCCAAGCCAACAGGCTCCAAGCCTCCCAGACTCTCAGTGTAACTGCATAGAAATTGCAGCCTCCAAACGTCCATCCCTGTCTCCTTTCCCTGCTCACATCCTCCTTTCCAGCCGCAGCTGCAAAGTCTTTGCTTCTCTCACTACCTTATGGCATCTGGAGCCCCTGCACACACACACACACACACGCACGCACGCACGCACGCACACTGGCTGGTAAGATATCAACTGGTACGACCACAGCTTGGCACTTTTACTTAAGTGAAATATACAAATAAGCCATAACCAGCAATTCATCTCCTAAGTATGTATCCAGAAGGCATGCACACTCATGTTCACCTATAGACATGTACCAGAATGTACTAGAATATTCTAGAATGTTAATAGCAACCCATTCATAATAGCCCCAAACTGGAACCTACCCAAATGTTCACAGACAGAAAAATGGATAAATTATGATATATCCGTATAACAAAATATATTCATACTGGACTGTTAATAAGCAAATTACTGCTAACCGCAAAAGACATGAAGTTCTAAACCTAATGTTGAGCAAAAGAAGCCACACACACACTCAATGACTCCATTTATATAAAGTGCAAAAGCAGACAAAACTGGCCCATGTGTTAGAAGTCAGCACAGCAGCGACCCTGGTGGGTGGGGAGGATGGAGAGGGGGTGGGGGAGCTGGGGCAGGTGATGCTCTGCGTTTTGATTTGGGCGTTGGTTATATGGATGTGCATTTAGTGGAAATTAATCAGGCTGTGCTCTTAGGATCTGAACACTTTGGCAGGTACGTTATCCTTCCAAGAACAATTTACTTAAAAAAAAAAATCAGCGAGGAAAGGATGAACAATTAATCCAACAGCGTTAAGCTTTCAAATCGAAGCCAATATTGACACCCCAGGTAACTATTTCTAAACGCTTCACACAGCCCCGAGGGGCAGCATCCACAGTGGAATGAGGGGCTCCAGGCCTGGCTGTGCCGGCTCAGGTGTTTATCGGAGGCTGAGTTGAAGGTGAGGGCTGAGCTCTAAGCAGGAGCAGGCATTAGGCAGGTGTCCAGGGTGCCCAAGGCTCCAATTGTCCAGGCAAGTCAGTCCAACTATCCACGGCAACTGCTCCGAGCTCGGGATTTCTGTGGCTAACGCCAGTGCCCTAAAAGCTGCTTGTGCCTGGGTGGTGGGGAAGGGAAGCGAGGAGAGGATGAAGGTTGACTGAGCACATGTGGGACCTTTCTCACATCCAGGCATCCTTCCCAGCATCCCTGCAGGGTCCACGTTATCACCCACCTCCTACAGGTGAGAATGTGGAGACCCAGAGGGGTGGAGGACCTGCTCACGGGCACACGGCCATGGTGCCAGCCTGTTCCTGATCTCTCATCTCATCCATGGTGTGGGTACCCTGTTATTGGACATGATTTGGGGGCCATGAAAGAGACACACAGCCGAGGGAGCCCAAATCCCAACTCTACCATTTACTGCTTGTCGGGTGACCCCGGGAAGTGACTTCAACCTCAGCTTCCTCATCTGTAAAATGGGGACAACAGAAACAATACCAGCTCACGTGGACTGAGCCCTTTCTATGTGCCTGACACCAGCCTAAGCACAAGAGCCGCAGGAGGTGGGTGCTCTCGAGGTATTTCATTGATTCCAATGTGCATTTCCTCACATTGTAACTAACATCTCTGAAATCAGAATGTGTTTTGCATTCGATGACAGGTCACAGTTTCACGGGCTCGGCCCGTCTTTCTTTGTAGTACATAAAAGAAACGGCGCATATTCTAATGGATGGCATCTTTGATTTAATCAAGTTCAGGATCAGTCCCATTCCTACAGATGAGGGAACTGAGGCTCAGAGAGGTTAAGTAGAGCTGATGTGAACCCAGGCAGGCTGGCTCTAGAGTTCAGGCTCTTAACCCCCATCTTTTGTTTCTTAACAATTTTCTCAGACTCCAGCACATCACAGGCCCCCAGTGAATGGTAGCTACAACATCACTACTAACATCACCTATGGCAATGAAGATCAACGAGGTCCGCAGGCCTCAGTAGCAGAGTCAGTCTGGACGTCAAGAGAAGGTGTTTCAGGGGTTTAAGGATACATTTAGCACCTCTCTAGCTTCTGGGGCAGTAGGCCCAAGCACTAGTGTACACACAGTATCGCCCTCTGCAACAAAGATCATGTTTTTCCAAGAAGAGGAGCAAAACTGGGGATTTTCCACCTTATCTGCAGGTCAACATCTCTTCCGACCGTGGCCCCAGGCACCTCAAATGATGCTGTTTTTGACCCCATATCTCAGGTGACACAGTAAACCTATGGCCCAGATGGCAAGGCAAATGAAAGACGTTTGATGTAAACCAGCCTAAAAGAGGCTTGTCAGAAACAATGAGATAAAACCATCTAGAGGTTTCTCTCCAGGGGCCTCTGTCCAAACTGGCTCATTCTCCCAAAACAGCGGCTGGGAAAGAAACCTCGATGCCGTGGCGGCCGCTTCCTTTCTCTCCCGCAAACTCCTCAGCATCAAGGCCGGGGACCCAGGCCAGCGTGAATGGAACGGGAGCTGGGGGCCACGCCCTCTGAAGACCGACAGACCGGCTCTCAGCCCCGCTCTGCCCCCTGAGAGCCCACACGGCCCTGGGGACTAACTGTGCCTCCTCTGTGTCCATATCTGTAACTGTGGGTGTGGTCAACTCCATAACGGTCCCCCAAAGATATCCACACCCCAATCCACAGAAACAGTAAACATTTACATGGCAAAAGGGACTCTGCAGCTGTGATTAGATTAAGGTTCTAGAGGTGGAGGGATTACCCTGGATGACCAGGGTGGGCCCAACACGGCATCACAAGGAACCTTATAAAAGGGAGGCGAGAGCCACAGGAAGGTGGCGAGTGAATCGAGAGGCAGAAGAGAGGCAGAGGGAGATCTGGGTACGGAAGAGGCAGCTGAGGGATGTTATGTGAGAAAGAACCACCCGGTCTTTGCTGGCTGTGCAGACAGAGGAAGGGGCTGCGGGCCAAGGAAGGCAGGCAGCCTGTGGAAGCTGGAAGAGGCAAGGGGCGGATTCTCCCCTAGAGCCCCAAGAATGGAAGGCAGCTCTTCGAGGCCTTGATTTTAACCCTGTGAGACCCATTTTGGACTTTGGACCTCCAGAGCTGAAAGATAGATTTTTGTTGTTCCAAGCCACTGAGTGTGGTAATCTGTTACTGCAGCAGTCAGGAACTAAAGCGGGGCATTAAGTACTGTCGCAGAGTGGGGCATGAGGGTGAAATGGGGTCACAGAAGTACAGTGCTTGGCCCAGCACCTGGCCAGAACAGGTGCTCCTTGAACATGGATCATATCATGGTTAATAATATTCTAATATTATTATTTCTAGTAATATTCTAATACTATTTCTGATAATAATGTTCTCCTGCCTGGATGACCACACTGCCCCTCATGGCTGCTCTGGCTTCCCCAATCCATTCTCCAGCCAGCACTCCGAGCGGTGGCTTCAAAACGCAAAGGTGACCAAGTCACTCCCCAGTGCCCTCTGGATAGAGGCCCAACTCCTCCAGCGCCCAAAGGCCCTGCACAGTCTGGGCCCTGCAGACAGCTCCACCCCTTCACTCACAGAGCTCCAGCCACACCAGCCTACCTCAGGGCCTTTGCTCGGGTCGTCTCCTCAGCCAGCAACGCTCTCCCCATCTGTCCTCAAAAGCCTCCCCAGCTAGGTCCCTATTCCCATCAGACCCCGTGGCACTGTGCACTCCATCCTTGCAGCCCTTGTCATGGCTGTCATTGTACACGTGTCAGCTGGAGTCTTTGCTTAGAGGCTGTCTCTCCCTCCAGACGGTACACACCGCGAAGGCAGGGCCTAACCTATCTGGTTGCTGCTGTACTCCCAACACACACAAGCTTCTGAAGGAACGAATGGATGCAATGCTACAGCTGCTTCCCACGGCCAGGCCTCCTCTTCCAGGATTCCAGGGAGTGACAGTCCCATCAGACCATCATGTATCACATCCAACCAAAGAAAAACAATTTCTCAGGGGCCTGTGTTTCCACCATTCTTGGCTTATTTGTTCGTGTGCTTTTTCGGGAGTTCTAAGGGTAACAATTGGCCTATTTGAGAAGGATGGGGTGTTGGGCTTTCGGGCAGGCTTGGTCTTACATTTCAATGTCCCTAGACAGGGCATGTAGGGTCTCCTCTGCCACACCTGCTCTACTTCCTGCATTGACACCATCTGTCTGGACCTCCTAGGCATTTAAGCACTGGAGCAATGGTTGACAAACTTGAGTGTGCATCAGAATCCCCTGGAAGGGCTCGTTAAAACAAAGATGGCTGTTCCCACCCCAGGAGATTCCGATTCTGGGAGTCTGGGGTGAGCCCTGAGAAAGTGCTTTTCTAGTAAGTTCCCAGGCAATGCTGATGTGGGTAGTCTGGGGACCCCACTTGGAGAACTGTCGTTCAAGCCAATCTTATTTTACTGAGACCCAGAGATCATGAAGTTCACAATCACTGTCCCTTTAGTGAGTGCCACGCAGGCCTGGTGGTGTTCCAGGTGTAGGAGATACAGAATGCAAGACAGGCCCATCTTCACGTGGGGCTGATCGGCCAGAGGAGAAGTCAGGTGATAAGCAAGCAGGTAAGCAAATCGATGAGATGTTCAGAGAGGCACAAGTGCTATGAAGACAATAAACAGATTTATCGGACAAAGTGTGGTGGGGCTGGGGGCCTCTTCAGTTAGGAGGCTCGGGGAAAGTTGCTCCAGAGAGGTAGCCGTGCTGCGAGAAAAGGAAGAAGGAAGCCAGCTGTGTGAAAACCTGGGGAAAAAGCGTTCCAGGCTAAGGGATCAGCCAGTGCAAAGGCCCTGGGGCAGAACCAATGCAGCATGCTTGATTGCACAGCCAAGGCCATATGGCTGGGCTCTAGAGAGCATCTCCCAGTGGCTGCCCTCCCCAAGTGCTGATCCGCCGAATCAAAGAAACAGGTGGGTGGAAACAGTCTCAGCTCTGCCTGATTTTAGGTCCCGAGGCAGCTGGCTTCAAAGTCAGCTGTTATTTTAAAAATACTCGGTTCTGTCAGAAGGGATTTACAACCCCTTGGCAGCTTCTCCTCCTCACTCACTTCTCAGCATGCCCAACCCCACAAAACTCGAAACCCACTTAATTCCCTTCCACTCTTTGCCCCTCCCTGGAGCACATAAATCACATGCCAAGTGACAAGTTGCTGCTCCCTCCAGTTCCAGACGCAGGCAATCTCTAACTTCCAAGCCCTTTGTGAATCTAACACCGAGGATATGAAACCTTGGGACTCTGGGGCTTTATAATAAAAAAAAATGCCAGGTTAGCTTCCTATAAGAATGGGAACTGCCAGAAAGCAAGTGAGAAATGCCAGCTGTTTGCCACCTGCTTAACCTGCCGTACGTCCAGGAAATGAAGAGTTATAGAGTTCCATTAAATATGGCGTTGGCCAGGGAAGGCTCGTGTCCCAGCCAGACAAGAAAGGTGGCCCTCCAGGCATCAGAATATGCAAAGCAGGAGCTAGCAGCACTTGACAGAAGGGCTTCAGGTTTTTTTGTTTTTTGTTTTTTCCAAATGCATCCCTGCAACGCTTGGAGAAGGAGGGAAAAGGAAGCTTACAGTCTCGATCTCACTGGATTCTTCTGATTTTGCTAAATCCAGAGAGGCCAAGCATTGAATGCTCTGGGACCTTCAAGGACTGAGATGGGGGTTCTGCGCATTTTAGGGGGTACCCCTGGCCCTGACTGGGACATTCTGCCCTCCCTGGTCTGTGCTTTATAAGAGAAGGAGCGTTTCAAGGGCACAGGCAGCCCGCCAGGGAGGTGTGGGCTCCAGCTCACTGCAAGAACTGGCTGCTTCCTCTGCCTCTCATCACGCTCTGTGGTCCAGCCACCATCCAAGACCCGCTCTTCTTGACCTTGTCCTTGACCTTGTCCAGAGGCATTCCAGGACATGCTCCTCCCAAACTCTACAGCATCTCTTCTCAGCGTCTCCTAAGGGTCAGACTGTGCGTCTCGCTCAGAATCCCTCACACTGCAACCATTCCAAAACTACCTTGAGAGTTTTGCCAGATCCGCCAACTCATTATTTACCACTTGCTAACAGTTTTCTTTAGATGCACTGCCTCTGAAAAAGAAGTGTATTTTAGAAAGAAACTTTTATTGTTACCTTCTATCATTACCAGAAGGAAAGCCAGAATTTCTAGCCCCACATAAATGTTAAAATACATACAACGAAAACAAACCCACTAAAAAACAATATTAAATCCTTGCTTGGCATCATGGTCTGACAAATGGTCAGAGCTTAAGGCCTCCTCTTTTTGTTTAAAAAAAAAAAAAAGTTTAGAAAGTAAGGGTGAGGAAGGTGTTAAATACTAGCACTGAATGAAGAGTTTCTCATCTCACCAGAAGGATGGAGAGAGAATTGAAGAGGAAAATCATGCCCCCCACTCTGTGATTTGATGTTATTTGGGGCCAGTGGTACCTGTCCCACCTTCTGGGAAATCCAGACTCATTAATCTCCAGGCCTGCAAACCTCCCCTCCTGCCAATTATGTATTAACAGGGACTACAGGTCAGATATGTGCAGGGACAAGACAAAAGGGTCATTTCCTTGGCGATGGAGCTGACATTCTCGTGGGGGAGACAGACTGTAAGCAAACAGAATAACTGCAGTTTATAACGAGGGCCATGGAGAAATGCACATGGGATTGGGCACACAGTGAGAGGATGGAGGTGGGTCCTCCATGAACAGGTAGTCAGGGTTGGCATCTCAGGAGGGGACAGGAGGGACTCCCTTCCCAACACTTCCTGTTGTTTCACGGCAAAGACTCTGGACTGATTTCTGGCAACATCTAACCAAACGCCCCTTATCTAATCTCTCCAAGAAGGGCAGGCATCGCCTTGTTTAAGGTGATGCCCATCTCCCAGAGGCCTCCCAGGGGACTAAGACAGAGCCAAGAGGTTCCCAAGCATCATCACATTGAATAAGTGGGTCTGGTTATTCCCATTGTACAGATGAGGAAACCAAGGCAATGAGTCAGCCTGGACAGGAGCATACACTTCAGAATCAGAATCACCGGAGCTAAAATGCTATCCCTTCCTGGCTGTGCGGTCTCGGGCAAGTTACCTGAAATCTTTGGAACTCATAGTGCTTTGTGAACTCTGAGGTGGGGTGATTCGGGCAGAGGGGTTGTTTATACGTGTGAGTATGTGTGTGATCTCTACGTGCAGGTTTCATACCTGCTACTTAGCACTGCCTGGAGTTGATGGCGCTCTCTCCACAAGACGCTGAACTGAGACCTTTTCACACCAGCCTTCCCAGGAGGGGAGGCTCTATGCTACAAATGAAAAAATGCACATGCAGGAAGGTTAAGTAACCTACCCAGGTCCCCACAGCCAGTAGGTGACAGGGTCAGGACTTGAGTCCAGGTCTCAAATCACCTTTCCAGGATTTCATAAGATCCCTTGGGAAAGGATGGTTTAGCAAAGCAGGAACTGGCCAGACCCAGTTCAGAGGGCCTGACCTTGGAAACCCTTGTTTATCCACTGAGCTCACCCGCCTCCCTCCCTTCCCAACTCTAGGCCTCTCCTTCCACCCTTTCAATTCAGGGCCAGCTCTCGTTTGGCCTCATTGCCCCTTTGCTGCTTCTGTTTGGGAACTCCCAGCTGCTACCCACAGACAGGCAAGGCAGGCTGCAGAGGGCTAGACCATCGGAGGGGGTCTGGAGAACTCGTGGATGCACCTGTGCAAGCCCAGCGGGCAGTACACATGGGCCAGGCCCAGGGGAGGTGCTCAGGGAATGCTTCTAGAACGGGTGAATGGATGAACAAAGGAATGAGTGACTGCCACCACCTTCCTTCTTCCCATCGTCCGCAGGAGCTGGAAGGGCTGCGCTCAGTGCCGAGGCAGGTCTTTCCCTACTGGCTCAGCACATGAAACAGACCATGCGCCAAACCAGGTCCAGTTAGCAATGATGCTTCCAGCCTTTCCCTGCACAAGGTTTCCTGTACAAGGTTCCCTGTGGCACAGAAAGACCAGACCGACCCGGGTCCTTCCCTCTGGGTCTGGATATCAAAACACATCAGTTCTTGTTGCCCCCTGACCAGAGCACATTTTTTTTTTAAGCTAAACAGTCAACTGAATTACTGTTTTTGAAGCATATACATACACCACCTAATTTATATGCATTAAAATCCACGGAGAGGATAGACTCCAGGGTGTTAGCAGGGCCAGTCCCGGGTCATGGGATTAGAAGCTTTACAAAAAACTTTTTTCTCACTGCTTATCTCTCTTTCCTAATTTTTCTCCAACAAACACGTATTACTTTTGTAAAATGAGAAAGAAGGAAAAAAGCACCTTTGAGTCAGACGGAAATGAAACCAGACACATGTTCACTCTATAGACAGTTTGGAAAATATTGAAAGGGTGACAAACTAAAATGAGAAAGCAGAGTCGGAACCGAATTCCTCCTCCCAGTAGCCCCGTCTCGCTTGGAAGACCCTCTGGCTGTCACTCTCAGGGAGGGAAGCAGTTTTTTCCTCCTCTGTCTTCTGCACAGGGTTTAGAGCCTGGTCAGGGCACAAAGCCAGGGACTGGCCCTTACCCGAAAGTCCCAATGGAACTCTCTCACCTTGAAAAAATTCAATCCTGAACGACGAAGATGGATTTGACTATTTGATATTTTAAAATGACTGTGGGGCTGGCAAAGGAGAAAGGACAGAGGGTAGAATGGTGGGTGTAACCCCACAAAACAGCTGTGTCCTTTCCACCTATTACAGAAGGGGGAGGGGAAGAGGGGAAGGAGGAGGAGGGGGGAGAGGGAGGGGAGAAGTGTACCTTCCTAGGGGATACTGGGAATGTACCTGAGCCTGGAACCTACCAGGCCATGGTGTAAGAAAACATGTACAGAAGTTTCTAGAATTCAAGTTGTGGACTAGTGTTAGAAATCATTGGGTCCTCTTCCTTCATGGAAGAGATGGAGAAACCAAAACGCACAAAGGGGGATGGAATTTCCCAAGGTCATGCTTCAACTGGCACAGCCTGGCTCAAACCCAGACCTGTCTGAGACTAAACCGTGCGTTTGCAGCCACAGAGCCACACTGCCTCCTAAGAATACGAAATACCATTCACTGAACCTTCCCACGAGCATTCTGCTAAAGGTTTTACACAAATGATCTTATTTAGTCGTACTCTTGACCTCAACCTTTTTCGGGAGGTACTGGTCCTATTTCGCAGATGGGAAAACTGAGACTCAGGCAGGTGAGGTCGTTTGCTAAGCTCATGCAGCTCAGCTCCATGAAGCAGAACTGGCATTCTACCCTCAGTCTATTGGACACCTGCATCTTGTTCTCACCCCCTAAGCTACTTGGCCCCTTTGGGAAATGGAAAGAACAGAGGCTGAAGGACGAGGAAACCAGCGTTTTCAAGCTCCCGAGACAAGCCTGCAGTTCATCTCATCCTCACGAGAGTCCCGGGGCTGGGGCTGGCTTTTCATCTTCCCATTTTTCCAACAAGGAAGCAAAAGCCCAAGGGAATGAATGCCTGGCCCAGGGTCCTTCTGGCCAGAACGTGGAGGCAGAATCTGGGTCCCGTTTGCCCAAAGCTCCTGGCCTTTCCAGTGCCTCCCCCTTCTTCGAGAAGGCCTCTGGCGCTGGGCCACCGCAGGGCACACCCAACTAGCCCGCTGTCTGCACTGCTGTAGGTCAGGGTTGCAGGGAATTTCACAGAGTGTAGACATGCAGGCCTACTAGAGCCAAGCTCCTAAAACAGGGGCTGCAAACTACGGCCCGAGGGCCAAATCCAGGCCATTGCCTATTTCTGTAGAGCCCATGAGCTAAAAAAGTTAGAAGAAATCAAAGATCAGAGCAGAAAACTCAGAGACGAAGAAAGCAATAGAAAAGACAATGAAACTAAAAGCTGGTTCTTTGAAAAGATAAACAAAACTGATAAAGCTTTAGTCAGACTCATCAAGAAAGGGAGAGGGCCCAAATCCATAAAATTAGAAATGAAAAAGAAGTTACAATGGACAGCACAGAAATACAAAGGATCATAAGAGACTACTACAAGCAACTATATGCCAATAACATGGACAACCTAGAAGAAACGGACAAGTTCTTAGAAAGGTACAGTCTCTCAAGACTGAACCAGGAAGAAATAGAAAATACGAATAGACCAATTCCAAGTACTGAAATTGAATCTCTGATTAAAAAACTCCCAACAAACAAAAGCCCAGGACAAGATGGCTTCACAGGTGAATTTTACCAAACATTTAAAGAGTTAACACCTATCCTTCTGAAACTATTCCGAAAAACTGCATAGAAAGGAACACTTCCGAACTCAGTATATGAGGTCACCGACACCCTGATACCAAAACCAGACAAAGATACCACAAAAAAAGAAAATTACAGGCCAATATCACCAATGGACACAGACGCAAAAATCCTCAACAAAATACTAGCAAACCAAATGCAACAAAACACTGAAAGGATCACACGCCACGATCAAGTAGGGTTTATCCCCAGGGATGCAAGGATTCTTCAATACCCACAAATCAATCAGTGTGATACACATTAACGGACTGAAGAATAAAAACCATATGATCATCTCAATAAAAGCTTTTGATAAAATCCAGCATCCATTTATGATAAAAACTCTTCAGAACGTGGGCATAGAGGGAACCTACCTCAACATAATAAAGGCCATATATGACAAACCCACAGCCAGTCTGAAACACCTTTACATAAAAGTTTAAAAAGTTCATAAGAAGAATGATACCTTTGTGACCTTGGGAAAATTATAAGAAATTCAAATTTCTGTGAACTAGTGTTTCGTAGGCACACTGCCACACCCTGTTTCCATACTGTCTGTGGACGCTTTCGTGCCACGACGGAAGAGCTGAGTATGCGTGACAGAGACCAAAGAACATGGCTGAACATATTTCCTGTCTGGCCCACTATGGAAAATGTTTGTTGGCCTTTGTTCTAAGAAACTGGGGTGGCTCAACACAAATTGGGCTGCTAGAACTAGGAGTTTGACCAATTTGAGCCATTCTTCTCTGCACTGAGAACTGGGCGTGGTCAAGGTCAAGTGGGTTTTCCATTCATTCACTCCCTTATTCGTTCATTCATTCATTCAACCATTCATCCATCCATACGGGCATGGAGCCGACACTCCCGGCCAGGCATGGGGACGCGGAGCCTGGTGGGTGAGGCAGTGCCACAGATGCAGGGGCACAGCTCTCTGCTGCGAATTCGGTTGGGGTGATGTGGGAGAAGGCCAGAGATGTGGGACCAGCGCAAACGCAGGCCAGGAGCTTGTCTGCAAGCCTGAGTTCCACAACGGTGGAGACAGGATGCACCGCCAGCCGCCACCCCCGACGGGAAGGACGCTCCATCGTGGGCGGCCCCAAGCCCGACACGTCATCACCCCAACCCGGAAGCACTTGCCAAGTTCATGTCATACAATTTACACGTTTCTAAGTCTCCTGCCTCTTCCTCTCTGCCATTCCCTGCCTGAATCCCCACACCGCACCCTACCAGAGGCCTTCCCAGGCAGCCCCTGGGCATGAAATTAGCTGGACGGATGCTCACCCCAGTGAGGTAAATCCCAAATTACTTCAGAATGCCTTCCTTGCAGACCACTGGCTTGGACCAGGCCACGAGGCGGATATTACCCGATCTGCTGCCACCAGAGGATCAGTGTAGCAAAGGACACATCTGTGCACACTGATATGTATGTGTGCATTGTTTCTACGGCAAGGACCTCTGCCTGTACGCATGTTTACATGCACATGAACACGGGTGTACACACGTGGGTGAATTCATGTGTGTACGTGTGCAAGAATGTAGTATTATGTGCGTATATTTATGTATGTGCATCCGTGTGTGTGTGCGCGTGGCTGTCTTTGCATTTATAGGCACACCTGTGTCTACCTATGGGTATGTTTTCTGTGGAAAGTAATGCAGGTAGTGTCATGCCAACTCCAGAACTGGCCACAGCCTCCCTCACCCCTTAAAAAGCACTCTGTGTTTTCATTTCTCCCAGTCTCTGAAATGGTCCAGTGAAAACATTGTTTGTCTGAAAACTGGAGGCTCAGCTTGCCAGGGGCTGCGGGTAGATGGGGCTGGGAGTCGGCAGTGACTGTTAATGGGTACAGGGTTTCTTTCTGAGGTGATAAGATGTTCTCAAAACATATAATAACTTTGAATGGAATATAATCTATAAAATATTGAATCACTATGTTGTACACCTGAAACTAATAAAATACTGTAAATCAACTATACTTCAATAAAAAATTAGATCTGGTGATAGTTGCACAATTTTGTAAATATACTAAAAACCATCGAACTGTGTGGATGAGTGAATTTTGTGATTTATATATAAAGTTGTTTAAAAAAGCAAAAGCTGGAAGTTCACAAAAATTCCCACTCACTTCATCCCACTGCATTTATAGAGGAACCTTGGTCTGGTAAACGGGAAAAAAATCTGATTTCTCAGCCTGGGAAGAAATTTCACAAGGGAAGGAATTTCTCCAACTTTATAGAATCCATGCCTCTGCCAGGCTGACAGCAAGGAACACTGTGTCTTTTGCACTTGAAGCTTTGTATCAACAGATAAATCTAGAACACCAGGGGGGTTAAGGCAGGCTGGATGGGCAGGATTCCTGGGATGAACGCTGGGAGGGAAATGAACTTGAACTACCATTTCATTACCCCAAGAGGAACAGAGAAGAATCCAGAGACAGGGGAGTGTGCTGGGAGGAATCATTCCGTTTAGAAGTAGAAACAGATACAGAGAGTGGAAAGGAGAGAACTCATCGGGCAAGTAGTAGTGCCCAGCAGTTAGGAGCTGAGAATTTGGAGTTGGGCAGAACTGGGCTCCAGACCCAGGCCTGGAACTCTTACATTATGAGCCTCCGGGCCAGCTGCTGAAGATAAATGCCGGCGGACGAGGCAAAATCTACCTTACAGGTCTAGGGGGATTAAATTAGAAAACTCTTGCATGGAAGAGACAATGTCCTGTGTTCACCAAATTCTGTTTCCTATTGCTCCCTCCCAGATGCTCCCCTGGAGACCACACTTCCCGGTCTCTTTGTGGTTATGCAGTACCACGGGACTGGTTCTGACCAATGGAAGGTGACCCCTAGCACTTCCTGGTTGGGGTAGTGAGAAGCCCATCGCCGAATCTGCAGCCTTGTGCCACGGTGACTGTGGAGTCCCTATGATGATAGGGTAGAGCCACAAGACTGGAGTTTCCTGGATCCCTGAGTAACTTCACGGAAGACAGCTCCCCTGGAGCACTGCGCCCAAACTATAGTAAACTCAATGAGCGAGAAACCTTGAGTAAGCCAAAGAGATCTCAGGGTTGTTTGTCACTGCAGCACAAGCCTATCCTATCCTGACTATAGTACCTGGTTAATAGGTAATTGGCAGAAGGGGAAGGTCTGCAGGTGTGGGGGTGTCCCAGCAGGTAGGATGGGTACCACCAGCCCCAAACAGCATTGAATCACATAGTGATGAAGTGAGTGAGGGTCTAAGAAAATGGAAATAGACAAACTAGTAAAATAAAAATAAGATACTCTGGCTGGGGCCACGCTTCTACAGCAACCATCACCAGGGAAACCAGTCTCCGCGATGGGAGCTGCATTTTCCTCCGTGCTGAAGAATCGTGGTTCTTTTCCAAATGGCCCACAGACACCTCCATTTGTATGTAACTGGGAAGCATGGTGGTTTTAAAGAAGTAATAAACAAGATGAAAACACAACCCTCAGAATGGGAGAAAATATTTGCAAATGAAGCAACTGACAAAGGATTAATCTCCAAAATTTACAAGCAGCTCATGCAGCTCAATATCAAACAAACAAACAACCCAATCCAAAGATGGGCAGAAGACCTAAAC
Source organism: Globicephala melas (assembly GCF_963455315.2). NCBI lineage: Eukaryota > Metazoa > Chordata > Mammalia > Artiodactyla > Delphinidae > Globicephala > Globicephala melas. The sequence continues at coordinate 78,241,013 of NC_083326.1, forward strand.
AGACATTTCTCCAAAGAAGTTATACAGATTGGCAACAAACACATGAAAGGATTCTCAACATCACTAATCATTAGAGAAATGCAAATCAAAACTACAATGAGGTATCACCTCACACCAGTCAGAATGGCCGTCATCAAAAAATCTAGAAACAATAAATGCTGGAGAGGGTGTGGAGAAAAGGAAACCCTCTTGCACTGTTGGTGGGAATGTAAATTGATACAGCCACTATGGAGGACAGTATAGAGGTTCCTTCAAAAACTAAAAATAGAAGTACCATACCACCCAGCAATCCCACTACTGGGCATCTACCCTGAGAAAACCATAATTCAAAAAGAGTCATGTACCAAAATGTTCATTGCAGCACTATTTACAATAGCCAGGACATGGAAGCAACCTAAGTGTCCATCGACGGATGGATAAAGAAGATGTGGAACATATATATACAATGGAATATTACTCAGCCATAAAAAGAAACGAAATTGAGTTATTTGTAGTGAGGTGGATGGACCTAAGAGTGTCATACAGAGTGAAGTAAATCAGAAAGAGAAAAACAAATACCGTATGCTAACACACATATATGGAATCTAAAAAAAAAAAAAGGTTCTGAAGAACCTAGGGGCAGGACAGGAATAAAGACGCAGACGTAGAGAATGGACTTGAGGACACGGGGAGGGGGGGAAGGGTAAGCTGGGAGGAAGTGAGAGAGTGGCATGGACATATATACACTACCAAATGTAAAATAGATAGCTAGTGGGAAGCAGCCGTATAGCACAGGGAGATCAGCTCAATGCTTTGTGACCATCTAGAGGGGTGGGATAGGGAGGGTGGGAGGGAGACGCAAGAGGGAGGGATATGGGGATATATGTATATGTATATGTATAGCTGATTCACTTTGTTATAAAGCAGAAGCTAACACGCCATGGTAAAGCAATTATACTCCAATAAAGATGTTAAAAAAAAAAAGAAGCAAAGGCAAGTGGGAACCTAAGTTCAGTGAGATTCAATTTCACGTTTTTGTTAATGGCTTTCTCCTGCTTCCCACAGACAGAAAGCAAGTCAGCCAAGGGATGTGACCTAAGCTCTCAATCATTTAAAAACAGAAAATGCCCCAAAAGCTTGTCACGTGACACTGTCGCATCTTCATGGGAAAGATGAAAACGCCATGTAATCCTATTACGAATATTTCCATTAGTCCCCAAGCCTTACCCTGGTAATCTGTTTCAATTGAAAGTCCTGTCATTCCCCCAAATCAATTTAGAAGGTACAGGAACAAAATGTAAGTATGTGCCAATTTCTTGGAGATGGGCGAGAATCATCACTCCAGTTCATCTGGGGTTCTTTTCCCCCGTTAAGCTCTTAACCCCAGGGCACCAAGAGAATCCTTCCCAATGTTCACCCAGGCAATCGTGCCCTCCAAGGCCTCCTTAAATCCCAGAGGCGCTCTAGTTTCTATCTACAAAGCATTGAGGGCAAAGATGCAGAGATCTTGACAAGCGCAGGCCCAGCAACCTCGAACTCCAAGGTTCATGTGCTTTGGTTTGCTCTGGGGAGGTTTGTGGGAGGTGGTGCCCAGGCCTGAGGCCAGGACATATATAAGAGAAGTTAGGACCAGCCAGACCATTCACTCTACCTAGCTTAGGACCAGAATCTTGACCGCACGTCAGTCCCTATACTGTCCTCTGTGCTACGTCATTTCATGCACACTGCCTGAATGGGTATAGTTGGCCCCATTTTATACCAAGGAAACGGAGTTTCAGGGTTTAGCCCAAACCCTGGAGCCAGCATGTGGGGATGCTACTCCCTCCACCCAAGACCAGAACCCAGACCATTGTTTTCATGTCTTTGTCTTTTCCCATCAGATCACCCCAGCCTCCTGCTCAAACTGAGGTGTGCTTCTGTGGTTCACACCCAGGGAACCCTGGACAAGTAACAAAACTTCTTGGACAGAATAATGGACAAAGTTTGTGTCCCCGCTCCCCAATGTGTTAGGTTTCATATGTTGAAACCTAACCCCCAATGTGATAGTATTTGGAAGTGGAGCCTTTGGAAAGTGATTAGGTCATGAGGGTGGAGCCCTCATGAAAAGGATCAGTGCCCTTAATAAAAAGAGAACCACAACTCCCTCGCCTCCTCCATCATGTGAGGTTACAGTGATAAGATAGCCATCTATGAACCCAGAAGTGGGCACTCATCAGACACTGAATCTGCCAGAGCCTTGGTCTTGGACTTTTCAGCCTTCAGAACTGTGAAAAGTTAATGTCTGATGTTTATAAGCCACCTAGTCTGTGGTATTTTGCTACAGCAGCCTGAACAGACCAAGACAGAGCCTACTCTGTAAAATGGAGATGAATAATCATTCACTTCTCCGGGTGGCCTGAGCAGTCAATAATGAAGTAACACACTTGGCACAGTGCCTGGCACTCAGTAGAACTCAATCACTATCCCCTCCCATTATTATGATTACTCATCCTTGAAGGTCAAGAGACGTCACACTTTGGTGCCCACTGTACACCCCCAGTACCAACCCAACTGAACTACTGGTACTTTTCCAAATGTGGCATCTTGTTTCTCCTACCTTCTTGCCTTTGCCTCTACTGTTCCCTCCGTCGAGAACATCCTTCCCCTATTTCTTCCAAATGTCTTATTCTTCAGGAAGCACCTCACCTCCCCTCTCCTTGAGTTCTCATCACACCCTTTGCACATCTGTTTCAACCCTTCCTACCTGGTATAACGATCGCTGAGTTTCTCATGTGTTGGATGGCTGGATGAATGGATGGACGAGTGGGTGAACAGATACATGAATTATTAAAGCCATTTTTGAACATTTTGATTGGGAACACAGGTTTTGAGCATCTACTACTGGGAAGGAAACTTCAGCGTTGACAACGCACGCCATCACATTGGGCCAACAGAACGTCATCTCTGTCAAGATTAGGAGCTACATGCAAGGCTCTCAGATGAAATTTCACATATTATTTCAACCAGGGGGCTCAGAAGAACTAGACCATAGATTTTATTGGCTTTCCATGTTATATGTTAACACTCTTTTTGGCAGCCTGAAAATGACATTTCTCTCCCTAGCCAATATTGCCTCTTTTCCCACTTAGCAAACATTGATATACTTTTTTTCATGAGTTGTCAGTTTCAGTTTGTGATTTTATTCTTTTTTGCTGTGTGCACATGAGGGTCTGTTCACTTCAGAGATGCAGAAATACCATCCTCTTGGTATCAGAACAGCCCTGTGTTGCCCACAAGCCTGACTGTCACTTCCTAGTGCAGCTTCAAAAACCACACACAGGAGGTGGGAGGAGGGAATCCAATCTGGGGGCTTTTCCAGGAGAGAAGCAGACCCTGGATCTTCTACTCCGAGGGTGGAGGCTGACAGAGACCCAAGAGAGAGCTCATGGGCTTCAGAGTAACACACAGTCTCAGGTGCTTCCTAGTTGAGTAACCCAGACATATTATTTAGCCTTCCTGGGCCTCAGTTTCCTTACCTGCAAGATAAGGGTGATAAAACCGTCCTCCGGAGAGTCAAGGAAATGCTCAGGCGTGAATCCTGGCTCCACCACTGCTCATTGCTTTATCTTTCTGAGCCTCAGTTTTTTCATCTGTAAGCTGGACTTAGCGAGCCTACAACCCTTTTCTGAAAATTCATTTCTTCTAATACTTCATAATACTTCTAAAGGGCTTACTGCTGTGCCTGGCTCACGGCGCGTGCTGAAATAATCACTACTGTTCCCCAGCAGTCCTCATGGGCGCTGTTCTAAGCCTGCAACAGGCTTCACCACCTTCACCCCTCCACATAACCCTGTGAGCTCTCATCACCCCCATTTTACAGCAGAGGAAACTGAGTCTCAGGGAGGGGAAGTGACTTCCTGATCTTGCTGGGGCACTAAGTGAGGGAGCCCGGACTGGAATGCAGGTCTAGATTCTCTGGAGAAGAAAAGGTGTGAGGATCCTCTTTTTGCTTTAACAGAACCTAAAAGGTTCCAGGGACATGCCTCATCAAACAAAAGGACCAGATCTTCAAGACATCTAAAGAAAGCCATGGCCGTTCATCTCACAAAAGATAAGGGGTTTGGACACTTGACCTCGTTTGGACACTTGACTCCAAATGTATTCTTACTAGGGTTGACCGAAGGGTTTTACTGTGATACTAAAATGGCAACATAGAGCTGACTGTCCAATTTGGACTGGATGGGGCAGGAGAGGGGGTGAGATGTGTTCCTTAGAGAGAGACCATTCTGAGAGCAAGTGAAGATTTCTGAGGTTGCGAGGCAGGAACCATGAAGGCCAGTGGATGTCCATCTGTCACCAGCACCTCCATCTGCCTTCAGACAATGAATGTGCTCTGGTTGGATTTCTTGAGTGGGTTAAACATACCTCCCTGTGATCTTGTCTGAACTGCTGATTTGCTTAGCAAACACTTTCTCAATAAATAATGAATAAGTAAACTCCAGCCTGCCACTGATAAATTATCATGAGTTGGGAGTTAATGGGGTGTAACACAGGCAGCAATCAGCCCCACAGGCCCCTCCCTACCACCAACCTTCGGAAAACGTGCTAAGCTACCTCAGAGCCTCCTAAATGGACGCCTTCCTCCCCCTCTCCCGCCACCCAAGATCACCCTCTGACCACCTCTCCTCCTCCATTTATCACCAGGGTCTCAGCTTCCACGCTTCTCAGCATAGAGTTCCACAAAAATCTGAACCGAAGGGAAGGAAACATGGAGGCAAAGGTGATTCTCCGTCTTTTAGCCCTGCTGCCTGGTTTTTCATTTGGGCGTCTGTTCTCTCTTCATATCTGGGAATACGGCCTACAGTTCCTTTCCACAGATGTGCAGCTACTGAAATTCCCGTCCGTGGATGCTTCTGTAGGCTCATTTGTTGTTGGCCCCGGCCCAGTGACACCAGAATGATGCTGACCACAGCCTCCCCGCTAGACCCTGCCATCTTGAGCTGCTTCGAGGATTGGCTTTAATTACGACACACTGACCCCATCACATCCCTGAAGAATTTACTCATTCCCAGTAAATGGCAGTGCCTAAGAGAACAGCTCTCCACAACTATCTGCTGAATGGCTTGATGGCTAGATCATTAGAAGAGTAGGTAGCTGCGTGCCTGAATGGATAGGTGGGAGGATGGATGGATGGATGGATGGGTGGGTAGTTCAGAAGGCAGATGTTGTATGGATGAATGTATGGGAAAGGCAGGTGGGTAGATGTGGGATGGGTGGAAGGGTGGGTGGATAGGTCTATGAAGGGGGAGAGGGTATAAGGTGAATGGATAAATTGATGAGAAGATGGATACACAGATGAGGGTCATTCACTTCTAAGTGTTCAGCTTAGGCCAACCAGGTCCAGACAAGGTTGTAAATGACCCAACTGAGGATGAAACAGGTAATGTTATAATCATTTCACCAACAAGGAAACTGAAAGGTTAAAGGCCTGTCTAAGGTGACAGCAGAAGGACTTCCTGAATTCTTGGCCCCTTCCTCCTTCTGAGCTCTTCCCTTGCCACAGTCGGCACCTGACGGGAGGCCCATTGTCCTGGGCCCCAGTTTTTCATCTCTATACTCCATATCTGGGTGGTAAGATCAGCCCCAGGGGTGTGCCGGCATCAAGGCTGAAAGCAGGAGAGGAAGAAGGAGAGCAGGGAGGCCAGAGGGGCCAGAGGTCCTGCAGAAGGAAGGGCCGCAAGGCCAGCTGAGCCAGAGAAACAGTGGTTTATTAACAAGACAGAATAATAATCCACTGGGCTGCAGTGTGGCACCTCCAATTTTGAGAAACTGTCACAGGCAGCTCTTGTTGCTCAGAGAGAGATCAGATTCCAGTGACTGAGATGCTACGACAGTTCTCAATGGTCTACAAACGCTTCCAAACAAGTCCGCTGAGAATCCTTGATATGTCCCTCAAATCCCAACGGGCTGTGCTAATAACTGCGTTGGAGGGACTGGCCTCAGCTGGGAAAATGCTCAAGACTGTTGCGACTCCTTCCCTGCCTTTGAAAGTACTTGATCTGTTCCCTGCTTGGTGCTCCTCTGGGTCTTTTGAACACCTGGAAGAAACGGAATCCTCTTTTGAAGAGGACTCAGAGACAAACCTTTTGATTAAAGGCAAGAGCAGCTTCTCAGCCACAAGACTCTGTTTTCATCAAAGAGAGAAGGTGACAAGGGGGCTCAGGAGAGGGGAGCTCTGCCTCTCGTTCGTCAGTCACAGCCTGAGGACGGTCACTTCCCCAGAGACCAGAGGGCATAAGCCCCAAGAAGGGGGTACTGATTGCAGGTCCCTTCAGTTGCCATCCCAACTTTAAACTCGGGTCACTGCTGCCTGCTAATTCAACTAGAAAGTCCTCTTTGCCAAGAAAGTACTTGTGTGTGCTTGCTTTGACAGTAGCAGACCTAAGTTCAAGTCCCAGCTCCACACTTACAAAAGTATCAACCTTATGTGGTAGTTGGGAAAAGTCGAAGTGCTTAGAACACTGCCAGACATACAGGCAGTGCTTCATAAACTGTTACTATTGTTCTTATTATGTGATTTTAAATTATCCCACAATTCTCTAGTCCTGGTCACTTTATGAAGAGTTTTCAGTTCCGGCATTTCATATGCTCCTCCTAGCCACCCAGGGAAATATGTTATCCCCGATTTACAGATGAGAACACTGAGGCTCAGAGAGGTGACATGATTTGTCCAAAGTCACACAGTCAGCAAGTAATCAGGTTAGAACATTCACCCAGAACTCCTAACTTCAGATCTGAGGTTCTTTGTATTGCAGCACAGGACATGGGTTGTATTTCTGTTCACCTCCATTGGGTACCCATGGTGTAGGGCTAGTAGTAATAAAAACTGCAACAATAACAACAAATGCTAACACTTACATAGCACTCAGTGTGTGCCAGGTTCTGTTCTCAGTGTCTTACATGTATGAGCTCACTTAGTCCTCACAATAAACCCATGAGGTGGAGACTATTATTATCTCCATCGTACAGATGCAGAAACTTGAGGCTCAGAAAGGCTAAATCATGACAAATACAAAAGAAAAACCTGTGCTGCTAGATCTGCACCAAAATCTAATCACTCAGATCCGGACAACTGGTAAACTAAACATTTCTCCACAGGCTCCTTTGGTGACCATCAACTTGGTATTTTCTGATGATCTAGAAGGCCAGGCACTCGAAGATCCACAGAAGCTTGACTCTGACATGCAAGAACTTTCCTTTTCAGTTTAAAATTTCTACACGGGGAGAAATTCCCATAAATTTGACTCTGTTCCCAAGGGTGAGAGAAGTGGCCAGACTATGACACTGAGCTGGAGGGCCTTGGAGGACGGCCAGAAAGAACACTGCTGTAGGTTACATATGAAAGTTGTTAAGAGAGAAAATCCTAAGAGTTCTCATCACAAGGAAAAACATTTTTTTTTCTATTTCCTTAATTTTGTATCTATATGAGATGATGGATGTTCACTAAACTTGCAGTACTCATCTCATGATGTAAGTCAAATCATCATGCAGTACACTTTAAATTTATACAGTGCTGCATGTCAATTATATCTCAATAAAACTGGAAGAAAAATAAGTAAAAAAATATTCAAACAAAGAATTAATTCAGTCTAAGATGACACAGGACAGGACAGCCTGGTGGAGTTAAGGCTAAGACTCTGGGCTCAGAAAGGTCAAGTTAGATCCTGACTCAGCCTCACACAAGTCACTTCATCCAAGTCCCAGTCCCACTTCATCCAAGTCCCTCATCTGTAAAACGGGGACAACAATTACATGAAGCAATGTCTGTAAAGTTCTTAGCACAGTACCCAGCGTGTAGTAGATGTTCAATAAATGTTCCCCTTAATAAATATTCACAGTGCCTTTTCACAACAATGATTCAACCAAGCAACCAATTTCCCTTATTTTTAAAAGGATGGTGGTGGCTGAGCATCACTGATACGTTTTGAAAACAATACAGTGCAGCACCCAGAGAGAACGTCTCCCCCGAGTAGATTCATTTCCGGCCTCAGCGACTCCACACAGCCATTCTGATGAATTTCAGCTCTTTCCTGCTGGGCTGTTCCTGGGAATGGATCTTCCAGCTGTGCCTCAGACCCCTCCAATCTCTGTCACCAGCATCACTGAAACAGTCCCATCATCCTTCTGGTTTGGAAGGTGAAGAGCTCCATTCCAACCTGAATCCTAGTCCTAACCTGGAAGGCACATGACAGGCACCTAGGATCACAGCTGGGGGTGTCACAGGTCACTGAGCAGGTGAATAGGGAAGTCTGCAAGCAGGTATAAATCCACAAGCCAACAAACTCTTCAGGCTGCAAGAATTCTGAGGGCCACGTCTCCAGCTGCATCTTGTGTGTCCTTTCAACACCTGCTGAAAGGACCTCTTGTTAAAACACCATCTGCCCCAGGTTTCCATGATAACACACTCTCCTGGTTTTTCTCTCTCTGGCCCTTACTTAGCAGTCTTTGCAGGAACCCTCTGTTCTCACTTTGGTTTTTTTCCCCCAGGGCCGCTGGTTCTCAAAGTGAGGTTCCCACACCTGCAGCATTGGCGTCACCTGGGAACATGTTAAAAATGCAATTTCTTAGGCCCCCATCCAAGAGCTATTGGATCCGAAGCTGAGGGTAGAGCCCAACAATCTGTGTCTGCATGAGCCCTCCAGGGGATTCTAATATGCAGTCAACTTTGATGAGCACTGCCTCGGGCCAGCTCCCCAGGCCCACGGCTCTTACTGTCTCACAGCACAGATGGCTCCCAGTTTTATATCTCTAGGCTAGAACTCATCTCTGAACAACGATTTATCTAAAAGTCTACTTAACATCGCCTCTTGAAAGATTCAGTGGCCCCTCAAACTCAACCCAACTCTTGATTTTGCTCCGCGAACCTGATGTGGTTCTGCAATCTCTTTCTCAGTGTATGTTGTCAGCAACTATGCAGCCCAGTATCCCCTCTCCTGCCCTCCCCACCCCACCACCATTTCCAGTCCTTCCCTCCTCTTTCCTTCCAGTTGACACTGGAAGGCCAAACACGAACAGAACAACACAGCCCCTGGGCAGAGGGGATCTCTGGGTGCTTGGACATCCAGAGACGAGAAATAGTAAACACTAAATATAGTTTCTCTTTAAGGCAAATCTCTCCTTGGATTTCTGCAGTTCACCAAAAAAATCAGCGAGTGCCTGGTACCCTGCTTGGGTCTAGGGATATGGTCAGTCTCTGTCTGCCTCTCCTGTTCTTCCCTTCTGCCAAAACAGACTCTTATTTCACATTTGAAGATATATGCTCCCAGTGCATATATTAATATACCTATCCATCTTCCTCTTGCCAGTCATTATCAAGATTTATTTATCCCCCCAGCTCCCCATCGATTAGGAAAGCAGTACTCCCAGTGGTCAATCAATTCTGATATACTCCATGACAAAGAGTCAATATCTATTTATTATCTGATGTATGGGCTTAATTATCTTAAACACGATCAGGCAGGGACAAAGCAGAAGTTGAGCAGTGCCTAAGCAACTCTAGCCAGGTAACCATCAAACCCTACCCCAGGGCCGGCGAGTTCCCAGAGTGGTGAAAACCCACTGATCTGACATCTCTCACTCTCTGCCCGTTCTGGCCACCTTGGAGTCTGCCACACAGGGAGGGAGGGAAAGGGACAAATACCAGGGCCAACTCAACAAGTCACAAGGCCAGCAAGTTTGGTGGCTTGGACAATGAATCTGACTAGGACGTGGGGCAACTGTTGCCCTCCGCGGGGGAGAGGACGCAGCAGTGGAGGGTTCTAAGAGGCCCACGAGGCATGGAGAAGGGAGACAGACTTAGGTATGTCTAAGGGAAAGAGGACAAGAAGACGGTTTAATCCGGACTTTGGTCTGAAACACACAGTCTTGGGTTTAAACCCTGCCTCTTCCTAGCTTTATAACCTTAGGCACTGTGCTTCCTCTCCCTGTTTCCTTGTCTATAAATGGCAGAGTTGCGTGGTGCCTACTTCAGAGGGTTGTTTAAATGATCTAGAAGACAGAAAAACCAGAATGCGCACGCAGGTCGATCAGATTGCAGGGAACCAGCTTTTAATTACAATTTCAGCTCCCTCCGTGAAGCTGCCCCTGTGCTCCTGAATCTTTGTTTAACCACCGCCTGCCAGAAGTGCAGAAGAAACCATCCCTCTGGTTTCGGGAGCTGCTGTTGCCCACATTTGCCTTCAAAACATGGGACTGCAGCTATTTTTAACTGGGGTAAATAAAGCTGTTGAAGATGCCTTCATCTCCAGAGGGCTGCCAGCGCACAGTTGCTTTCCCCTTAGGGAGTCGAGCCGAGGATCTTTTAGGACCTAGGGCATTAAAACCTGCGCTGGTTCCCACTGACGTCAGATTAGGATCAACACCGACTGTCCACACCCTTCTTAAATCGGGGAAGCACGTCAACAATCCTGAGACAAGCTCTCCTAAGAAAAGCGATCGCCCCAAAGCGGTCTTTCTAAATTGCAAACCGGACATTGTCACTCCTCTGGTTACAACTCTGGGTGGCTTCCTCCTGCCTTTAGGAGAAGAGTTCCGAGTCCTTAGCTTGGCTCTCGAGGTCCTTTAAGACCATCTCCAGCTTCCTGTCTCTTGTTATTCCCCATATGGATCCTACATGCCAGTTCCTGCCTCTTGCGTCCCATCGCGCCCCCATCCCCCTGGCCTTGCTGGCCCCTAACCTCCAGCCCTTTGCATGTGCCGGCCCCTCTACTGGGAATGCCAATACCTTCTTGTCCATCTGGCCAATTGGTTGGATAAGGGGGCCACTCTGGGGCCCCACAGCCAGCCCCCTGTGATCCTACGGCAGCCATTAGGACCCTTTGAGAATCACCCAGTTACTTGTCTGCCTGTAAGTGGCACGGCTGCAGAGGCCATGCCCACCTCTTTTCATTCCCAACATAAGGGCCAGGACATTATACGTGATGAGCGTTGGAAGCAAATATCCCCAAACCATTCAGCCTCTTTATTGTATTTTTATCATCTACATCACCTTATTGGCATCTTTTTTCTTGTCATCACCACTAACTCTCCCACACCCTACAGCCACCCCATGACTGGTTTGTACTATATTTTACTTAAGTCCCACTCATTCCTCAGTGATTCTAAGTAAATGGTACCATCCATTGTTTGCTACCATACTTGCCTAGAGAAGCAGGCTGTGATAACGCGTGCGAATGTAGTTTTGGAATCTGTTATTCATTCATTCAAAACGTATTTAAGGAGGACCTAATATTTTAGGGGCTGGGGACACAGAGGTGTGTCAAACAGCTGAGGTCCTGCGTTCCTGGGGCTTCTGTTCTAAGGTGTGGGGGAGGGGATGTAGGGAAAGGAGGCAAGCAGTAAAGAAACTGAGGAACAAAATATTATCTTGTGGTGAGAAGTGCCCTATGGAAAATAAAACACAGTGATGTCGTTAGGAGGGACCGGGGGCAGGGAAGCTGGGCGGCGGGAGCCTCTTTGGATTGGCTTCCTGACTCCAGGTGCTTCTGGTTGCTTCTACTGCCCTGCCTGCTTCTTCTCAGTCTCTTGTGCAGGGTGGCCCTTCCTGACCAGGCCACCCAGTGCTGGAGATGCTCCAGGCTCTGCCTTTGGATGACCCTCCAGGGTCACCTAGGGGAGAGAGGAGGATGACCTCAGCGTCCACTGAAGCCCAGAGCTTCAATCACCACTTCTACACAGATGACTCACACGCGTTTATTTCCAGCCCCGACCTTTCATCTGAGCTTTAGACCAGTATATTCAGTCCCAACTTGATATCTCCTGGGCAGCTCAAAGCTTACAGAGGTTAAGCCACGTGGCCAAGGCACAAGCCTGGAGCAGAGCTAGGTCACCAACCAAAGAGGTCAAACCACAGCAATCAATTCATATCATCTGATATAATAAACATAAAACATCTTCTCTTTGTAGCACCAAGGCTTTGGCACCTGAAAATATACTACTTCTCCTAATTGCTGCTATCATTTTCATTATTGCTGGCATCATCACTGTTAGAATGTCATCATTATTACCACAGTGACCGGAAGATACAAGGTATCAAGCACCTCCAGTTACAGGAGGCATTAAGCTACAGCCTTTTCATACAAGATCTCCAATTCTTATCCCTACCTTGCAAAAGAGATCATTGTTATCCCCATTTTACAGATGAGAAAACTGAGGCAAACAGGAGTAACGACATTGGCAATAACAGACTCAAACCCAAACAGGTATTATCCATGCAGAAGTTATATAGTGAAAATAGCCGGCCACGAACAGGGTTGGTGGAGGAGTCTACCTTCAATGGGAGAAGGAGATCTACCCATAAATGTGTGCTTGTCACAGAACTGCTGGCTCTTCATCAAAAGCCACGTCGTTTTCTTCCCAGGGATACAGTGAGTCATTTCTCAGCCTCCCTTGCAGTCAGGTGTGGCCAAGGGGCTGGGACAGCCTATGGCACACGAGTGGAATGATGTGCACCACTTCTCAGCTTGGCTCATGGAAACCTCCCATATGACCCTTCATGTTCTTCCTCTTCGCCCAACTAGAAGCAGAGGATTCTGAGCCCTGGGGACAACTCCAGAAGATGGGATTGGGTGTGAATCCCTCTACACACGGAGAACAGCCACGTGCCATCCAGAAACACCCACCTTGAACTATTACATGAGCAAGAAATACACTTCTCTTGTGTTAAGCCACTTAATGTTTCAAGGCTTATTTGTTACAGCAGCTACTATTACCCTGACAAATACAGACTGTGAGTTGGCATATATACTCAGAAAACTGCCTGGAAGGATACAGAGCAAAATGTTAATGTGATTCTCTCTGGCTGGAGACATTCTGGGTGAATTTCACCTTCTTCTTTTTGCTGATCTGTATTTTCAACAACAAACGAGTTATCACTTGTGTAATAAGATGCAAAAGTCAAGGGATGACAGATGTCACACATGCCAGCGTAGAATCTTTGAGATTCGAGGAAAGTGGTGGCCAGTGGCATAATCTTCACCCATGCAAGTCCTCTGCTGGTCACATGATCATTTACCAACAGGCATGTGCAATATACATGAAATGATGCTAATAACAATAATGATGATTTAGTACACTTACAGGCTTCCTTCACAAAAGTGCCGGGGCATTTTAAATTCCAGCACAATTGAAGACAGCCACAGACAAAAAAAACCTTTTCAGCTGTGCTTTATAAAAAGGGAAAGCAATTCAGCTTTTTGAACATAAAAGGAAGCCAATTCCACTAGATGACGGGGGCGGGGGGAGGAATCTTCATGTGCTCAGGCCTCCCAACTCTTGTATGATATATTTAGGACAGTCAAACTGGCCTGAAGAAAAAAAAATCAGAAAGCCCACAAGTACAGAGTTACAGAAAACGTAAGTCGAGATCTCATTCAGGCACTGAGTTACCATCTTAGCAGAAGGCAGCGTCCTCCATTTGTCAAACATAGCAGCTTGGCACTATTATATTTGAAAACATGAAAAACAGGAACTGATTTGGAGTTGGAAATAAATAACCTATTACATAGCTCTCGATACTTACTGGATTTAAAATGCTGTGCAAATGAGGCCCTGTGGGATTTCAGTACTACCTCACCCCTGGGAGATGGGGACGTGTGCATGTGGGCAATACAGTCAAGATGACATGACTGCAGAATTGCGCATGGACTCTGGGCACCCAGCAAGGGGACTGATGACATGCACTAAGTGAGAAATAAAATCTTCCCGTCAGCAGTGGGGAAACGCTGTCCTTCCTTCCTTCTCTTTCCTGGGGTGCACAGCCCAAACCCCTCCATCGAGACCAGACGTTTATGTAACACTTCCTCCTACTCCTGTCCCTGCAAAAGCATCTTAATGAAGTTCACTGTGTCCCCAAATGCAGACGAATCATTCAGTATCTTTCCTGAAGCTTCACACGGTAGAAACATCACGCTGACGGCCGGGACACCTCGGCCTGTGTCCTTCAAAGCTGGGCTTGGTCGATGGCCTCATGGCTCTCGACCAAATGGGTTTCAACACATTTGATACAAGCAGCTGAGTGTCAAAGGAGGCAGCAGCCAGGCCACCAGGAAACTTCCAGAGCGGTGGGAGCAGCTCCTGTTTAAAATCTTTCACTAGCTTCCCCGGCATTAGGATAAACGGCAAGGCTTTAGCTGCACTTCTGAGGCCCCGCAGCTCCTTCCCTCCCCCAACCCTGCCATTACTCGCACTTGTTTCCTTGGGGTCCTCAGACGTGCCCATCTGATTCCCACCATGAAACCCAGTCCACCTAAAACCGGGTTCCGCTGCCGAGTTTATGAGTCACCTCTGTACCCAAAACTTTATTCCTCTTCTCGTCCCGCCCCTGTTCCCCCTCAAGATTGAGGAGTATCGAAGAAAAGGGGGGATTGTAACTGAGCAGAACCCTATGGGGCCTTCCCGGGATAGACACCCCCCGCCATGTCCTCCCCTTGCCTCTAGTTTATAGAAAAAATTTAGCCTCCCAGGCCTTCCCTGGGTTTCAAAGAACAAATTTAATTAGAGAAGTGAGAAAATGCAGAAACAAAGGAAAACAGTCAAGCAAGACAAAACAATAATAGTTTAGCCATTAAGCAAAGTCAAGGACCTTTAGTTCCTCTTCAAGGGCTGTAGATAATATTCTGAGCCACATCCTCTGAGCGGTTTTGCAGATACTGAATCCCCCACCAGGTGGAAGAAGTTAACTACCTGCTGCCCACAAGCATGTAGCCCCCAGACCACACCGGCTGGAACCAGAAGATTGATGATGTTGACTCCCGATTACTCCACCACCAACCAATCAGAAGAATGTCCACGAGCTGATCACATACGCCACACCCTCCTCCCTCACTCTGTCTTTAAAAACACTTCCCTGAGGGCCATTAGGGAGTTCAGCCTGTACTCCTTGCTGGACACCCTGCAGTGAATGCTGCACCTTCCTTCACCACAACCTGGTGTCAGTAGGTTGGCCTTACTGTGCGTAGGTGAGCAAACCCAAATTTGGTTCTGTAACAACCTCAGGGGCTTTGCGCCTGCTGTACTGCTGCTCAGACTGCTTTTTCTGCCTCTCTGCACAGCCATCTCCTCCTCGTCCTTAGGTCTCAGCTCAAATGTCACCCCCCCACCCTGGACAGCTCTTCCGAGCGCCTCTTCAAAGTCGCAAACCTGTGGCTCTGACCCCAGCCCTCCCACTGTTTCTGGCCTTCATAGCACTTAACAAAATGCTTTAATTATCTTAATGATCTGTTTAACTTGTTATTATCTGTCTCTTCTACTGGCACATGAAGTCCTTGTGTAAAATGTAGGAACTATGTTCTGAGCATCCAGCCCCCAGCCTGGCTCTCAGGTCCAGTAAATGACCGTGGAAGGTACATTCGTGAACTGAAGCTAAGAGACGGCTCTAAGGCCCCTGCTGGTTCTCACACTGGGACATTCTAGGCCCTCTCTCACCTTGAACTCAGCTGCTCACCTCTCAGTGCCTCCTGGCAGAATCGCTGGGTGAGGGGGCAAGGAGGTTTTGAAGTATGCAGGAAACTCTAGGCAGTAGAAAAGTCCGCTCGCCCAGCACAGGAAGCAGGAACAGGTTTCTTTAAAGCAGGAGTCTGAGCTCCAGCATGCATCAGAGTCTCCTGGAGGGGCTTGGGCCCACCCCCAAGCCTCTGATTGGCAGGGAGGGGATAAGAATTTGCATTTCTAACAAGTTGCCAGGTGATGCTGGGTGGGGGTGGGGGTGGGGCACACTATGAAGCACAGATTTAAACAATTTGGGGAATTCTAGAAAATTATTTGGGGGGTGGGGACTTCTGGGCTATCCGACCTTTGTGAGTTGCTAATATTAATGAAATGAGTCTTTTACAGGGAAAGAGAATAACACAGCATGTGTTTGTACGAATGACAGAAGGGGTGTGGGAGAGAGGACAAGAATGGGAGAGAGAAAGGAGAGAGCTGGGGTGTCATTTAGGGTGTACACGGAAGAGGTGTGTGTGTTGGCTCCATGGGAAATTACAGGGCATTTCAGAAGTACATAGACAGAAAATCAAAGCTCCAAAAAAATGAAACTCAGTTTAATAAGAAAGTGGTTCTCAAACTGTGGTGTACCCAATCCTCTGGAACTTAATAAAAAAGTCAGAGGCCTTGGCTCGTTGGAGTGAGACGGGGCATGGCCTTGTACTGTTACCAAGTTCACCAGCTGATTTGGATATGATCAAAGGTGGCAAACTCCCCTGACCGGTTATTGCTTATGAGCTGAGCCCATCCCCCTCAACCCGGTGGCAAAGAAGGAACATGCTAGACTAATATTCAGATGTACATTTGCTCAAATCCAAGTTCTGCCAATTATTTGTTCTATGACCTGGGCAAGGGCTCCCTTGACCTCGCCAACCTCAGACCTCAGTCTTCCCACCTGTAAAATGGGCACAGTGATAACGGGAGACCATCACTGTGCCGTGCTGAAGGCTGGTGGAATCTGTTGCTTTTGGGGGTTTATTTTGGGGGTTCTGCATTTATTAACATTAAATAAATGCTCCTCAATCAGCGAAATGGTTTCAACAATGAAGATCAGTTGTGCCTCCTTCAGTTGCAAGAAAAGGAAGCAGGTGACAGAACCACAGTCTCTGCCTGGCCCACAGCTCTCCATGTCCTCCTGTCCTGAGGGAGGGCTGGTGCAGAAGCTGAGGAGGACAACAAGACATTGTGATAAACCTTTCTGGGCAGAATGAGGCAGTTTCTCCCTCCCTCGGCTTCCTCTACACTGGTGCAGACCGTCGTACGCTGTTAAAACAGCAACCACGATAGGGCGGTCTCCATAACACAGCCTTTCCTGGGCTGGCCAAGGGCAGTGGGATGGGCTGGAGGAGAGGATGCTGGCGGCAGGTGAAGCCATCAGCTCTCTGATCATGTTGGGAAGTTAGGGGAGATAAACTGACATTTCGTTGAACTGTTGTTGCCTCTGCAGCTGCCAAAATACTTCCCTTGGGCCGTCACCCTTCATTTTGGAAGTTTCCCAGTTTTTGCCCTCAAAGACACCAGATGTTGTCCCTGCCTGCTGCGTGGAGCACAAAATCCAGACCAAGCTTTTAGGTCCTACGACAGAGGGTCTCAGAGCGTCTCCTGACTGCCGATAGAGTCACCTGGGGAGGTTTTGTACTGAGGTCCCAGCCCCATCCAGGCTAATTAAATTAGAGACCCCAGGGCAATAGTTCTCACTGGGGCGACTTTGCCCCAGAGGACGTTGGCAGTGTTTGAAGACATCTGGGTTATCACAGCTGGGGACTTGGTACTACCGGCATTTAGTGGGAAGGAGGCAGGGACGCTGCTAAACATCCCAGAGCACACGGGACAGACCCCATAAATGAATCATCCAGCCCCAAATGTCACAGTGTCGAGGTTGAGAGACTGGGGTAGCTGTCGGTTGTTTTAAAGCCCCCCCGCTCCCCAACCAGGCTGGAGAGCCCCCTCCCCTCCACAGTCTGGCTCCTGCCAGCTTCTTTACCCTCATCTTCTACCCTTTTGCCCTCAGCCACCATGCTTTGCCACCACAGTCTTCCTTCTGGTCCCCAAACACTCCCTGCTTATTCCTACCCCAGGACCTTTGCATTTGCTGTTCCCTCTGCTGGGTATGCCCTGCCCCTGAGTCTGCACAGCTGGCTCCTAGCATCCAGGTCCCTGCCCAAATACCACTTCTTCAGAGAGGCTGCCTGGACCCCCCACACACCCCCGCAAAATAACCCCGACACCCAAGTCCCTCTGTAGCACATCTCTCCAGTTTGTTTCCCTCAACAGACTGGGACCTGCTTGAATTATCTCATTACCACTTTAGTACTAGTCTGTCTCTCCTACTAAAAATGGCAGCACTCTGTGAACCGGGTCCACGTCTGTCTTGCTCACCATCGTCCCCTAACATTCAGCAAAATGCCTGGTGCATAATAAGTGTTTACTAAATATCTGTTGGATGGATGGATGGATGAACAAGCATTGGAGAAGGATGGGGTTTTCAAGTCAGAGGATGAGGTGTATTGACGATGGAGACCTGTGCTCCTGTCCTGGCTCCACTTTTCCTCTCCTGGTCTCAGTGTCGACATCTGTAACACAGCAGGGATGGGTTCAGTGGGATCAGTATCCCCCAGTGAAGCCCTCTCGGAGAGGTCAATTTCAGGGATTTGCTTTGTCTTTGTCTCCATGGCCCCAAGCTAAGGTAGGTTGACCCCTACCCCTGTCACCAGATAAATAACGAATTACCTCCCACCGAGATCCCAATACTACGTAATTCTGTCTGGTCTGTTTTCCTTGGAAATTTTCCCCGCTTCCATTTCCCTTTGCACGAGCTGGACACATCTGACACCAATGCTGGGCACATAGCAGTACTTCCTGGCAGCACTCTCTAAGGCAGGGTTCCCAAATATTAGTCAAATTAGAATGGGCCAGGGAGCTTGGTTGAAAAGGCTTCACCTACAAATAGATCGGATGCACCAGACTGAGGGTATGTGGCAGACTGAAAAATGGCTGCCAACGCTATCCAGCTACTAATCGCTAGAAACGGTGACAGTTACTTTATATGGCAAAAGGGACTTGGCATGTGTGATTAAGTCAAGCATCTTGAAATGGGAGATTATCTTGGGTTATCTGGGTGGATCCTACACGTAATCACAAGAGTCCTTATAAGAGGGAGATGTGATCCGTGATGCCGGAAGACGCCATGCTGCTGGCTTTGAAGATGGAGGAAGGGGCCACAAGCCAAGAAATGCAAGGAAGGCAGCTCCAAAGGCTGGGAAAGGCAAGGACACAGATTCTCCTCTGTAGCCTCCAGAAAAGAAAGCAGGCTTGCCTTGATATTAGCCTAGCGAGACCCACTCCAGGCTTCGGACCTGCAGACCCGTAAGAGAATGAATGTGTGGCGTTTTAAGCCATCAAGTTTGTGGCAATTTGTCATGACAGCCCTAGGAAACTAATAGAGGTAGCACCCAGGAGCCTGCATTTTAGCGACCCACCTCCCTTTGTTGGCTCTGATGCAGCAAGTCCTGGTGGACCGTATTTTGGGAAGTGCAGCTCCAGAGCAGTCCCAGTCTGCTTCTGAAACAGCCCAGTCTCAGAGAACCAAAGAAGGACCCTGCAACAAACACCTGCTTTTACCTGCTCATTTTACAGATGGGGAAACCGTGGTCTAAGAAACGCTGCAGCAGCGTCACCACACAGCCCTGCCTCGCACGGGGACGCGGCCTGAGGAGCAGGGGCGGGAACTCCGAGACTAGGGTGGCGCGAAAGCTCGAGAGAGGCTATACTCATCTGTGTTAGTCACTGCTGTGTTTCCTGAACATGCCTATAAAACATACTGAAGAAGGGTGCCTGAAATTTGCCGTGTGGAAGAAAGGCTCTTGGTGCTGCAGCCAGGAGTTAGTGCTGTGCCTCTGAGGTGGGAGAGCCAACTTCAGGACACTGGTCTACAAGAGACCTCCCAGCTCCACGTAATATCAAACGGCAAAAATCTCCCAGAGATCTCCATCCCAACACCAGCACCCAGCTTCACTCAACGACCAGCAAGCTACAGTGCTGGACATCCTATGCCAAACAACTAGCAAGACAAGAACACAACCCCACCCATTAGCAGAGAGGCTGCCCAAAATCATAATAAGTCCACAGACACCCCAAAACACACCACCAGACGTGGACCTGCCCACCAGAAAGACAAGATCCAGCCTCATCCACCAGAACACAGGCACTAGTCCCCTCCACCAGGAAGCCTACACAACCCACTGAACCAACCTTAGCCACTGGGGACAGACACCAAAAACAATGGGAACTACGAACCTGCAGCCTGCAAAAAGGAGACCCCAAACACAGTAAGATAAGCAAAATGAAAAGACAGAAAAACACACAGCAGATGAAGGAGCAAGGTAAAAACCCACCAGACCTAACAAATAAAGAGGAAATAGGCAGTCTACCTGAAAAAGAATTCAGAATAATGATAGTAAAGATAATCCAAAATCTTGGAAATAGAATAGAGAAAATGCAAGAAACATTTAACAAGGACCTAGAAGAACTAAAGAGGAAACAAGCAACAATGAGCAACACAATAAATGACATTAAAAATACTCTAGAAGGGATCAATAGCAGAATAACTGAGGCAGAAGAATGGATAAGTGATCTGGAAGATAAAATAGTGGAAATAACTACTGCAGAGCAGAATAAAGAAGAAAGAATGAAAAGAACTGAGGACAGTCTCAGAGACCTCTGGGACAACATTAAACGCACCAACATTCGAATTATAGGGGTCCCAGAAGAAGAAGAGAAAAAGAAAGGGACTGAGAAAATATTTGAAGAGATTATAGTTGAAAACTTCCCTAATATGGGAAAGAAAATAGTTAATCAAGTCCAGGAAGCACAGAGTCCCATACAGGATAAATCCAAGGAGAAACATGCCAAGACACATATTAATCAAACTATCAAAAATTAAATACAAAGAAAACATACAAAAAGTAGCAAGGGAAAAACAACAAATAACACACAAGGGACTCCCCATAAGGTTAACAGCTGATCATTCAGCAGAAACTCTGCAAGCCAGAAGGGAGTGGCAGGACATATTTAAAGTGATGACCGAGAAAAACCTACAACCAAGATTACTCTACCCAGCAAGGATCTCATTCAGATTTGATGGAGAAATTAAAACCTTTACAGACAAGCAAAAGCTGAGAGAGTGCAGCACCACCAAACCAGCTTTACAACAAATGCTAAAGGAACTTCTCTAGGCAAGAAACACAAGAGAAGGAAAAGACCTACAATAACAAACCCAAAACAATTAAGAAAATGGTAATAGGAACATACATATTGATAACTACCTTAAATGTAAATGGATTAAATGCTCCCACCAAAAGACACAGACTGGCTGAATGGATACAAAAACAAGACCCGTATATATGCTGTCTACAAGAGACCCACTTCAGACCTAGGGACACATACAGACTGAAAGTGAGGGGATGGAAAAAGATATTCCATGCAAATGGAAATCGGCTTGGAGTAGCAATTTTCATATCAGACAAAATAGACTTTAGAATAAAGACTATTAGAAGAGACAAAGAAGGACACTACATAATGATCAAGGGATAAATCCAAGAAGAAGATATAACAATTGTAAATATTTATGCACCCAACATAGGAGCACCTCAGTACATAAGGCAAATACTAACAGCCATAAAAGGGGAAATCGACAGTAACACAATCATAGTAGG
The DNA here is from genome assembly GCF_963455315.2 of Globicephala melas. NCBI lineage: Eukaryota > Metazoa > Chordata > Mammalia > Artiodactyla > Delphinidae > Globicephala > Globicephala melas. The sequence continues at coordinate 78,262,225 of NC_083326.1, forward strand.
GGACTTTAACACCCACTTTCACCAATGGACAGATCATCCAAAATGAAAATAAATACGGAAACACAAGCTTTAAATGACACATTAAACAAGATGGACTTAATTGATATTTATAGGACATTCCATCCAAAAACAACAGAATACACATTTTTCTCAAGTGCTCATGGAACATTCTCCAGGATAGATCATATCTTGGGTCACAAATCAAGCCTTGGTAAATTTAAGAAAATTGAAATCGTATCAAGTATCTTTTCCAACCACAATGCTATGAGACAAGATATCAATTACAGGAAAAGATCTGTAAAAAATACAAACACATGGAGGCTAAACAATACACTACTTAATAACGAAGTGATCACTGAAGAAATCAAAGAAAAAATCAAAAAATACCTAGAAACAAATGACAATGGAGACACGACGACCCAAAACCTATGGGATGCAGCAAAAGCAGTTCTAAGAGGGAAGTTTATAGCAATATAATCCTACCTTAAGAAACAGGAAACATTTCAAATAAACAACCTAACCTTGCACCTAAAGCAGTTAGAGAAAGAAGAACAAAAAACCCCCAAATTTAGCAGAAGGAAAGAAATCATAAAGATCAGACCAGAAATAAATGAAAAAGAAATGAAGGAAACGATAGCAAAGAGCAATAAAACTAAAAGCTGGTTCTCTGAGAAAATAAACAAAATTGATAAACCATCAGCCAGACTCATCAAGAAAAAAAAGGGAGAAGACTCAAATCAATAGAATTAGAAATGAAAAAGGAGAAGTAACAACTGACACTGCAGAAATACAAAAGATCATGAGAGATTACTACAAGCAACTGTATGCCAATAAAATGGACAACCTGGAAGAAATGGACAAATTCTTAGAAATGCACAACCTGCCGAGACTGAACCAGGAAGAAATAGAAAATATGAACAGACCAATCACAAGCACTGAAATTGAAAATGTGATTAAAAATCTTCCAACAAACAAAAGCCCAGGACCAGATGGCTTCACAGGCGAATTCTATCAAACATTTAGAGAAGAGCTAACACCTATCCTTCTCAAACTCTTCCAAAATATAGCAGAGGGAGGAACACTCCCAAACTCGTTCTACGAGGCCACCATCACCCTGATACCAAAACCAGACAAAGATGTCACAAAGAAAGAAAACTACAGGCCAATATCACTGATGAACACAGATGCAAAAATCCTCAACAAAATACTAGCAAACAGAATCCAACAGCACATTAAAAGGATCATACACCATGATCAAGTGGGGTTTATTCCAGGAATGCAAGGATTCTTCAACATACGCAAATCAATCAACGTGATACACCATATTAACAAATTGAAGGAGAAAAACCATATGATCATCTCAATAGATGCAGAGAAAGCTTTCGACAAAATTCAACACCCATTTATGATAAAAACCCTGCAGAAGGTAGGCATAGAGGGAACTTTCCTGAACATAATAAAGACCATATATGACAAACCCACAGCCAACATCGTCCTCAATGGTGAAAAACTGAAAGCATTTCCACTAAGATCAGGAAAAAGACAAGGTTGCCCACTCTCACCACTATTATTCAACATAGTTTTGTAAGTTCTAGCTACAGCAATCAGAGAAGAAAAAGAAATAAAAGGAATCCAAATCGCAAAAGAAGAAGTAAAGCTGTCACTGTTTGCAGATGACATGATACTATACATAGAGAATCCTAAAGATGCTACCAGAAAACTACTAGAGCTAATCAATGAATTTGGTAAAGTAGCAGGATACAAAATTAATGCACAGAAATCTCTGGCATTCTTATACACTAATGATGAAAAATCTGAAAGTGAAATCAAGAAAACACTCCCATTTACCATTGCAACAAAAAGAATAAAATATCTAGGAATAAACCTACCTAAGGAGACAAAAGACCTGTATGCAGAAAATTATAAGACACTGATGAAAGAAATTAAAGATGATACAAATAGATGGAGAGATATACCATGTTCTTGGATTGGAAGAATCAACATTGTGAAAATGACTCTACTACCCAAAGCAATCTATAGATTCGATGCAATCCCTATCAAACTACCACTGGCATTTTTTACATAACTAGAACAAAAATTTTCACAATTTGTATGGAAACACAAAAGACCCTGAATAGCCAAAGCAATCTTGAGAACAAAAAATGGAGCTGGAGGAATCAGGCTCCCTGACTTCAGACTATACTACAAAGCTACAGTAATCAAGACAGTACGGTACTGGCACAAAAACAGAAAGATAGATCAATGGAACAGGATAGAAAGCCCAGAGATAAACCCACGCACATATGGTCACCTTATCTTTGACTAAGGAGGCAAGAACATACACTGGAGAAAAGACAGCCTCTTCAATAAGTGGTGCTGGGAAAACTGGACAGGTATATATAAAAGTATGAAATTAGAACACTCCCTAACACCATACACAAAAATAAGCTGAAAATGGATTAAAGACCTAAATGTAAGGCCAGACACTATAAAACTCTTAGAGGAAAACATAGACAAAACACTCTGTGACATAAATCACAGGAAGATCCTTTTTGCCCCATCTCCTAGTGAAATGGAAATAAAAACAAAAATAAACAAATGGGACCTAATGAAACTTCAAAGCTTATGCACAGCAAAGGAAACCATAAACAAGATGAAAAGACAACCCTCAGAATGGGAGAAAATATTTGCAAATGAAGCAACTGACAAAGGATTAATCTCCAAAATTTACAAGCAGCTCATGCAGCTCAATAACAAAAAAACAAACAACCCAATCCAAAAATGGGCAGAAGACCTAAATAGACATTTCTCCAAAGAAGATATACAGATTGCCAACAAACACATGAAAGAATGCTCAACATCATTAATCATTAGAGAAATGCAAATCAAAACTGCAATGAGATATCATCTCACACTGGTCAGAATGGCCATCATCAAAAAATCTACAAACAATAAATGCTGGAGAGGGTTTGGAGAAAAGGGAACACTCTTGCACTGTTGGTGGGAATGTAAATTGATACAGCCACTGTGGAGAACAGTGTGGAGGTTTCTTAAATACTACAAATAGAACTACCATACAACCCAGCAATCCCACTACTGGGCATATACCCTGAGAAAACCATAATTCAAAAAGAGTCATGTACCAAAATGTTCATTGCAGCTCTATTTACAATAGCCAGGACATGGAAGCAACCTAAGTGTCCATCAACAGATGAATGGATAAAGAAGATGTGGCACATATATACAATGGAATATTACTCAGCCATAAAAAGAAACGAAATTGAGTTATTTGTAGTGAGGTGGATGGACCTGGAGTCTGTCATACAGAGTGAAGTAAGTCAGAAGGAGAAAAACAAATACCGTATGCTAACACATATATATGGAATCTAAGAAAAAGAAAATGTCATGAAGAGCCTAGGGGTAGGACGGGAATAAAGACACAGATGTACTAGAGCATGGACTTGAGGATATGGGGAGGGGGAAGGGTAAGCTGTGACGAAGTGAGAGAGTGGCATGGACATATATACACTACCAAACGTAGAGTGGATAGCTAGTGGGAAGCAGCCGCATGGCACAGGGAGATCAGCTAGGTGGTTTGTGACCACATAAAGGGGTGGGACAGGGAGGGTGGGGCGGAGGGAGACGCAAGAGGGAAGAGATATGGGAACATATGTATATGTATAACCGATTCACTTTGTTGTAAAGCAGAAACTAACACACCATTGTAAAGCAATTATACTCCAATAAATATGTTAAAAAGAAAAAAAAAAAAGAAACGCTGCAGCAAGGTAGAAGGATAAGAGATGCTTTCATTCAACTCTATCTTTATTGGCATTCAAATTCCATCTGGAGTTTTAAAAAATGAGCAATTGTGCCGACTGTCGATAGCTTTGCAATCATCTCATAATGACCCAATCGTGAAACGATTTAGCAATACTGCTGCTAATTGCATTTGTGGATCTAGCAATTGGGTAACTAGTTGGTTATTACTCATTCCCCAAGAGCCATACACATCGCATTACAAGGAAGCTAATCTTAGAAATACTTGTTAACTTCAACGATAATTACTAGGTAATTGGCTAGAACATGCCATTGTGAATTTATCCAGAATATGCCAGGTAATTATCTGGTCTTATGTTCCCTGTAAAATAAATCCAGGGTCCAGAAACTGTTCCAGTTGGTTGGCTATCATCCAACCATCAACCTCTGCCAACCAACTGCACGAATGCGAGTGATTAATCAAATTACTCAAATATTTGGTTTCAAACTGAATGTTCAGATAAGAAACCTGGGTGGCCAACAAGTGGACGTTGCTGAACGGGAGAGAGGAGGGCACTCAGCCGCTCTCTAAGATAAATATATAACGACACAATAATATGCAATAAATGTCACTTCTTTGGGGCTCATCTGGCTTCTTCAAACAAAATACCAAAACACTCCAGAGACCAATTATATGTCCCAAAGCTGCAGAGTCTTTATCATGGTGCCAGGAAAAGGCTGCGCTATTTGTGAAATCTGCAGGCAGTTATGGTGCTTGGGGAGGGGGACTCAGAATTTTGTATGTAATAGAAGAGGGGCTGCCAACGCAGCTGGCTTGCAGGGGGAGCAACACATTTTCATAATGACCACTCTTTTTTCAAGGATGGCTGCTGACTGAATCCATCCATTTCCAATTAGCCAGCCCTTGGGAAAGAGGGGAGGGAGGCTTGGGTAACTGGGTTCCACTGATACCCCTGAAAAAGTCAGAGGCCGGGAGGTCCTTAGAGGGTCTAGGCAAAGGAGAAGAGATGATGGATTTCAAATTTCTAATTTGGGGATTTGAAAAAGAGGGGTCAGCAGGTCAGAAGGTGAGGGGCTGACCAGAGAGAAAGCTGGGTTAACAGACTGGTGGGAACAGTGGGCAGAAGGCCAGTGGTGGGGAAAAGACCACCTTCCAACCAGACTTGTGCACCTCAAGTAAAGGACCGTTGACAGCCTGCTAATATAGATGATACATACTAGAAAGGGGAAAGAAGAGGGAGCTAAGGGTCTTACATGCAGTGGTAGGTGGTAAGAATGGCTGCAGACTGTCTCTCTCCCCGCATCCACGTTCTTGCAACATGGCATTGCAAATGCTCCCATCCAAAGGCAGACTCTGTTCTCCATGCCTTGGATGGAGGTTGGCCACGTGACTTGGCCAATGCAACGCAGACAGAGATGTGAAAGGCACTTGTCCAACAGGGCTTGACCTCTTGTTGTCTTGCTGCATTTGGAACCCTGAGACTACCCATGGGAATGAGCCCAGGCTGGCCTGTTGCGGGGATGAGAGGCTGTGTGGAGAAGAGCCGAGGCACCCCAGCTGACAGTCTGCCAACAGCAGACACATGAGTGAATGTGTCTGAGACTGACCATCCCTCAGTCTGAACAGCCAGCGGACCACAGATACATCTAAGAGCCCAGCTACTGAGCCTGGCTCAGCCCAGAACTGTTTGCAGACTAGAAAGAAACTGTGACTTTGGGGTATTTGTTACTCAGCAAAAGCTTACTGATACACTCACCTAATCAGGACAGCTCAGCCCTTGAATATGATCTGGGCTGATTATTTGAGAGCCACTTCTGGTCCTGTGTAGAGTTGAGAACTGTCAATTTCTACCCTGGTTTAAGGAGGGTTGAAGGGCCATCCTTAGATCTCTAGTCCTTTGCAAGCACTTACCATTTGACACGTGGGTTCCAGTCAACCCACCAACTGCATAATCAATGGTGACGGACAATAACACACCTTCTACCGATCACCCAGGTCTTACAAATGGACTCAAAAAGGCTTTGTATGGATCACAAGGGAGCAGATCAAAGACACAGCAGCTCTTCCCTGAGCCCACAGCTCCCACTATGGCACCTGCCCAAGTGTGAGGCTTGTGTATTTGGGATTTTATTGCTTGGGTTGAGAATAAGAATGAGAAGTCTCCTCATGGACACTTGGCATCACAGGACACACCAAGAACACTGCTGCTGTGGCCAGTCCTAATGCAACAGAGGAGCAAAGGCCAGAGTTTAAAAACACACCAAAGGATTGTTCCACAACTGTTCAACTGAAACCAAAGCTATTTTTTTTCAATGCCTACAGGTTAGAGAGAGCAAGTCCAAGAAAGTTCCTATCATGTGACATTTTCTTAATGTCAGTTCTCTGTTAACTACCCCTTTTGTGCAGCTATAGACCATGGATCCTGGATATTTAGAACAACCATGGTAGAGTTCGACAAAAGTGCTCTGCTATTTTAATGAAAGCCAGAGCAAGTCATCAGAATGTCAGTCCAGGGGTCAACAAACTAGGGTCTGCAGGCCAAACCCAGCCCATCGCCTGGTTGTGTTAATAATGTTTGATTGGCACACAGCCACGTACATCCATTAACATCTTGTCTCAGGCTGCTTTCACACTACAGTGGCAGAGCTGAGCAGTCACTAGAGAAACTGTATGGCCCGCAAAGCCAAAAATACTGTTGGGTCCTTTAGAGAGAAAGTTTGCTGACCCCTGATTTAGCCTAATCCGTTCAATTTACATTTGGAGAAAGTGAGTCTCAGAGACGCTGTTTCACAAATATGGAGCACAGGCGGGTTTAGAATCCGCCTTTCTGACTCCCCATGTGTTGCCCGCTCCAGGGCACCACTCTGCCAGAGTTCTAGCATTAATCGTATTTTCTGGACTCTCAAATCTTCAAACCATGTAAGTTGTGATTTGGTAAAGCCAGAGACTCTCTATTTACCAGAATGTTGAATTCACCAGAACCCGCATTTCTCAACGCTGCCGGAAGCAGGGCTTTGGGAACGAGCGTACGGGCGGGGAGCCCGGGTGGGACTGACCTGGTGATGATGGCCAGGCGGGGCGGGCTCATGCAGGCGCCCATGAAGAGCACCACGTTCTCGTGCCGTGTCTGCCTGTAGGCCATCACCTCCCGCTTGAAGGCCTTGAGCTGGTCTTCATTATCCCTCTCAGTGTCGATCAGCCGGATGGCCACCTCCCCGTGCCAGCGGCCGTGGTACACCTGCCCGAAGCGGCCCTTCCCGATGAGCTCGCCGATCTCCAGCTGCTCAAAGGGGATGTCCCACTCCTGAAGGAAGATGCTGGTCTGGCTGGCCTTGCGCGGGAAGCTCCGGGCCGAGAGCAGGGACAGGTTCATCTCCTCAAAGTCATCCTCCGACTCCTCGGCCTCGTCGTGACCCTCCTCGTTCTGCGGCCAGAGGGGGAGAGGGGTCAGTTCCCTCCACTGCCCCACCTGCCCGCCAGGTCCCATTGTGCCCCACTGTGTGTTTTCGGCTGGTGCACACGTGTCTCTCTATTTGCCCAGGTACCTCCTGCCTATCACTGTACTGCAATGCAATGAAGGAGCTGAAAGGGAGATCCTGGCAATCCATCCCTCTTGTGCTACAGGGAAACTGAGGCTCAGAGAGGGGAAATGCTAGCAGGACCACGTATTCCGGTTTCCCATGACATTGCCCGTTTCGGCACTGAAAGTCTCACACTTGGAAAACTGGCAAACGGGGATGGTTGGTCCCTGTGGGAAGTGCCTAGCTCTGGTCAGGCAGCCAGGCTGGGCTAGGATTAAGATTCAAGCCTCTCAGATCCTAATATCTGACGCCCTCCTACTCGACCATGATGTTTTGACTTGCCTGATTATTTATGTGGGAGTAAGAAAAATGACAGGCTGAAATATGGGTACACCATACACCTACATATAACATGACAACCCTCGACATGGAGGGCCTTTGCTTCCCCAGGGAATTTGGAATTGAGGAGGCAGAAACTGAGAGATGTCAGAGCTACTCAGCACAGGCCAGAGGCTGGGGGTTCCTGTGCAGCTGAGATACAAGAGGGAGAGGTTGACAGAATGAGCCTAACACTCAGACCAAATGAGCTGGAATCTGGCTGCTGTGTGACCTTGGGCAAGTCACTTCACTTCTCTGGGCCTTCTTTTCCTCATCATAAAGTGGGGTTAATGACATCTGCCCCTGGGGGTGGTGTGAGGTTTTCAATAAGGTGAAGATCTGTTGAGTTCTTTGCACAGACCTGACCGCCTGTAGGAAACATCCACTGGGATGGCTTATAAAATGCAGATTCCTAGGCCCCGCCCAGATTTTCTGAACCAGAATGTCATAAGGCCAGGGCCAGGACTTTTCATTTTTACCCTGCACACCCACATGACTCAGGCACACTTAGACATGACCACTGCAACAGTTAGACACTCAAGGCCCAGGGACCTACCTTCGCAGCCTGGTGTCTGGGGGCACCTGGGGCTGCAGGGTCCTGCCCCTTGGGTTCTTTGGCTGGAATGGGGGGCAGCAGGTGCCTGAGCCGGGGGGATTTTCAGGGGCTTGGAGTCTGACAAGACAGCCGGAGAAGGCGGCCCCTTGGCTGGGTACAGGTCTTTCTGACCCCAAATCCGAGCAAGCTGTCTCCAACGGCACACTCAGGAGAAATGACCCAGGAAATACACCTTCTTCCACGGTCATTTTCCAACTACCACAATGGTTCCAGAAGAGGACATGATTTTCTCTGGAAACCCTGACTCCACTCCCTTCAGTTCAGGACAGACCAGCAGAGCCGAGGAGTCAGGGCTCTGGTTCTCACCCGAAGACTTCATTTATTCCTCCAGGGGCTCTGGCAGGTGGGAAGAAGCCCCAGAACATTCTCAACACCCCGCCAAGCCAGTGTCCCTGAGGCTCCTGTCTCCTCCTACCACATGTTCTTCAGAAAGCAGCGGGGCACATCCCCCTTGGTACTCACCCAGCCCTGAGCTGAATTTTCAACTAAGAACGCAAGTCACTTGCCAACTTCTGCACAACTAGCTTTTCCGTGATGCACACCATATAACGGCCCATTAGGCTCAGTGTCGGGAGGGGCCACCCGCTCGTTAGTCGTCCCGGAGTTAGAACAGCCATCAAACAGGGCCACTGCACCCCCAGCCCGCCCCAAGCCCTCTGCGTCATCAAAGACATCAGTCGGCTTTGCCAAGTGGGTAGCCCCTGGAAAAAGTTGCTTCATTGCTCTCCGGTTCTCACCTCTGAGGTTGGCTCCACTTCAATTTGAAGTAATGGATTTCCTTCCAAGCTTTAGAGAAAGAAAAATAAACGTGACCCTCAGGTGAAAAGATGGGTCCATGCATTGACCTGATCCATGTAAGAAATGTCTTAAAATGAGAAGTCCTCACCACCAAGCTTTTTTCTGCAAGTTCACTTCAATGCTTGTGTCTAGAATAATCCAAAACCTTGCCACCAAGGAGTGGTGTGCAAGGACATTGTCTTAAATAGATTTTCTGGCCTGCTCAGGGCTCATTTTTCTTTGTTGGTTTCCACTAATCTAGCAGTTTCCTTATAAACTGGCCTAAATGCCATGGATGGCAGGCTCCTTAGAGCTCTAGGTGTTTCCTAGGAGAGAATGAATCAGATCTCTACAGTTCTGAATCTTTTGGAAGGATCCTAGTGTTCATTTGGTTTTTTGCTCATTTATTCATTCATTCATTTGGTTAGAATTATGTGCCAGGAACAGTGCCAGACCTTTAGAGGGATACAGAGTTGAAACTGACACGGCTTCCTGACTTTAAGGAATATTTATATTACTGCTGTTGTGCAGAAAGGCTACAGGTAACAAGGGTTGAAAGTTAGGTATGTATTGAATAAATGGAGGGTGTGGACATTCCCAGGAGAGAGGATTACTGGATATATTTGACGGTTAGCCGTGTTTTGAGTTGCACCTTGCCAATCACGTTCAGAAGACATGTGCAGGGTGAGAATGGGGAGGAGGAAGCCAGACCGTACTGGCGTGGAAGACACAGGCGTGTGTGTGTGTGTGTGTGTGTGTGTGTGTGTGTGTGTGTGTGTGATTCATGCATATTCATGAGCTTGTGAGCTGCAGTTGTGTTCTGAGTACGGGAACAAGCTGGATATAGGTGCTGGGGGCACAATGTGAGTGTTAAGTGTCCACTGAGGACTGCGTGGCTATTATGGAATGTGCTCTGTGCAGGGGTTGTTCTGTGTGCGTGTGAGTTGGGTGTACATACTGGGGATGCTGGGGGAGGGGGCGTGCCATTCTTGACGGTGTAACTGGTGATGTATCGGGGATGTGTGGGCGTGTTGGAGCACATGGTATGTGATGGAGATGTGGGGCACCATATGTGTTAAAGGATTTTGGGGGAGTGGGTTTTTAGAGCAGAGGATGTGTTTACGGAGTGAGCTGGAACTGGTGGGAGGAAGGGATCACAATGGCCACCACACCCCCTTCCTACTTCCGCAGTGGAAGCTTAGCAGGTTCCCCCGACCCACCTCCTCATTTGAGGGAGACCTCCCCTATCTTGACCCTCAGACCTCACCCAGAAAGCTGCTGACCCTGCAGACAGAGTCAGTCCGCTTGCTGGAGGAGGAGTGGTGAGGGGGAGTCTGGAAGACTGTAAGAACTCAAAGAAGGAGAAAGAAGTAGCGTTTGCCATCCTATTAGCCAATAATTTACAGTACAGCTTGGGAAGGCGGAAACCACATCACAACAGCTGACATGCTGGAAACCTGACGCACTGGGGGGGATTTGGGTGGAACAAGGCAGCTGGAGTCCTTCCTCATGCCCAACAAAATGGACTGCTCGCCTCTGCTTGCATCAAGGCGTGATTACAGCAGCCGGGGCTACTTAATGATTTCCCTTCTGCAAAGAGTCAGTTCCCATCACTCCACGCACATTTAAGCAGATCGCAGGCACTTATGGACTCCGTTTTTCACTGGCACTCCCTGACTCTCAGTTAATAGCCTGGAGTTCATCTTGCACGAATTGTGGAATTGGTTCATGTGCAGCAGAGAAATGATCTGGAGCTAGATGTCAGCACAATATCCCTAGACAAGTTGCTCCTCCTTTGATTTCAGAAATGTACCATTTGGGTCTTTAATAAAGGCTATAACATGGGTCAGAAAGGATGGAGCAGCTAGGGTAGTCAGAAGGAAAACCAAGTAGGCAAAAATGTGAGTTGGGAAAGAAGTCAAATCAGAATTAGGTCCCTAGCATGCCCCAGACTTGGGTCACAACCAAAGAAGTTAAGGAAGGTGATTTCACTAGACCACCTGGAAAGAGGGTCTGTATCTTAAGGATTTTAAAGACACCACACACAAAGATGTTTGTTGCAGAGTTGTTTACAACAGTGAGGTATAGGAAGATGTAAGATCCAGCGGTAGGGAAATGGTTAAGGAAATTATTCTGCATCGATATGATATTTTACATTCATTAAAATCAATGTGTATGAAGAGCCCAGAATAATATGAAAAAATGTGATGTTATAGCATTAAGGGATAAACAGAGCAGGATGGAAATTGCATATACTGTGGATCACAAGTATGTAAAATATGAATAGAGCACACTTCTAAGAGTGGTGCAATTATAAGTGATTACTTTTCCTTTTTTTTTTATAGAATAGTCCAAATTTCGCAAAATTAGCTTATTTTATTTTTATAATGTTATAAACCAGGGATCAGCAAACTTGTTCTGCAAAGGGCCAGGTAGTAGATATTTTACACTTTGCAGGCCATATGGTGTCTGTTGCAACTACTCATCTCTGCTGTTGTAGTCTGAAAGCCTCCATAGACAGCACATTGTGAACAAATGGGCATGGCTGTGTTCCAATAAAACTTTATTTATAAAAATATGCTGAAAGTTGGATTTGTCCCATAGGCTGCAAGTTGCTGATCCCTGGTATAAACCTAAATTATCCTTTTTAAAAGGGGGATAATGATGTAGAATAATTGCCTTTTCATTAAGCTCCAGCTATTGCCTGGGGGAAGTGGTCTTTCTGATCATAGGAGGGTCTGGGGGTCTGAAGGAAGTGGTCTGGCCCCTGGAAATCACACTTGATCGGCAGGGCCAGGGACACAAGGCAGAAGTGACTCAAGGGGATGGGTACTGTCCCTCTCTTGGCCTGGGCTGTCACATACTCTCTCTCTTAGCTTGAGTTATTCCCTTGTCTCTATGGCCCTCTCATACTTCTCCCCCACCTCCCACCCCATCATTTCCAGGAGAAGGAGGAAAGAAGACATGACCCTGAGCAAACTGAAGGGCCAGGGCAGGGGAAAAGGTCTCTGTTCCACTTACATTGGATTCGAGGTCACCGGATGCAGGATGACCTGGGGCGCCCGGGTCGGCGTCTCTGGCACCGGCACCACATCTGAGAGTCAAAGATTAGACAGTAAGAAACCAAACTCGGGGTCCACAACCACCCCCAAAAGCCTGATTCCCAGGAGATGCTGGCAGCTGAGAACTTCTCACCAGACCATGAGTCCCTGGGGTTGCACAATCCCCTCTCTCCCTTCCCTGGCCACTTGGATTTACCTGCCTAGGTGCACGAGTGGTCTAGATGACATCCTGAACAAAGTTCCCCACTGTCACCTGGGGGCTGCCGGAGGCCCTAAGCCTCTGGCCTGAAGCACCCACTGGAACCTCCTCACTCCTGAGTCCCCTTTGGGATGATGAGGCTACTTGGTTTCATGTCTCCCAGTGCCCAATTCAAGCCCCTTTGACCATCTCTCCCCTGCCACGTGGTTCTAGACCCCTCCTCACCCTTGCCCATCCTTGCACTGCAGACCACCCACTCAGGCCTTCCTACTGTGCTCTGGGACCTCGTCGGTGCCATTGTGCCCTTGGACCCTGCACCCTTCCTCCTCCACCTCCATAGCCAGTCGCCAGCCTGTGGTCTGGGGATTCCACCCCATCCTCTCGGGGCTCCTTCACCCCGGCAACATTCGCCTCCATCCCCTCCAGCAGCTGCCACGCCTCAGAGAGCTTGCTCGGGAGGAACTGAGCTCACATGAAACTCACCTGGGAAAATGAACTGCTGCCTGTATTTGTAGTAGTGGGACGCTTGCGAAAGAAAGAAAACATCACAGTGAGCGCTGCCCTGGGTGGGCCCTTCAGGTAACAAATGGGGCTCCTGCAGCCACCTGTGGTTCTCTGCCCGCCCCTGAGGTTTCCAGACTTCTGCAGACACCCCAAATTCCAAGGGACTGAGAACATGTGTAAAGAAGCCAGAAACATCCAAGCCAACCCTCCCACTGACACTCCCTGAAAACAGAGCACCCCAACTCAGACAGCCATCCTGAGCATCTCTGTTAAATGTGTAAATGTGTGAGGACACACATATACAGAGAGAAAAGTCTCTAAAGCCATAATCTAACACAGTAATCTTCCCCTTCTGGCAGAGCGATGACAGTGGCTTAAAAAAAATCTTTTATGATCACAATAAGGTATCACCTCACAACTGTTGGGATGGCTATTATCAAAAAGACAAGAAATAACAAGTGTTGGTAAAGATGTAAAGGAAAGGAAACCCTTGTGCATTGTTGATGGGAATGTAAATTGGTAGAGCCACTATAGAAAACAGTATGGGGGTTCCTAAAAATATTAAAATTAGAACTACCATATGATTCAGTGATTCCATTTCTGGGTATATATCCGAAGGAAAAGACATCACTATCCCAAAGACATGGAAACAACCTAAGTCCCCATCAACAGACAAATGGATAAAGAATACACACACACACACACACACACACACACACACACACATATACACACAATTGAAAACTATTCAGCCATAATAAAGAATGAAATCTTGTCATTTGTGACAACATGGGTGGACCTAGAGGGTATTATGCTAAGTGAAATAAGTCAGAGAGAGAAAGACAAACAGTATGATCTCACTTACATGTAGAATCTATAAAAAAACAAACTCATGGAAACAGAGATCAGATCTGTGATTGCCAGAAGTGGGGAATGGGGATAGGAGAATTGGGTGAAGGTGGTCAAAAGGTACAAACGTCTAGTTATAAGACAAATAAGTCCTGGGGATGTGATGTACAGCATGGCGACTGTAATTAACAATACTGTATCGTCTATTTGAAAGATGCTAAGAGAGTAGATCTTAAAAGTTCTCATCACAAGGAAAAACAATTGATAACTATGTGAGGTGATGGATGTTATTTTGCAACAGATACATATATCAAATCATTATATCCTTAAACTTATACAATGTTATATGTCAACTGTGTCTCAATAAAACTGGAAAAAGTCCTTTATGTGTTTCTTGTGTTTTTCCAATTTGCTGCATTGAGCATTGCATTAGTTTTCTTATGGCTGCTGTAATAACTTACCATAAACTGGATGGCTTAAAACAGTACAACTTTATCCTCTTCGAGTTCTGGAGGTCAGAAGTCTAAAAACAGTTGTAAGGGGCTAAATGAAGGTGTTGGCAGGACTGATTCTTTCTGGAGGCTCCAAAGGAGAATCACTCCTTGCCTTTTCCAGCTGTAGAGCCTGCCTGTATTTCTTGGATCACAGTCCCATCACCCCCATCTCTGCTTCCGTCCCGACATCGCCTTCTACTGTCTTTGACCTTCTCATCTCGCTCTCATAAGGATCCTCGTGATTGCATTTCGAGTCCACCCAGATAATCCAGGGTAATCTTTCCACCTCAAGATCCTTAATTTAGTAACAGCTGCAAAGGTCTTTTTATCCGTATAAAGTAACATATTCACAGAACCCAGGATTAGAGCGTGGTCCTCTCTGGGGGACCATTATTCTGCCTACCACAGGCATTAATTAATTTCCATATTTAGGGAAAAATCATATAAAAGAAACTTCCTCAAATTCACTGCTCGTTCTCTTACAATTCAGTTTACTTCCAGTCTGTTCACTGGAGGCCAGTTGTTCTGGACATCCCCAAGGTTTCCAATGTTATCACTATTCCAGTAGGGTGGAGGGCCTGGACCAGGGAGTACAAGCGGTGTCAGGGGTGGGGGACAGGTCACACAGAGTTTTATATCCTCAAGTAAAGGCAGTGAGCAGGGATGGGATCAGATATGAGTCTGAGTTGGTGAATATACTTCCGGAAACAGTTCTACTCATTCAGCGACAAGCTGGCTCACCAAGAATTAGTAGTGGTTCCAAGCCTGGAGTCTGGAAGCTGATCCTGTCGGGCTGAATTCTTGTTCTTCCTTGAATGCTTATAAAAGCTTCAGCAACTCTCTCCAAGTCTCAGTTTCCAGATGTGTAAAATGGGGATAATAAAAATCTCTCCTTCATAGGGCTGAGCTCATCATGACATGAGATAAGAGGGCATAGAACGTGCAGAATCAGGATCAGCTGCGATGCATAAGCCCATCTCTTTCTAAGCTCTCTTAACTAACAGATGAGAATGCTTTATAATTCATAGACAGTCAGATGGTTTCAAAGGGCGAAGTCATTAGCTGCCCCTGAGGGTGCAGTTGATTTATAAATTCCCCCTGGGATGGACAGCAAGTCCTGGCATCTCAGGATGCCAAGCACCTGGTTTGGTGCCTTGCACCCCGTGGGTAAGCTGCTCACGTTTGTTCAATTACTCAACTCTCTTTTAGCACAGCAATTCCCAAATACCTCAGCTAGCTGGAATTGAAATGGATGCTTTTTTTTTTTTTTTCGGTACGCGGGCCTCTCACTGCTGTGGCCTCTCCCGTTGCGGAGCACAGGCTCCGGACGCGCAGGCTCAGCGGCCATGGCTCACGGGCCCAGCCGCTCTGTGGCATGTGGGATCCTCCCGGACCGGGACACGAACCCGTGTCCCCTGCATCGGCAGGTGGACTCTCAACCACTGCGCCACCAGGGAAGCCCATGGATGCATTTTTGATTCTGGAAGATGAAGTGCCTGGGCTGGGAAGCAACTCATTCAAGGTTACAGAACAAAGCTTTAAAAGAAATCCAACCTCCATGATGTCAGGGATCTTTCTTCCATTAGATTACTTAGGTTTTTTCATTGCAGGCAGACACTTTGTTAGTCAACAAGGGGCTAAAATTAAAAGAAGAAAAACTACCTGGGATTGTCAAGAGACTTAGTTGATCTCTTCCCTCCCCAACTGGGACCGAGGATTCAGTGTCTGCAGAAGAGGTTAGCTGGCAGTTAAGTGTTCTTTTAAGGAGGCGGGGCTGGTGATGGAGAGAAGGCACCACTCTGAGACGGGACAGGTGTCAGGCAATGCGACACCTGGCAAAGGCCTCCACGCTCAGAGCCAACCTCTGCCTGGACCCCTTCAAGTGCCTGATAACAGCTCGGTCCTGACGGCCGAAAGGGAGAGAGTCTTGGCCAGAGGAGGAGGGAAAGGGCGCTGTGAGTCCTGCCTGTTCTTCTTGCTGATGACGGACACCAGCGAGAAGCAGGTCCGAGGGGCAGCAGATGAACCCGAGTGGCTCCTGGCTCTCTGGCGTCAAAGAGGACCCAGGAACTGGGAGGCTGCAGATGACCAGAGGTCAGAGAGACAAGCAGGCCACTTTGAAGGCTCTTCCACTCTGAAGCCCCCATTCCCTCCCTATGGGCTCCCCAGAGAGCAGCCTGAGTGGTCATCTGAAAGGAAGGATCTAGAAGGAAAGAAGAAAGATCAAAATATCCCCTGCCTAAACCTTGCAACGGCCTCTCCTTGTGTCTTAAATAAAATCTACATTCCTGCCAAGCCCTACAAGGCCCTGCCAGGCTCAGCCCTGCAGCTCTGAGTCTTGCTTGGTGCCTTGTTTATGGCACTCCAGCCACCGGGACATTTTTTTCCCAGCTCTTTCCCGTGGCAGGAGCTTTGCATGTGTTCCCCTCTCTTTGCCTGGACAACTCCCCACCAGCCCTCTCTGGCCAGTCTTCAGAACTCAGCTGCCTCTGACCTTTCAACCTAAACTTGTTCTCTTCTTGAATTTGCTCATAGCACTGTTCTTTCCCTTCACAGCACTTATCACAACTTATAATCCTATTTTCATGTGGATGTTTGCTCGGCTAACACCTGTCTCTCCCACTAAGCTATAAACTCCATGAGAACAGAGACTGTGACAGGCAGAATGATGCCCTCTCCCCCACCCCCATCCCTAAGATGGCCATATCTTAGCCACTGGAACCCGTGAATATGTTACCTTACATGGCAAAAGGGACTTTGCAGATGTGAAGAAGTTAAGGATCTTGAGATGAGGAGATTATCCTGGATTCTCTGGGTGAACCCTAAACATAATCACAAGGGTCCTTACGAGAGGGAGGCAGGAGGATCCAAGTCAGAGAGAATCACAGGAGATGTGATAACAGAGGCAGAGGCTGCAGTGATGCGAGGCCATGAGCAAAGGAATGCAGGCAGCCTCTAGAAGCCGGGAAAAGGCAAGGAAATGGATTCCTTCCTAGAACCTCCAAAAGAAACCAGCTCCGCAAACTCCTTGATTTTGAGCCCAGTGAAACTGATTTTGGACTTCTGACCTCCATAACCATAAGATACTAAATTTCTGCTGCTTTAAGCCTCTAAGCTCGTGGTGATTTGCTACAGCAGCAACGGCAAACTTTTACAGGGCATTTCTGGTTTGTGCCTTGCCCCATACGTGGTGCCTTGTACAGTACCTGGTATGTAGTAGATGCTTAATAAATACCCGTTAAGGATATCGGAATGGATGAATGCAGTCTGAGGGCCAGAAGACAGTTTAAAGGAAAAAAAAAAGAAAAACAACTTGCAGCTCTGGGCAGTGCCTCAAGTCACTCGTTCACTCACTCATTCAGCAAACATCTAATCAGTGCCTTGAGCAGTGGGCACTGTGATGGGCTTTGGGCGCAGAGGGGTGGATGAAGCAGACTAGTTTCCTAGTCTCATGGAGCTGATGTTCTGAGGCAGGAGACAGACACTAAACATGGCACTAGATTACGCCCAAGAAGGAAGGCATTTGAACACTCCAGCCTCTAAAACCCACACGATAGTCCCTCACAAAGCCCCTTCATGTACCTTCCCACATCAAATGTCACACAAGCCTGCAAGTTAGACCCACTTTACAGATGAGAAACTGAGATCTAAACGGGGCCAGTGCCATACTCAAGGCCACAGAGGTGGGAAGGGGCAAATCTGGGATCCAAATGTAGCCCTCTTGACTCCATCCTACACTGTGCCATGTCCAACATAGCACCAGGCTTCTTAAGGGAGTGGCGGAAAACAAGGAGGTCCAGCCGACCAGCAGAGCACAATCGCAAATCCCACCAAGCCCGTGGGTGCCCTGAGGTTAGCAAATGAGCCAAATGACCATTAACCGCACAGCCTGTTTTAGAGAAAGAATATTCTAGATCAATCAATGCCAGGGACATTTTTATGCCTAGGCATTAGCTTGAATAGTCTTCAGAAAACTCAACATCTGGCAGGCAACCAGGGCCAAAGCTCCTTTTCCCATCAACAGAGGCTCACAGTCTAGAGTATAACAGGTGACCAGGGCCTCGTATGAACAGAACAGATGCCTGTCACCCTGGGGGAATTTTGCGAAAACTGCCTAAGACAGAGGGAAGGTCTGGCGGCCCTTCTGGAGGGTCCTATTTTGTTTTCCCTGTCGACATTGCATTTTATTGTTATTATTCAATTATAAAACGGGTGCATATTCCTTGCTCTTATATACATTACAGAAGTGCATAAAAGAAAATTCCTTTTCTTAGAACACCTGCCATGAAGTCTTGCAGACATCTGTGTACATATACAAACATACATATACACACACACATTTAAGCATACATATACAAATATATAAAACCATGTTACAATAAATAGGATGTTATTATACCCGTTGCTTTGCACATCACTTATTTTCCACTTAAAAGATATTGTGGATATCTTTCCA
Source organism: Globicephala melas (assembly GCF_963455315.2). Classification (NCBI taxonomy): domain Eukaryota; kingdom Metazoa; phylum Chordata; class Mammalia; order Artiodactyla; family Delphinidae; genus Globicephala; species Globicephala melas. Next base: position 78,280,862 of record NC_083326.1, read on the forward strand.
TGTCAGGATATTTACAAAGAGCTACTCCATTCTTTTTAAGGGTGGCTGAGTATTTGGTTATATAGATATATTAGCGTATTCAAACACTCCCCTCCTGATGGGCATTTGGGTTGAGTCCAAATTTTTTACTGTTGCCATGAAATCCTTACATACAGATCCCCATGCCCTTTGCAAACATTTCTGTATATAAATTCTTAAAAGTGATTTTGCTGGTCCAAGGAATGTACCTTTGAAACTTCGACAGTCAATGCTAAATTACCTAACCCCAAAGTTTAATTTGATTCTTACTCCCAATACCATGGTACATGGGGATTTCATCTTTATTTCCACAATTCTAGTTAGGCCCGGATTACTTACCACTGGTAGCCACGGTAATTTGCTATTCCTGTGTTTATCTAATAATAATGAAAATAGCTCACCTTTGTTGAGCTCTTTGACAAGACAGGTGCTCTGCTAAGCTCTGTACATATATGGTAACGCTTAGCCCTTCGAGGATTCTACAGAGTAGGTACTATCATTATCCCCATTGTACAGACGAGGGAACAGAGGCACAGAGAGGCAAGCAGTTTGTTCAGCATCACACAGTTGTTAAGTGACGGAGCTGGGATTTGAACCCAAGCAGCCTGGCTCCAGAACCCACACTCTTAACTGCTGTTCTAAAGCGCCTTCCCCCAAAGGACCCCTTAGCCCACTCCCCAAAGAGGGTCAGGACAGTGTTGGGACCTGCCATGGAGCGGATGCAGATCCACTGGCAGGCGAGCACTGCAACTTGGCCAAGGCCCCTCCCTGGGGCTCTGACGGAAGGGACAAAGGAACAGATGGAACAGTGACCACCCCTGGTGAGTCAGGTCTCTTGTTTAAAGATGCCGGCAGTCTTCTGGAGATGAAAAGAGCTGTGGTGCTTTGAGGCGTGGTTCTCCCTTAAGAGGTTCTTTCCCGCCCCTGCTACCCTCACCCATAAACAAGTAGCAAACAGTTACTGGGAAAATAGCCCTAAGTGTGTGTCTTGGGTGGCAGGTGGTACAGCTCTAGGAAAGGACCCAGCCCCTCCCTCCAGAAATTGGGGGGTCATGGGGTGTCAAAGGGCCTTTTTTCCATTCCCCTCCTTCCAGAGAAGTGGCAATGGCTCGGGGTGCTGGTGGGAACCCTCAGTCTACGGAAATGCTGGGCAATTGTTGCCTTGTTGACTCGGGGGCACTTACTGACTCCCGTTATGGTCCTTGCTGGCTGCCAGGTGAGTGGCCCTCACACCACAGGTATGAGGCTGCCTCGGGCTTGGACTTAACCAAAAAATTTCCATGATGCAAGTTTTAAAACACACTCTATCCCTTTGGACACAGCCCAGATCAAAGCAGTGTGGGCAGGTGACTTGATCAGCTTGTCCTCAGTGGGTGGTTGTATCTGGGCGTTGTCCAGATGTGGGGTTGGGTCTTCGTTCGTTTCCCAGATATTCTCTCACGGCTGGTTAGGCTTGCAGGTGTGACTTGTGGCTACAGATCTGGGATATTTTCCCCCTGCATGAAGCTCGCTGGCTCAGGAGGAAATCAGCCCCTAGCCCAGCACTGTCTGGTGGAACTTTCTGCAATGGTGGGAAATGTTCTATACCTGTGCTGTCCAGTATGGCAGCCACTAACCACATGTGGCTTGCAAGCATTGAAATGTGGCTAGTGTGACTGAGGAATTAAAATTTTAATTATATTTAATTTTAATTCATTTAATTTTTTTTTAATTTACTTATTTTATTTATTTATTTTTGGCTGCAGTGGGTCTTCGTTGCTGCGTGCGGTCTTTGGTGAGCGGGGACTTCTCTTCGTTGCAGTGCGCGGCCTTCTCGTTGCAGTGGCTTCTCTTGTTGCGGAGCACAGGCTCTAGGCGCACAGGCTTCAGTAGTTGTGGCACGCAGGCTCAGTAGTTGTGGCTCGGGGGCTCTAGAGCACAGGCTCAGTAGTTGTGGTGCACAGGCTTAGTTGCTCCGCGGCATGTGAGATCTCCCCGGACCAGGGCTCGAACCCGTGTCCCCTGCATTGGCAGGTGGATTCTTCACCACTGCGCCACCAGGGAAGCCCTAATTAGTTTAAATTTAAACAGCCATGCATGACTAGTGGGTACCATGTTGAACAACACAGACCTAGACTTTGCTCCCAACTGGCCAAGCCAGACCTCATCCCGCCAGCCTCTGTCTTGACGTCAGCTATGATGCTGCCAATATGGCTGAACTGGAAATGTCCTTGGGGCCCTAGAACGGCAAGTGGGCTGGGCCGGGCCCCGGAAGGGGTAGGAAGACTCTTAGGTCTGGCCTGCCTAGGAGCAGAGAGAGAGCCCTTTCTTAAGTCCGAGAAGCCAAATCATCACATGACGGCCTCTCCACCATCTCACAGCCCAGCACATAGTCTCAGGTCAGCAGCCGAGTGCCCTGGAGTTTGTGAGCTGTAAGACCCTCTGGGTCCTCTCGTCCACCTATATCCTTTCAGAGATGAGAAAACTGAAGTCAGAGGTCACAGGTCAGGGACATGAGAGAGCTGGATACGGAATATCGGACGCCAGCCCGCTCATTCAGAGCCCTGTCCTGATGTCTGGGGTAGGACTCAGAATGCAGCCCTGTTGCCAGTTTCAACTGATTTAGCTCATAAGACAACGGCCAGCTCCAGAGCCAATGGCTCCCCCTGTGACTCAGACTTAGGTGGAGACCCTGGGTTGCTGCTTCCCAAAAGACTGAGTCTCTAAGAGTCCCTTTACCTCTCTGAGCCTCTGTTTCCTCATCTGTAAAATGGAGCTGATTGTACTTACGTTATGGCTACTCTAAAGATCAAATAAGGTAATATGTAGCAACTGCCCTGCATATGGTAAGACTCAATCCATATGCTCCCAGCTCATTGCCTTTACGCATGGACTAGTCCGGAAATGGCTCTGGCACGAACCCAGAGCTCCCCCCTGTAGCTTCCCAAGCATGGAGGTACCTGGCAGGTTGAGGTTCTTCTGCTGCCTTGTGCACTGCGGAGAAGGGTGTAGGGGAGAAGGCGGCGTGGCACTGGGAGGGAGCGGGGGCGCTGGCGAGGAGGGCGTGGAGGACGTTGTGGACGAGGGATTGCTGCTAGAGTCTGGCTGGTAAGGAACAGGGATATGGTCCTGCAGGAAGAAAGTAGGGCAGGGGGCAGGGGCCGACAGAGAGGCAGAGACACAGCAGTGAGAGTGGGTTGCACAGGAAGAGACCCCACCCTAGCATCCACAGCATCTCTTCCGTTTTCCTCAACCACCAGATCCTTCCAAAGTCCCCCCACCTGCTTCATCATCCCCACCAGGTTGCATCCAGCTGCGGATGGGACAGCTTCTGGGGTCAAATTCCTGCCCACTGCTTGGAGCCCGGACTGAAAGGTTACCACATAATGAAAGCTATGTAGGCGACAGTCACGCTCCCTGCGCCTCTTTGATTTTGGAAAGTCCCACGCAGAGGTGCCCAGAGTGTTCTTCCCATCCTAACGCCTCGCATCCTGAGTGTTTATTAAAGAATCAACAGCCTGACAGCTCAAGAGAGAGTGTGAGAGCAAGCCTGCAGCAACTTCCCTTGCATCTCAGTTGGAACCAGCAATGCCTCTTCCGGCCCTTGAAACTGCTCTAAAGTCAAGAGGAAGATAGAATCCGTGTGTGCACCCTCAGAATGGCGCTGGTCAGGGATTTTGAAATGAGATCATCCTGGATTTGGGCGTGGGGGGCATTAAATCCAATGTCAAGTGTCCTTATAAGAAACAGAAAAGGAAAGACACACAGAGGAAAAGGCGATTTGATGACAGGGGTAGACAGGAGACTGATGCTTCTAGAAGCCAAGAAATGCCAAGGATTGCTGGAGCCACCGAAAGTAAGGAGAGAGGCATGGAATGGATTCTCCCTCAGAGTCTCCAGAAAGAACCAACCCTGCCGACACCTCGATCTCAGACTTCTGCACTCCAGACTGTGAGAGAACGTCTTTTGTCTTAGCTAATCAGTTTGTGGTAATTTGTCTTAGCTACCCAGCATCCCCAGCAAACTCTTACAAGCAGAAACCAGAGTGAGGCAAAGGCAGATTCAAAATCCCATGGCCACCTCTTCCCCCCGCATCCTGAACAAAATGCTTAACCTCGCCATTCCTCAGTTTTGCCCTCTGTAAAATGGGAATAACACTAGCAAACCTCAGCATCCCAGAAAAGGGGTTCCTGCCTCTCAAAGCCTGCAGAGATAAGAGCTCTCCGGGGAACCTTAATCTGTTCACTCACAGGACATGGATCACTTGGTCCCTGCATTACTCAGAGGCCCACCGTTCAGCTTGGCTCCAGGTGCCCAAGGATGGTTTTGTGTGATCTGGTTATTAGTCAACAGGTGTGCTTACCTGCCAAACTCCAGAGCTGGTGTGGCAAACACCAACCAGCATATGAGGGCGGGGAGTGTGGGGTGGGGAACGGACATTCCCCATCTGGATGCCCAGTGGCATCCCATGCTCAACCGGTGCTGTGCACGTCCCCCTCCCAGAGTCCACCCCACTCCCACGCGGTCACACTGCCTCCACATCAGTGACTTCCCCTCTGGGAGCTTCAGTCTCTCCCTGTCCTTCATGTGGGCGAAGAACACTCACTGTGTGTGGATCTGTTGCGAAGTTTAACTAAGGTCATGTATGTACCTACGCCCTGAGCACTGCGCTGAGGCACTTTGCTATCAACAAACGGTAGCGATTATATTGATGACGGCGTTTACTCTTGCAATTAAGCTTTTTATTTGAGATAACTGCAGATTTGCATGTAGTTCCAGGAAATAATAGAGGGATCCCATGCATTCTTACTTAGTTTTTTCCAAGGATAACACCTTGCAGAACTATGGTACAATATCATGACCCGGACACTGAATCGATACAGTCAAGATACAGAACAGTTCCACCCCCAGAAGGGGCCCTCGTGTTGCCCTTTTCTAACCACACCCACTGCCCCCTCTCTCCTCACCACCCCTCCCTCCCATCTTTTATCCCTGGCACCGCTACCCTATTCTCCATTGCTATAATTTTGTCATTTCAAGAATGTTCTATAAATTGAATCCTATAGTATGTAACCTTTTGGGATTGGCTTTTTCCACTCAGAACAGTTCTCTGGAGAGTCATCCAAGTTATTGCATGCATCGATGGACTGTTCCTTTTTATTGCTGAGTGGTATTTCATGGTGTGGATGTACCACAGTTTATTTGATCAACCGTCCATTGCAGGACAGCTAGGTTGTTATCCTCTGTGGCTCTTGTGGATCAAACTCCTACAAACATTCCTTGGACAAAGTACTCCTGATTCCAGGCAAGGTCATGCTTTGGTTCATTCCAGCCACCTTCCACGCAAGACCCCCTTGGAGGTAATTCTGATCTGATTTTAGTAGAAAGGCATCAGGAAGCCAGCCTTCTCATTCTATCCTAATTTATCTAATGGTAACTAAATTTTAATGGCAATGGACATGTTAGTATAAGGAATAATATGACAGTGACATGCAGGCTAAGATTTATGTGGTTGGGCTGTGAAGGCCCCATACAGCCCAATGGGGCACAGGAGGTTTTTAAAGGAAGTTAGGGACTGTTCGTGTCAGTAGAGGGACAAGGGGAAATGAAGGTCAGGCATCTATCCATCCTATCAACACTCTTCTTTGAACTTCTACTCACAGATTGGCAAATTTCAAGATGTTTCCATAGACGCTCTGCAAAAAGTCATTATATCAGTTAAAAAAAGTATAAAGGTTTGTACTAAAAACAGCATCCCGTTAGGAGGAACTGGCATATAGACTGTGCTCCAACGACACAGCATGTTTGATGAAAACGTTGGTCCACGATGTACACATTCAGGCTTGACCTGGGCTTACGTCACTTCCTCTTCTCTCATCCCTACAATGACTGCCTTAGTTGCATCAAATGGTCGGTCCACAGTTCCCAACGCAAACCAGGCTATTTCACATCTCCAAGGCTTGGGACATGTTGTTATTTCTACTTGGAATATCTGCCCCGCCTTGTCCAGTCTGCCTGGAAGATGCCTATTCTTTCCTCAAAGCCCAGCTCAGACCGGCCCTCCTCTGAGAAGTTCCCCTGACCTCCCACTCCACCAGGTCAGCACATTGCTCGCTCCTGGTTCCAGCCCTCCTGGTACTAGCCCTGCCTGGTACTAGCTCGCTCCTGGTACTAGCGCTGCCTGGTACTAGCTCGCTCTTGGTTCCAGCCCTCCTGGTACTAGCCCTGCCTGGTGCTAGCTCACTTCTGGTACTAGCCCTGCCTGGTACTAGCTCACTCCTGGTACTAGCGCTGCCTGGTACTAGCTCGCTCCTGGTTCCAGCCCTCCTGGTACTAGCCCTGCCTGGTACTAGCTCACTTCTGGTACTAGCCCCGCCTGGTACTAGCTCACTTCTGGTACTAGCCCTGCCTGGTACTAGCTCACTTCTGGTACTAGCCCTGCCTGGTTCCAGCCCTCCTGGTACTAGCCGTGCCTGGTACTAGCTCGCTCCTGGTACTAGCGCTGCCTGGTACTAGCTCACTCCTGGTACTAGCCCTGCCTGGTACTAGCTCACTCCTGGTACTAGCCCTGCCTGGTGCTAGCTCACTTCTGGTACTAGCCCTGCCTGGTACTAGCTCACTTCTGGTACTAGCCCTGCCTGGTTCCAGCCCTCCTGGTACTAGCCGTGCCTGGTACTAGCTCGCTCCTGGTACTAGCGCTGCCTGGTACTAGCTCACTCCTGGTACTAGCCCTGCCTGGTACTAGCTCACTCCTGGTACTAGCCCTGCCTGGTGCTAGCTCACTTCTGGTACTAGCCCTGCCTGGTACTAGCTCGCTCCTGGTTCCAGCCCTCCTGGTACTAGCCCTGCCTGGTACTAGCTCACTTCTGGTACTAGCTCTGCCTGGTACTAGCTCGCTCCTGGTTCCAGCCCTCCTGGTACTAGCCCTGCCTGGTACTAGCTCACTCCTGGTACTAGCCCTGCCTGGTACTAGCTCGCTCCTGGTACTAGCGCTGCCTGGTACTAGCTCGCTCCTGGTACTGGCCCCAGCTTCCGTTGATACTTCAACACAGTCACTTCTCGGCTTACTTATCTGTCTCATCCTCGAGGCTAGAAGCTCCCTATTCTCAGAACTTAGCAATATGCCAGGAACAGTGTGGTCCCTCGAAAAATGTGTGATAGAGGAAGGAACAAAGAAAGAAATGAAGAGAGGGAGGGAGAAGGAGAAGGAGAGAGGTAAGGAGGAAAAGGTTTATCTCCTCGTACGAGACAGTGTCTTATTCATCTTGGCATCTGCAGAACTTAGCACAGAAACAAAAACATAGGAGGTGGCTAATAAATGTGATATGAATCAATGAATGGAAAGGAAGGAGGGATGGAAGGAGAGATGAAGGGAGGGAGGGAAGCAGGAGCTGCTCTTATGAAGGAAACAGTTATGGCAGGAATTCAGTCTTTCTCACGTCCGAGGCTCAGGGCTGATGTGAATCACCAGCATCGGCAAAGAGAAAGCTGCATGTGGTGCCCACGTTGCCCAGCAGAACTGCTGAACAGGATGGGAAATTCCTTCCTCGGGCCAGACCCAGACCTGTGCCCCAATGGGAGCAGCAGCTGGAGGTTGTCTTCCAGCAGAGGGAAACTCAAACTCTACCTGATCATGAAGGGCAGGACTAATGGCATAATTTCTCTTTCTGAGTGCAGTTTAGATGTGGAAACATCCTTCAGAGACCATCCAGTCCCACCCCTTTGTGCTACAGATGGGGACGCCGAGACACAGACATGGGATGTGACTTGCTGGAGTCATACAGAGGGTTAGTGGCCCAGGTCCCCATCTCCAGCCCAGAAGCAGAAACAGAAGGTCGAACCAAGTAATAAGAAACTCGCATCTGACTCTGAGAATCAAACAGAAGCATGTTCACCTCCCAGGTTCCCCCTTCACCCAGCTGTGCACTGATTTGAACATGCCAATGATAGTAACTCTCTCTCCCGTGGTCCCCACCCTCCAACCCAACAGACTCTCCTAAACAGCCATCCTTGTCTTGTGACTGCCATAGCCCACTCCCAACTCAAGACCATAGGTCAGGGTGTCATGACAGCTGGTCAGTGACCTATGGTGTGGAATAAACAGAGCAGGGCCAAGAGGAAGAACAGTGGAAAGCAGAGCAAAGGTGGAGCAGAGATGAGGTTCCCGGGAACAGAAGAGCCACGACAGGCCAGAAAACAAACGGGCTGAGGTTACAGGGAGTAGGAAGTCTACGGCCACAGAAGCAGTGATGGAGACAAAAGACGAGAGGAGAGGATGGGGAGACCGGTCAACAGCACCAGACCAGAGGGCACCCACAAATAGCTGAGCCACCGTCATGATGGGGGGCCAGAACAGTGACCCATGGTCTTGCTGAGGGTCCAAGCAGCTGGCCTGAGCACAAGCCTGTCCTCCATGTCCAGTTTCATGAGACCTAGCTCCTCAACTGTGATTCCCCTTTCTCTTCTTGCCCCGTGTCCATCCTTCCCATAGACAACTCCCTGTGCTGAGCTGGCCGAGGTGAGCCTGTTCCTTGCAACCAACTGTAAAGGAGAGCCAGCACGTAGCCACTTCATAGCCTGAGAAAACCATTATTCAAAAAGAGTCATGTACTACAATGTTCATTGCAGTTCTATTTACAATAGCCCAGAGATGGAAACAACCTAAGTGCCCATCATCGGATGAATGGATAAAGAAGATGTGGCACATATATACAATGGAATGTTACTCAGCCATAAAAAGAAACGAAATTGAGCTATTTGTAATGAGGTGGATAGACCTGGAGTCTGTCATACAGAGTGAAGTAAGTCAGAAAGAGAAAGACAAATACCGTATGCTAACACATATATATGGAATTTAAGAAAAAAAAATGTCATGAAGAACCTAGGGGTAAGACAGGAATAAAGACACAGACCTACTGGAGAACGGACTTGAGGATATGGGGAGGGGGAAGGGTAAGCTGGGACGAAGCGAGAGAGAGGCATGGACATATATACACTACCAAACGTAAAATAGATAGCTAGTGGGAAGCAGCCGCATGGCACAGGGAGATCAGCTCGGTGATTTGTGACCACCTAGAGGGGTGGGATAGGGAGGGTGGGAGGGAGGGAGATGCAAGAGGGAAGAGATATGGGAACATATGTATATGTATAACTGATTCACGTTGTTATAAAGCAGAAACTAACACACCATTGTAAAGCAATTATACTCCAATAAAGATGTTAAAAAAAATAAAAAAAGCTTCCCTGCAGTGGGCAGATCTTCGGCTCCGGACACCCCTGCAGGTGGGACCTTTGATGCCTTGGTGCGGAAGCACAAACACTGTAGACTGTTCCCCTCAGGAGCGGCAGATGCTGCTGCTGCTTCTCCTCCATCCTCCCCACCCTCCTCCTTCCTCTTCTTTCTTCTTCCTGTTCTTGCTTCTCCTCCCTCTTCCTCTTTCTCCTCTTCCCCCTCCTCCTCGTCTGTCTTCTTCATCACCAAGCTCTGCCATGGCCTGAGGATCCAGTGTTGGGACTAAACTCCTGACATATAACACACGGCATCAACTCCTCTCCACAACTCCAGTACCATCTACTATTATAATGCCCACTTTACAGAGGGGAAAGCAAAGGCGGAAGGATCTTGCTCTGGTCACAGAGCATATGAAGAAACTGAGTTTCAAGCCCAGACCTTCTGACTCCAAAATGCACACTCAAATCATTTTGCTGGGTGAACAAGCTGGGCTCTTATGAACCTGGACTGACAGAGCTAGACAAGAGAAGAGACAGAGAGCAATGAAAAGGAAATCTGCAGATCAAATTGGCTCAGAAATCTATTGCACTAACCACATCATCGCCTGACAGAAAGAATCTGCGTGAAGCCAGTGAGAAGAGAAAGAGGGGAAACAATAACCCAGCTCTCTGATAGCTCCTGTCCACCTTCATGTCAAAGCCACTTTCTAAATAGAGGTTAATTTATTTCTCTTATCAAATGCTCCTGCTGGCAGACAAGCAGAACAATGTCACAGTCACCGATCTGTCTGTCCCATCTGACACCAAGAGGCTCGTTGCGTCTGTAAAGCCAGAGAGAAAGGTCTCGAGACGGCTCTGAGCCATTCGCCCCTCAAGAGGTCACAAAGGACAGGATGGTTATAGGTGTGCCCGGTTACTTCCCAGGAGCCTCACCATTCAAGCCCCTTAAGCACCCCAGCCCCAGCGGCGGGGAGACCTACATCTTTCACAAATAACAAAGGAAAAGCAGACTCAGCCGGACATTATTATTGGAAGCCCAAGATTTAAGCTGATAAAAATAACTAGAATCTCCTGTGTGCTTGCCATGTGCCAGGAACCTCTCTTAAGTGCTTTATGTTGATTATTTCATTTCATCCCCACAATAACTCTCTGGGGTTCGTGCTCTGTTTGCTTACCGGGGACATTTTCAAAAACGGTCACAAATTCCTTGGATTCTTCCCATTGACAAGTGAGATCACGCCTCCTCCCCTTAATTCTGAGTAGGCTTGTGACTGCTTCCATCGGTAGAGTGCAGCAGAACTGACACTGCCAGCCCTTGGCTAGAGACAAGCCAAGACAATGCACGGGCTTTTATATTGCTAGGTTATAAAAAGCCTTTGCAGCTTCCACCTTGTTTGCTAGGACAGTTGCTGTTCGAGCCCTGAGGTGCCATGTAAGAAGCCTGACTGCCCTGAAGCAGCCATATTGTGAGGAAGCCCAAGCCACAAGGCAAGACCACGTGTAGTTGCCCCCGATGAGTCTCTGTTGAGCTCAGCCTTTGACTCATCCCAGCACCAGATATGTGAGTGAAGGAGCCTCTCGATCAGGGGTTGGCCAACTTTTTCTTGAAATGGCTAAACCATCCTGTGGTTTAGGCTCTGTGAGCCAAGCGGTCTTTGTTGTAACTACTCAATTCTGCCCTTGAAGCATGAAAGCAGCCATAGAAAATATGGGTGTGGCTTGTGCCAGTATAATTTATTTCCCAAAAACAGGCAGCGGGCTAGATTTGGCCTGTAAACCATAGTCTGCCAATCCCTGTTCTGGATGATTCCAGTCCCCAGCTGCGTGAGCTTTTCGCAGCTGGACATCATGAAGCAGAGACAAACCATCCCCACTGTACCCCTTTCCCAATCCCTGACCCTGATCCCCATGAGCATAATTAAAGAGCTGTTGGCGTCCATCACTAAGTTTGAGGTCGTTTGTTTATACAGCAGTGGGTAACTGGAACACGCCCATTTTACACACAGGAAAGCTGAGGCTCAGCGAGAAGTTCAGTTACTTGCCCGGAGTCTCAGAGTGAGTAAGTGGAGGCCCCAAGACTGGCTGCCAGGTCTGCCTGACTTCAGGGGCCAAGCTGCATCATCAAGTCCTGAGACAATGCCACAAGGAGACAGATGGTGAATGACTGAGATCCAGTAGTAAGAACGGTGGGTGACAGCATGAGAGAGAAAGGACATATGGGCTTTGTTGGGGAGGTCTGGAAAGGGAGGTCGGAGATGGAGGAAGGGACCAAATTGTGCATGGCCTTGCAGGCTGCAGTGAGGAGTATGATTTGTTTCCTCCACGCAACAGAAAGTCACGGGATGGTTTTTAAGCAGAGGGTGGTGTGATTCAAATTACATTCATTAAGAATCACTCTGTCGTGGGGAGGGGGAAGGGGAGGCTGGGACGAAGTGAGAGTGGCATGGACATATATACACTACCAAATGTCAAATAGATAGCTGGTGGGAAGCAGCTGCATAGCACAGGGAGATCAGCTCGGTGCTTTGTGACCACCTGTGGGGGGGGGGATTAGGGAGGGTGGGAGGGCAATGCAAGAGGGAGGAGATATGGGGATATGTGTATATGTATAGCTGATTCACTTTGTTATAAAGCAGAAACTAACACACCATTGTAAAGCAATTATACTCCAATAAAGATGTTAAAAAAAAAGTAAGAAAAAAAAAAAAGAATCATTCTGGCTGCTGTGTGGAGAGTGGATCGGGGAGGGAGAAAGGCCCTCTCCAGCCTTATGCAGAGAAGGGAGAGTATGCCTTGCCGGCGAGAGGTCACACGGCCACCATGACACTCATCTGGGTCCTGAACACAGGCTGGTGACTTCCCACACGCTTGGATTGACCCGCATTTTATCCACCTTCCAGACAGTGCACGGAGGCACCGTAGGGCTTGAGAAATCACCTGTTGGCTTATGTTACCTTCGCTCCTTCCGTGAGGTTGGAAGTGTCCCTGGGATTGCTTTGGTGCTCTTCCACCAACAGACCAAACAAAGGACATGGAAATCACACTGGAAGTTTCCAGGCCACATTGGCAAGAAAGAGGCACAGAGAAGCCCGCTGCTGACCACCGTCTGAGGACCAGCCTGAAGCCGACCAGGCTAGCTAGGGCTCGGAGCCTGTGGTCCCCACACAGATCCATCCACCCGGTCTCCAGCAGGAGCTCAGAAACAGACTCTTGTCCCTTAGTGGCTGGATTCAACAGATGCGTGAGAAAGCACAGAACCACCTGCGAAGCTCATCCTGGCAAACGATGAAACATCTCAGAGGAAAGAGGGCGGAGTCTGCACCACGAAGGACCCCCTCTCAGGCTCTCCTCCCATCCCTACTGTGCCCCCGTCAACACGCTCCTTCGTTCTCATTGCCAGGTGCCCTCTCTCTAAATTGGGTAGATTTCTGGCACACTCACTCTGCACTGATGGCTGGATGCCCCCCAGACATTTCTAGACACAAACCACACAGAATGAGGAGAGCCTAGGTGGGCTGGGAAGTAAGGGCAGTGCTCCCAGATCAATCTGCCGAGTCCTGTTCAAGAACCTTCCTCCCTCCTGCCCCTTGTCTGGCAGCGGCAGCCCCAGCATGCCCCTTCCCAACAGAACTCCAGTCTCACCTTGTTGATTTTGTTGGTTTTAGGGAGCGTCTGGCTGATGTGCAGGTCCGAATACCGGGGTGGCTTTCGTAGAGGGTTGTTGATGTCACACGGAACGGACTCTGTCCGGACTAACCTTGCTGGATCCGTAGGGGTAAAAACAGTGATGTGGGAATTTAAGTACCGCTTTTGCTCTGTACTGTCACGTCAGGAGAGCAGAGCTCTGACCCCACCTCAAAGGCCCACCCCCAAGACTGGAAGGGAATTCCCTAAAAATGATAGCCACTGTGTTATGTCATGATACTGGGACACTTTTCCCACTATCTGTGTTCTCTGTGGTTTCTAAAATGTTTGTGTTGTCGATGTATGGCTTTTGACGATGAAAAATTATTACAATGAAACTGAAGCTATCGGAGTTTTTTTCTCCAATACCACAATTGTTTCACATTGGCGTTCATTTCAGAATTAAACCTCCTTTGAAAGACAAGCGGCTCCTGATTTCTCAGGGGCTGTCATCAGTCAACAAGCTCATTGTGGCCATCTGTCCCTCCCGCATCTAAGCTGGGTGTGAGGATCATCTTGGGCCACCTGTGGGATTTCTCAGGCCCGCGCAGTCTGTAGCAGGTCAAAATACATCTGTGCTAAACAAGGTCACCATGGATCCCTGAAGGAAAGTCTCAGCTTCCCAGCTTCCCCTTTGCATCATCCCTAAAGGCACAAAGCTGGGCACACAGGCGATGCTAAATAAATGTGTCCTGATCCAAACCACATCACCTGAGCCCCTCTCCCTGTTACTTACTATTTACAGGGACCACTGGGAGGGGCAGAGCAAGAAGCTTGCATTCAAATGTGATGCCTGGTAATGTTACTTGTTAGCTGTTTTTTATTGTGGGGCTGGGGGTGTTCGTGGAAAAGTTAAAGCTTTGGACTGACCCAGGGGTTTAATTTCTCTCTTAAGCCTGGGCTCCCGTCACCATGGAAACCAACTATATTTTCAACTTCCTACCAAAGGGGGGTGGGTAGAACAAGAAGCTGGTGGACCTCTGGCAAGTTCCGTCTGCTTCATGTGTACAGGGGCCTGCCGCCTTTGAGTAAAGGGGGCATCCTGAAGGTGGGTGGGAGGGAGCCCTTCTTCCGATGTCAATGTCTGAGAGTGGGTCGCTTCCCAGCAGGCTGGTCCTGGTCTCCATGCGGGAGTCGGGCTCCAGCAGAGACCACAGTGGAGGGGAGTCCGGTGGGAGGCGATTTCCTCGACAAGGTTGACCCAAGACAAGGGCTCAGGAGTGGTGAGAATTCAGGTTTAAAATAGCCTCACGGCGTGTATACAGTTGTTCAAGGAACAGATGGTTCTTAATTAAGGATATGAGGTGGGAAGGGGCAAGAGAAAGGAGCTGAAGACTTTTCCTTCTCTTGCAATCTTCTCTCCTCGTGGAGGAAAGCGATGCAAAGATCATCGAAAACCGATGGCCCGTTGGCTCTGGAAGACGTGCCAGCACTTTTTGACAGCAATCTACCTCCTTCTTTAAGTTTCCCTTGGGTTCATTCAAGACCAGGGTAGAGTCCCCTGAGCCTACACTGACCCGAGGCCGGAAGGGCTGGGAGGGGTGGCGGAGGACGAGGATTAGCGAGTTGTATTCCCCAAAGTTGGCACTAGGCCTCCATCCAACCTATAGGTGGGGGGTGGCAGGGAGGACGCCAGCAAGAATTTTAACAATCTTAACAAGTTGTTAACATTTAAAAGTAAGTATACGGCACATGAAACTATTGGGGCTTTTCTTTGAAACATGAGAAACGGTACGATGCAGGTCCACACTGCTGGAGTGGCCATCCTCTCTGGACGGCGCCTGGCTTTCTCTCCACTTTGCACGGCCCCGCCTGGCCAGCGGCTCTCATTTAGGGTACGTGGCAGGCATCTGAGTTTGCAGCTTCTCCTCTAGAGCAGTGCTTCTTTAAAGCGTAGAGAAGTTGCCAGTAGAAGCTGTTTAAAATGCACGATCTGGAGTGAGGCCAGAAGTTGTGCATTTCTAACAAGCTCCCGGGCGATTCCCGTGTTGCCGCTGGCCCACATACCACCACTGCAAGAGCAAGCGTCTGCACTAGTGACGTCCAGTAGAACTTTCTGCAATGATGAATGTGTTCTGTATCTGTACTCTCCAGTATGGAGCCCCTGAAATGTGGCTGGTGTGACAGAGTAACTACGTTTTAATTTTTATTTCATTGTAATACATCTAAATTTAAATAGCCAGATATGGCTGGTAGCTACTGTATTGAACAGCACAGGCCTACAGGATCCTCCGGTGGATGAAGTGCAGTGTGGATAATGGAGTCTGGGAATAACTACCCCACAGGCCAAGAACTGGGGGAACTATTTTGAAAGCTGGAATGCGAGGCCTCCAACTGAATCCCTAGCAGACAGGGAAAAGCCTTTCCTTCTCATTAAACTGGTCTTGCTCTTGCCTGGTAGGAGGCTGGTAGTGGCTTCCCAGAGGTAGCAGCTGGCTCCCTGCCTAGACAGGTTGGCCCAGACACTCCCGGGGCCCCAGGAGATGGAACACAGATGGCCCAAACCAACAGGCCCGAGCAAGCCCCCTCCCTATGCCTACTTCTGCAGGGCCAAATGACCGAGTCTGAAGAGCACATAACGGAAAAACACTCAGCTAGGACTCTTTTCAAGTGGGAAGGGAAAGGAATGGGATTGGGGGAAAGAGAGGAGAGTAAAAATTAGGAAAGAGGACACGAATGAGAGAAAAAGACTTAGGGAGGGGTCGATGAATCTGAGGGCTAAAGGATCAGAGAGACCAGAATGGGGACAAAGAATAGGGAGAACAGGCATGGGAGGTGGATTAAAGAGACAGACGTCGGGAGGAAGGGTGTCAGAGGGAAAGAAATGAGACAGGCAAGGATCAAGGGTCAAGGGGTATCCAGAGGTGAGCTGGATGGGACCGCTATCTCAGAAGGCCTGCAGGAGCCCCCCCGCCCCAACCCCAGGGCAGAAAGTGTTAAATACTTACCTCCTCGCTGGATGATCAGGAGATGACAGGGTGGGGCTTCTTTGGTGCATTTGTTGTGGCACTTTAACCTGAGAGAGAGAAAGAGCGAGAAGGATGGATGGACGGATAGATGGATGAATGGATGGATGTTTAGATGGACTGGTGGATGGATGGATGGGTGGATGTATGGTTGGGTAGATGGATGGGTGGATGGGACACACCAATGGTTCAGAAAGTTCTGGGCACTGTGGATACCAAGACATGAGACGAGATAGGGCAGCTACTGCAAAGGCATACCCTTGGAACCTAGGAACTTAACTCTGGAGAGAGTTTGCTGCCATCCCACACTCACGGGTCAGTCCTGGGTCGTCCAAGAGTTGGTAGCAACTGTCTCACCAACAGTGCCCACTTGGACTTCATGCTTTGAAAGACATTGTTATCTATCAGTCTATGTTCATCATCATCATCGTCATCCTTCAGTCCTAATAATCATCACCAACTTACTCGAAGACTCATTTGCCAGGCACTGCACTAACATTCTATAGACGCTATATCATTAGATCTTTATAACACCGTCATGAAATAGGTATTATTATTCTTCCCATTTTACAGATGGAAAAACTGAGATTAACTGACTTGTCCTGGCAGAAACCCTGGGTCAGTGGTGCCAGAGGTGGCATCATTTTTTCTTAAAGGCTCATGCTATAGGAGACAGCCAACCAAGGCTTCCAATTAGGATGAGATCAGTAACAGGTATTAAGTTTTAGAGGTATTAAGTTTAAGAGTTTAGAGTCAAAATGTCTTCCTTTGAGACAAATCCAAGATGTCACCTTGCTCGTCCCCATACCGTTGTCAGACTTCAAAAGGGTACTGTGACCTTGCTCTATCCTTTTCTTTTGGAATTTTACATCTGCAGGGTGGATACACACTGCAGCAGGTGCTGTCAGTGCTCCATGCATATCCTTTTGGATTTCCTTACTATTTCTGTGTGCACCAGCTTAACTTCCAATGGCCAACATCTTTGCCAGAAGGCTACCCTCAGCCTGCTTAGGGGTTTATTATCAAAGTACTCTACACAGAGAAGTGGGACCTTTAGATGTGTCCTCCACTCTCTTCCCCTCTAGGGATTTGACAGATATCTTTAATGGAATGGTTTGGACGCCCAGACATGGACTTGACATTGACTCAGTTAGTCTAGTTCAGTGGTTCTCAAAGTGGAGTCTCCAGACTAGCAGCAGAAGCACCAGGTGAGAACTTTCCAGAAATGCAACTTCCAGGGCTCCAGCCCAGATGTGATGGATCAGAGACTCTGGAGCTGAGATGCAGTGGCCTGCTTTACCAAGCCCTCCAGATGCGTCTGACGGTAGGTGCTGAGGCCTGAGAACCACTGGTCTAGTTGATGGCTTTGGAATGTCTGTGCACATTTCCCCAATTTTCCTTGTGTTCAGTCTTTTATGGCCCTAACAGGGCCCTGAATTCCTCTATGATATGGAAAACTTAGATCTGGGGCTCCCAGGGGTGCAGGGGGGAAGCCAGGAGGGATGTGGGCAGCATGAAACAATCGCATAGTGAGAACGTTAGTCCATCTCAATTCTCCTTCACGCTGACTGCACCAGGGGGGTTTCTTGTGCTAAGACGTCTTTACGTCTCTCTGCCACGTGCTAACCCCAGATCTGGACAGGCAGCAGTATTCACAGGGAATTGAATAAATTTATTTTTCCACTTGGATGTCTATTTATTTCTGGTCCCCTTATTTTAATGGCAAGTGATGTTGATTCTCCATTCATGATTATAAGATCCATCTTCACCTGTAAATAAATTTGCTTTAAGTGAAAAAGGCTACAAATGGTCCATGAATAAATGTAGGGATGCTATATGAACAGGACAAAATCAAGACAGGGTGGTGAGTGAATGGCTGAGTTAGGCTGGGAAAAGTTGGCTGAGACAATGTGGAATCTTCAAAAAAGAGGTGACAGCTCTTGGCACCCGAGGTCTAAGAGGGCTGGAAACATTAGGAGGTACCCTTGGTCACAAACGTCATGAAGACCACGTGACTCTGAAAAAAACAAGAGCTAACACTTATGCAGTGCTTCCAATGTACCAGGCAATGCTCTCAGTGCTTTACACGATTTACTTAATCCTTGTAACAGCCCTAAAAAGGAGGAACTTTTGTTATCCCCATTTTACAGAATAAGAAACTGAGGCTCAGCAAATTTGGATAACTTGCCCAAGGTCGACTAGTCAGTAAGAGGTCCCAAGTCCAGCTCTAGCTCTGTTAGATGCCTCCAAAGCCTCCATTCTTCTTGCTTTACATCTTGGGGGTGGAGGTGAGTAAAGGGGAAGGTTCCTGTGGTCTATAAGCAGCTGAGTCAAAATGTCCCTTTTTTTGAGCCTGTCACCTTGCTCTTCCCCCTACAGTTGCCTGACTTCACAAGGCAATAAAAATCCCACGTTACTGCAAACTGTCTTTGTCTTTTTCTTTTCTAAGGCCCCCAGACTCAGACCTATAGAGAAGGGAAGACCTGCTGAGTGTGAAATTAGCCTTTAATTCATTCTACATACACTTAAACTGGGTCTACTGGACCCCAGGTCCTGGGGACACAATGATCACCCAGATGAAGCCACTATGTTTATGGGGAGGGTTAATAAACACATAAACAAGTATCAGATAATCGCCTGTGTGGTAAGATGGTGAACAAAATAATACAGGGAAATGGGATGGAGATTGACAGGAGTGGGAGGGGGAAGGGCTCCAGTGGCACAAAGGTTGGGGGGCAAAATCAAGCCTCGTGGGTTCAGGGGTCAGAAGTTAAAGGCTGATGAGGCTGAAGTGAAGAGAACCAGAGTGGAGGGAAGACTTGAGGAAGGGGAGGTGGGCAGGACCCCGGGGCCCCAGCAAGGAGTCTGTATTTGATTCTACAAACACCGGGAAGCCTCTGGAGGAATTGGATGACTGTGACTCGGTCAGACGGACGTTTGGGAAGCCCTGGTTGGGGAGACTGCTGACGCCAAGTGATAGCTGAACCAAGAAGCGTGTGCACTCTTTCCTGCTTGAACTAGCTCAATTCCGCCAGGAAGCTTCCAGAAAGAGACTGCTCCTTTCTGCCAGCCCCACCTAGGAGTCTCCTTGAACAATCCCAGCTGGAAGCTGACGAGCAGTGTGAAGCAGCCCGTTCCCAATTGTGGGCAGCACCGCAGAGTGAGGGCAAGCAGCTGAACGTCACCTTCGGACCACATCCGTATCAGGACAAGGCAGCCGAGACCACCAGTGACCTCAGCCGTCTCCTGCCTCCCCCTGGCCTTTTCCTCTCTGTCTCTCACAGTAAGGGAGCAGCCCTCCTGCACTCTGGCTGAAGGGTGGGCGATGGAACTCTCATCCTCCCAGCCAGGGCTTCAGAGGGCAGTGCCAGGCTCTGGAGCACAGCCACTGCCCTTGCAGACACCCCAACAGAGCGCTCTCCGATGCCCAGACACAAACTTGGCACAGAGGTTCACATGTCTAGAACTAGAACTGGAACCCACACATCCAGGACCTGCTGATCCAGCCAGCAGGATTAGCTTAGAGCTGAAGTCACCCAGACCCTGGAGGGGAGGCGGTACAGGGACTGAGGCCAGACTTGTGTGTGTCCCACTTACAAAGAATCATTTTTCCAGCAGGAAACACGCATGATTCCACCCCAGTTAGACTTTTCCTTTTCACTGCCCATGAAAGAAAAGAGCTACTAGCACGCAATTTATCGGTAAACCACCTGCTTCAGAATCAGATTCCCAAGGCATACCCTCTCGGGTTCCGACTCAGGAAGTGCTGGGAATGTGAGTTTTCAGCAAGTGCACGCCACGGCTCAAGGACCACAGTAGAAGAAGGATACATTCTACTTCCCAGATGAGAGGTGTCTGGATGCCTAAACCTTCCAGAAGGCAGGCTCCTCCCCGCTCCACACCCCCACCAAAAAATAAATAAATAAAAGGAAGTGGTATCAGGATAATATACAGAAGAAATCTGAGTTCAAAGCCTGACACCACTTCCTGGCTGTGACAAGCTGGGGAAGTCACTGACTCACTCTGAGCCTCAGTTTCCTCATCTGTAAAGTGGGGACAACCTAAATGTCTATCGACAGGCGAATGGATAAAGAAGATGTGGCACATATATACAATGGAATATTACTCAGCCATAAAAAAGTAACGAAACTGAGTTATTTGTAGTGAGGTGGATGGACCTAGAGTCTGTCATACAGAGTGAAGTAAGTCAGAAAGAGAAAAAGAAATACCGTATGCTAACACATATAATATATGGAATCTAGAAAAATGGTACTGATGAACCTAGTGGTAGGGCAGGAATAAAGATGCAGACGTTGAGAATGGACTTGAGGTCACGGGGGGGAAGGGGAGGCTGGGACGTAGTGAGAGAGTGGCATGCACATACATACACTACCAAATGTAAAACGGATGGCTGGTGGGAAGCTGCTGCATAGCGTGAGAGATCAGCTCGGTGCTTTGTGACGACCTGGAGGGGTGGGATAGGGAGGGTGGGAGGGAGACACAAGAGGGAGGGGATATGGGGATATATGTGTGCATATAGCTGATTCACTTTGTTGTACGGCAGAAAGTAACACAACATTGTGAACCAATAAAGAGGTATAAAAAAAAAAGTGGGGGGCTTCCCTGGTGGTGCAGTGGTTGAGAGTCCGCCTGCTGATGCAGGGGACGCGGGTTCGTGCCCCGGTCCGGGAGGATCCCACATGCCACGGAGCGGCTGGGCCCGTGGGCCATGGCCACTGGGCCTGTGCGTCCGGAGCCTGTGCTCCACAGCGGGAGAGGCCACGGCAGTGGGAGGCCCGTGTACCGCAAAAAAAAAAAAAAAAGTGGGGACAATCATAGCATCTGTCTCATAGGGTGGCAGAGGAGATTAGTGATACGACAGAAGTAAGGTGCCCAGGACAAGCACTTGAAGTTGCAGGTACTCTCGTTTTTATTGTGGGAGTTGTCGCTTTTACTGCTAGTTGATGCAGTGTTCCACAAGCCCCTAAGACCCTCTGCTGGAGGACTTTCTCTGGCTGGGAATGTGGGCTGGCTGGACTGCCTGAAGCCCTGAAAGAACTCCGGGTGGGAACTGGTTGATGGACCGCCCAGTACCCTCTCCCTTGGGGTGTGTCGATGTGGGGCTGGACCCCAGGTGCCCATAGCCGTCACCCGCTCTTCCAGGACCCAGGACAGGCTGCCTTTCTTCCCCTCCCTGTCTCGCTCCCCTACTCCCCTGCTGGTGTGGCCCGGGATCACTTCTCAAAGAAACCATGTGCCCTCAAATCCCTGTCTCAAAGTCTGTAGAAACAGGGGAGCCCAACTAAGACACCACGATTATTAAAGGAGGTTCAGAACAGCGACGTGGTCTGTCCCAAAGTTCTCACACCAAAACCAAGTCCTCTGTTCCCTGTCCCTCGTGTGTCCCTTGAGCCCAGGAGTTTGGTCCTCCTTGCGCTCCATTCCACATGGAGGAAAAGGGAGGGGTGGGCAGGACACAGCTGACCACGCTGGACAAACCTCCATACCAGACGTGGTCCAGAGGAGCACCATGAGTTAGGATGGTGGCTCTGATCAACTCCAGGCACCAGGGAAAGGTCGTATGTGGTTCCAGAAGTGGTGAAAAGCCTGGGCTTCGGAATTCAGCCAACCTGAGCTTGAATCTACCCTTTCCAGACTAAGGGGGCATCCGTCTGCTTTGTTAGGTTCCGGGTTCCTCACCTGCAAAACTGCCATGAGGATCCAGTGAGAAAATGCCTAAGTGGTGCCCACCTGGGCAGCAAATAAGTCAGTGTCTCTGCGGGCAGGGCTAAGGCACACTTGAGGGCACACGGGGAATGCCATGCGAGCCTCAGACAGCTTGGAAACTTGGAAAGGGTTTATTTAAAACTTTCATGGAAAAGAGCTTAGTTTTTTCAAATTCAAAGGCTAACAGGATAAGCTTCAGTTATCAAGAAAAGTTGCTTACGTGGGATATCTCATTCTCCAAAGGAGCTGCTGGCCGAATGAGACATCCTCTCTGTCTGAAAAGTAAATATGTGAATTTATCTTGGGGGCAGGATCTGGGTCTTCCTCATCTTTGCAGCAACCTTCCCTACCCCGCCTTCAGTGCCTGGTCTGGTGGCTGGTGCATGATACATGCTGAACAGATATTGGAGAGGTGGAGGGAGAGAGGAGGAGAGAAAGAAAAAGGAAGGCAAGCCCAGCAGCAGGGAAAGCCCTTCGAATGTCCCTCGTGTGGGGCCCTTAATAGTCTCCATCAATTTTTTAAAACGATTTCTATTTCTTATAAATTGTATCCCTTGCAGAGTGTGAAGTGCAAACACGTCCCCTTCAGCATTCCCTTCCTTCTGCCCTCCTTCCTCCCCGACGGGGAGGTGGGGGACAGGGGTCTGACCACAGGCAAACTGGACTTCCATGGATCTTGCCCGGGAACCGCGGGGACAAACGGCCCCTTTTATGAGCAGCTCTGCCATTTTCTTAATGGATTCGTCCTGGCCCCCCAGCAGCCCCATGGAGCAGACGCAAGCCCGGAGACCGGTGTGAGGCTGGAATCAAGAAGGGTGGCCTTCCTGGAGGAGGGGCCCCCAAGACTCTTGCTGGTGAACACAGTCACATTCATTTCAAATGGTTCATGGGGGATTCTAACCAGTTTATGAAAAGTTTGCTCCAAGCAGCCCAAATCCCTGGTCCTTTCTCTCATCTCACACCAGCTCACGTTGCAACCCACCTGAGAAGGCACCGCCTTTCCTTCCGGAGTGCAAATGGGATGTTTTAAAAACCTGGCCCCCGATATCCAATTGAGGAAACGTTAAGCAAACTCCAATTTGGGGCCAGGCGCTCTTACATAACCCTGTACAACTCTGAAGAACAATCCCGTGAGCAATGGATAATGCTGCACCCATGCCCGTTTTAAAGTCAAAAAGACTGAGGCTCAGGAAGCAGCCCAATCATACAGATAGTAAATGGCAGAGTCAGGATAACCATTCATTCACGCACGCAAAAAACATCATCACCTTCCTCCTATGTCAGGTGCTGTGAGAGGCACTGGGGGTGTATAATAAAATAAGACAAGAATTCTTTCTTTAACAATCTTTCTTAGAATCATCTAGAAAGGAGTTTACTACCTAGATGGGTATATAAAGCCATCTCTTGTCCTTTCAAACATGAACATCTTTCCACTCGTCCCATCACCTCGAAGTTGCCTCCTAATAAGAACATACATATTGATAATTACCTTAAATGTAAATGGATTAAATGCTCCAACCAAAAGACATAGACTGGCTGAATGGATACAAAAACAAGACCTGTATATATGCTGTCTACAAGAGACCCACTTCAGACCTAGGGACACATACAGACTGAAAGTGAGGGGATGGAAAAACATATTCCATGCAAATGGAAATCGAAAAACAGCTGGAGTAGCAATTCTCGTATCAGACAAAATAGACTTTAAAATAAAGACTATTAGAAGAGACAAAGAAGGACACTACATAATGATCAAGGGATCGATCCAAGAAGAAGATATAACAATTGTAAATATTTATGCACCCAACATAGGAGCACATCAATACATAAGGCAAATACTAACAGCCATAAAAGGGGAAATCGAAAGTAACACATTCATAGTAGGGGACTTTTAACACCTCACTTTCACCAATGGACAGATCATCCAAAATGAAAATAAATACGGAAACACAAGCTTTAAATGACACATTAAACAAGATGGACTTAATTAATACTTATAGGACATTCCATCCAAAAACAACAGAATACACTTTCTTCTCAAGTGGTCATGGAATGTTCCCCAGGATAGATCATATCTTGGGTCACAAATCAAGCCTTGGTAAATTTAGGAAAATTGAAATCATATCAAGTATCTTTTCCAACCACAATGCTATGAGACTAGATATCAATTACAGGAAAAAAATCTGTAAAAAATACAAACACATGGAGGCTAAACAATACACTACTTAATAACCAAGAGGTCACTGAAGAAATCAAAGAGGAAATCAAAAAATACCTAGAAACAAATGACAATGAAAACATGATGACCCAAAACCTATGGATGCAGCAAAAGCAGTTCTAAGAGGGAAGTTTATAGCAATACAATCCTACCTTAAGAAATAAGAAACATCTCAAATAAACAATCTAACCTTACACCTAAAGCAATTAGAGAAAGAAGAACAAAAAAACCCCAAATTTAGCAGAAGGAAAGAAATCATAAAGATCAGATCAGAAATAAATGAAAAAGAAATGAAGGAAACAATAGCAAAGAGCAATAAAACTAAAAGCTTGTTCTTTGAGAAGATAAACAAAATTGATAAACGATTAGCCAGACTCATAAAGACAAAAAGGGAGAAGACTCAGATCAATAGAATTAGAAATGAAAAAGGAGAAGTAACAACTGACACTGCAGAAATACAAAAGATCATGAGAGATTACTACAAGCAACTGTATGCCAATAAAATGGACAACCTGGAAGAAATGGACAAATTCTTAGAAAGGCACAACCTGCCGAGGCTGAACCAGGAAGAAATAGAAAATATGAACAGACCAATCACAAGCACTGAAATTGAAACTGTGATTTAAAATCTTCCAACAAACAAAAGCCCAGGACCGGATGGCTTCAGAGGTGAATTCTATCAAACATTTAGAGAAGAGCTAACACCTATCCTTCTCAAACTCTTCCAAAATATAGCAGAGGGAGGAACACTCCCAAACTCATTCTACGAGGCCACCATCACCCTGATACCAAAACCAGACAAAGACGTCACAAAGAAAGAAAACTACAGGCCAATATCACTGATGAACACAGATGCAAAAATCCTCAACAAAATACTAGCAAACAGAATCCAACAGCACATGAAAAGGATCATACACCATGACCAAGTGGGGTTTATCCCAGGAATGCAAGGATTCTTCAATATATGCAAATCAATCAATGTGATACACCACATTAACAAATTGAAAAATAAAAATCATATTAAAAAATTGCCTCCTAGAAATGATCCCATTTGGATTGGAACCAGGTTTCCAGAGTCTTGGGTTCGGAAGAACCACTTTCCCTCCAGAGGCTTCTTTTGAGATGTATTCCACCAGCTAGTATTTCCTGAGTACTTGCTATGTGCCAGGCATGGTGCTCATCCTGGATGTATAAACAGTGAACAAAGCAGACACAGCCCTACCCTCAAATAGTTTAAAGTCTGGTCAGAGAGACACGCAGGTAAATAGACAAACACAATGTAGTATATTATATGGAATGATCGTGAAGGGCGGGGTATGGTACTTGGAACTGAGGGGAGTCAGGGAGGGCTTCCTGGAGAAAGTGATAACTGAGCTGAGCCTGGGGAGCTAGCAGAGTTGTGCAAGGAAGATCTAGGCTAAAGCACTAGGGTGCAAAGAATCCTCAGTGGGTGGGCACGTCTCCTGCTGATGGCTCAGAGAAGCTGGAGCTCCAGGCATAAGGAGGGAAGTGGTGAGGAGGGAGGAAGGAGAGGTAAACAAGGATAGTGCAGGGTCTCCTCGGGAGACTGTATTTTATCCTGAGAGCCAGGGGGAAGTAAGGAAGGGTTTTAAACAGGGAGGTGAAGGCTGGATAAGCATCTTGGAAAGACCCCCCTCTGGCAGCAGATACAATCACAGGGCAGCAAGTCCCCCTCTCAGGTTATCCTTCCCGCTCCCTGCCTCTGTGCGCCTTTTCCCGCAACACTGCATTAAGTGCTCCTTAAGCCTTCTTGCAAAATCACTAAACAAAATCATTACCCCCTTCGCAGTGGGCTTGTCTGAATGAGTGCCCCAACCGAGCAGTTTTGATGCCCCTGGGGTCTCTCAGTTGAGCCCGTGCTTCTAGAAATGTCTCCATATGCCCTCAGTGAAGAATCTCACAAAACACCCCTTCCCTCACTGCCGACAGCTCAGTGGGGTTGAGCTCTTTGGCCTACAACTGGGTTAGAAAGAAAAAGGCAACAGCAGAAATGAGCAAGGGAGATGGGGAGTATTAACATAGAAATAAGACTGAACGCTCCAGCAACATAATGAAAAATAATCAGGAAAACCCCGGCACAGGTCTCTCCACAAGAGGATACTGTAAGGAAGCTGTAGATGTATTACCTGTTGGTGATGCCTTCCCTGACCCCCTCAGCTTCCCCGAGAGAGGAGAGCATGACCACAGGGTCCGCTGGGTTCCCAGCACCTGGGGGTGTTCATCACAGAGACCCATTTGTCATCTTTCAATTCAAGAAGGGATGATGGGAGAGGGTAGCAGGCGGGGGAGGAAAAGACTGACAGCTCTGGTCCAGGGTCAGGTTGAGACCAGATGCTCGTCTTCCGTTCTGCTTGTCTGGTTCAAGGAGAAGCAGAGTGGGGGCTGGCAACTGTGTGGCTGGTCCTTTGCCCATGCAAAGTGGTTAAGGCTCTGGGACCTTGAATCAGAGGGACCAGTGGGTTTGAGGAGTGGATCCACCCGCTGTGAGACTCTGGGCCAACTATTTACTCCTGAAGGCCTCTGTTTTCTCATCTGTAAAATGGGGATAATAATAGGCCCTACCTTCCCTGGTTGTTGTAAGAATTAAATGAGCTTGTGCATGTAAAGTACTTAGCAAAATGTCTGGCCCTCAGTAAGCCCTCAATACATGGGATCAGCATCACCATCATCCTCATATCCAATCCCCACCTCAGCCTCAAGAGAATTATAATCCTCCCTCACGTACCACTGTAACTGGACCCAACTATAATAGATAAAAACGTATATAAGGGACCATTAATTCCCATGACAATTACTGCAAAAACTGAAGTGTTTCTATTAATGGAAAAATAAGTCTGGGCTTCAAGCTGGTGATATCTGAGATGCATGCTCATAATTGTATCCTGCCAATATCCTGCCCGTTGCACAAATTCCTGAAGCCTCCAGGAACTTCGCGGCAGCTGCAACACCAGCTCGTCATTTCCCCCGCTTTTCAAGAGCTGGGAAAATTAGGGCACCCAGTGGCTCAAACCAACCATGGCTTACTTCACGCTTTTATCTCCTTGTCACCTGTGGCTGAAGTCATTTTGCAAACACAGGAAAATTTCAGATAAAACATTGTATTTTGATGTAAGGACACGGGCTAGAAGGACACACAGGGCAAGAAGGGAACCAAAGAGTATGTAAAATCCAAGTGAATGTCAATAGTGCCAAGGTTGAGAAACCCTGATATAAACCCTTTAACATGTTTCCCAAGAAGTTGGCTGGTTCTGAAAATCCCCAAAGAAAAATGGAGAACAAGAACTACAGAAAAGTAGGAAATGGGCTAACTTCTCCAGAACTTTGACCTTGCTTAAACCCATAGAGGTGATTTGGTGAGTCTGTTTCTTTTCATACTTTGTATTAATAGAGAATCCACTTCTGCAATGAAATAAGTGCTGAACAACTTAAAGATTCTGATTTGAAGGAATCCCCAAATCACTAAGGTGACTGGGGCACTCACATGTCTTATCACATCAAATGCACTTACTAGCCTCATTTTACATCAGAGAGGTTTAGAAACTCTCCCAGAGTCACACAGCTAGGAAGTGGCAGAGCCAGGACCTGCTCTCTCTAGCTCCAGCGTCTGGATCTTGCTGTTGCTTTACTGTCCTAAGTTGAGTTCCCTAGAAGCAGATCCTGAGGCGGGTGATTTATGGAGGCAGTTCTCCAGGCTGTTCCTCAGCAGGATAGGAAATGGGGGAGAAGCTAAGCAAGGATGTGGCTGCAGGCGACTACAGTCTCAGCCTGATCCCACAGGGGACTCTGGAGTGTGAACTGTACCATAGAGTCTGTCTGCCTTGAGGCGAGGAAGCTGGCCTTTTGCACACTGGCACCAGTTAGGCCCTGGCTCTGAGCCACGTGGGGGAGGAGCTGCAATCCCCCAATGCAAGCCTCCAGAGAAGGTCTCAGGTGTCAGCGTCAGCGTCCCTAAGTGAGGTCACTGGCACTGTGAGCAGGACATCGAGACACACGTGGGTGAGCCAGGGCTGCGCTCAGCAGCCACTGATTTTATCACCTTGTCTTCAAAACACTCCTGTGAGTGCTCTGCGGTCCTAGAGGAAAACGAGTCTTAAACACATGCAAGGTATTCTGATACCCAAACCCTTCCCGTCTCAGGCCCTGAGAGCAGGTGACTCAGAGAACATCAGACTCCGGGCTTCTGCCCTCCACTCCACCACCCAGAGGAAAGGCCATCCTGACACCACATTCTCCTCCCCGCACCAGGCCTCATCCTGGCTGGCAAGCTGGCCCAGCGTGACGAGAGCTCCAGAGCCCAAGCCTGCTTCCGCCGGACTGCGGCTGGATGCGTGGTGAGCGGTGCCCCCCTGCAGCCTGGAGCCTCAACAAGCATCAGCAGGAGGCCCAGCAGTAAGGCCAGTGCCACGGCTGCACAGCACAGACAGTCTCCTCTCGACCCCGGGCCCCGCCTGCAAAACATGCTCAAACCCTTCTTAGCCCTGATCCAAGCCTTTGCCCGTGCTATTTCCTCAGCCCAGAACACTCATGCGTATGTGCAAATAGGAATTATCTGAGAGTTTGGGTAAAATGCAGATTTCTAAGCCCTATCCGTAGAGTCTGGGCTACTTCTCCATTGGTGGTTTTGGATGTCCCCTCCCTTCTACTCTCCAGCCTGTGCAGGAAACAAAACAAAACAAAAAACCACCTTGGTTCAAACTCTTATCTTCTAGAACACAAGCCACCCAAATCACCACTGCTGCCAGTTTTCCTGCCAGAGATGCAGATAGAGGTGGAGAGGTTTCCAAGGAGACAGACCTCGGCTCTGCAGAAAGGTCCTTCTGTAGAAGGACTCTGAGAAGGGGGAAGGATGCAGATAAGGCATGACTGAACCAGGGAAACGCATCAGCATCTCACTGCAAAAGCAAACTTCAGCCAGCTGAATCCTCAACTATCAGACAGTAGTAGATTGTGCTGACAGCCGACCACTTAGAACTAAACTCCATTCCGTGCTCATGAACCTATTAGATGAAAATGCCTCATTTTAGATAACTGCAAATTGCTTTCTGAGCATAATTTCCTATTAGTTCATTAATCTCTCTATTCAGAATGCCGACAAGACAGCTGATGATAATTCTGGAGGAAGTGGGCATTGAACCAAAGCAGGAGGCAAAGGGTTAGATATTTGGAAGTATCCTGGCTTCCGGGGTGGAGGGGTACCCCAAAATTAATTCATAACGCTAATTATAGTATTAGCTTTCATTTATTAAGCTCTTATAATGGGTCAGGTACCAGGCTAAGCATTTTCCGTTACTTATCTCAGTTGTTTTTTTTTTTTAAACAATCTAGTAAGGTAGATATTATTTTCTTCTTTCTATAGAGGAAGAAATTGAGCCTCAGAAGTGATTACACAGTTAGTGGCAGAGTCAGGATTCAAATATAGGTGTGTGTGTCTGACCTACAGCCTGGGTTCCTAATCATACCTTAGCATTTTGACTCAGCACATAAATATTTACTGGATGAATTTACTGGAGAAACCAGGATGAACAAGACTCATGTCTATAGAGTGAGGCCAAGGGATGTTAACAGCAGAAGAGACTGAAAAATAATCAGCAAAGATGGACCAACCTTCAGAAAAAAGAAATGTCAGGTTGGAAAATAAAATTGGATTTTGTCAAACTCCTGCTTTCATGGAGAGCGGTGGTTCTCAAATTGTGGTCCCAAGACCAGAAGCAACAGCATCACCTGGGAACTTGTTAGAGATGCAAATTCTGGGGACCCACCTCAGACCCGCTGAATTGGAGACTCCAGGGCATAGGTCCAGGAAGCTATGTTTTAATAAACCTTCCAGGGGATTTTGATACACACGCGAGTTTTGAGACCCATAATCTAGAAAAATAAGATCAGCTCCACAAGGGAATTTGGAGCTCACGAGAGTAGTGCTTCTCAAACTTAATGTGCACAGGAATCACCAGGACAATCTTAAAATGCAGATTTGGGTGCGGCAGGTCTGGGGTGGGGCCTCAGCTCCCAGCTGATGCTGATGCTGCAGGACCAGGGTCCACACTTGGAGTAGCAATGGGTCTAAGCCAGGGCGTTTCTGGCAATAACACAACCAGAATTGCTCTAGGTTTAAAAAAAGAGGGGGCGGGCGAGAAAGAACCATTGCCTTTGGGATAGGTTCAGACCCAAGCCTCTGGAAATGCTTTAGGAAAACAGGAAATCACCCACATCACATACCACTTTTTCCCCAAAGTTCCCACTCAGGTATAAGACCTTCTCTGAGCACTTTAATGAAAATTGCAGCCCCTTCCCTGACTCTTCCTATCTCCCTTCTCTTCTTTGCTCTTCTCCTCAGCACGTGAGCATCATCTGAACAGATGACCTATTTTACTAATTTACTTTGTTTACTGTCTGGCCTTCCCCATCTCCATCTCTCACCAGCATGTAAGCTCCATGAGGGCAGGGATTTTGTCTGTTTCATTCACTGTTATTTCCTCTGTGCCTAGAACAGTGCCCGGTGCATAGTACGTGCTCAATAAACATTGGTCAAGTAAATGAACACACATATCTGCCCATTTTTTCTAAGAAGCTCCCTCCCCACCCTCGGCGCTGCCCTCTGGAATTTCACCTGCTGCTGCTCTCATGCATGTACTTCAGTTTCACCAAAATTCATTTCTCTATAGGTGCGTCTTCCCCTAAACTCCTTGACAATGGGGTCCGTGTGTTACCCTTTTCTGTCCTTCATCCAACCCTTCCACTCAAAATCCTGCCAACCTTTGAAAACACATATAAACAGCCATCCATCCTCACTATAATTAATGCAAAAAACACAGAATTTCATTCATGGAAGAGTAAGGTCAAACTTCAGCTGGTGATATCAGTAATGCATGCTCCTAATTACATACTAGAGGGAGCGCTAAACTCCACTGCCATCATGCAAGTACAACGTCAAAGTTCCTGAAGCAACCCAGAACTCTGCAGCTGTTACAGACTCTGTTTTCACCTTTCGCGCAGTTTTTCTAAGGGCTGAGGCAAATTAGAAAGATCAGTTGTTCCTTCCAACCACGGCTTGGTTTGAATCCTGCCTCTTAGAGTTCCAGGAGCTATATCTGCACAAGGTGGAGTGAGGAGGACTTTTGATAAAACATTGTCATCTTGGGCAAGGACATTTTACCCGTTCCTTCCAACCGCCCTGTGGCAGGGGGTGCTAATATCACGCCCACTTTGCAGGTAAGGAAACTGAGCCCTGGGATGACAGTCCCCTGCTCAAGGTCACACAGAGAGTGGCAATGCAGGTGGGACTCCAGCTCAGTTCTGGCTGCCTTAAAGCCTCTGCTTCTGGGACCCACCTCTCTCCCCCAGGTCCCCGTCCCTCCCCCAACCCTTGGCAGGGTCTGAGCCTCTGCTCATTACTTCTAGAACAGAGACAGCATGCGTGGACGCTATCTCATACTTCTGCCTCTAGCGCTGAAAATTAAAATGGCTCAGGGAGTATTCAGCCTTGCCGGCTCCTGGCTGCACCCCTGTCACCTAATTACCTGACTTCAAAGCCTCCACTCGGCAGGTGTGAAGATGTGAAAGCTGCCGTTTCCCCTGAGAACATGGAGTGACTACGCACAGATAAGACAGGCCCCAGAGCAGCTAGGGTACCTGGGAAATCAGACAGAACTTCGAGTTGGACCCCAGGGCTTGGATTAGTGTGTCTCAAAGTCAGAAAGACCAGCGGCCGCCATCCTGAGTACTCACCTGAGAGCCGGGTCTATACAGGACCAAGGTGGGGATGCGGGCCTCCAGACACTAACGCTTGGTAGTTACTGCCCCCTTCTCCTTCCCTTGTGCCACGGAGCTTAAGGCTCCTCTAGAGGCTGGAACTCATTCATCCTCCCCACAACTCCAGGAGGGAAGGGCACTCAGCCTCACCTTCTGACTGAGACATCCAGGCTGGGGGAAGAGTAAGAACTCCGTCATGGGGCAGGGATGTGGGGAGGCCTGAAGGAACCCAAATGAGTTCCCAGCCTGGACTGGACAAGGAAGAGGAAGTCTAGAGGAGAGAGAAGGGTTCCTACTTTTCAACTTAGTGGCTCCTGTAAGGCGATCAGAGGCACACTCATTTGTAACCCTTAGACACAGCTGAATGTTATTGACTATTTTACAGTAATTGGACCAAAGCAGGTATTTAATACAAGTTTACAGAAGGAAAGAGGAAGGCCAGACAGAAAGGCATTTGTGACCTTTGACAGAGGACAAAACCCTAAGCCTGGCACTGGGCTATGTCCTTTGGTGCTGATTTATTCAATGCTCACTGTCACATTGGGCAGGTGTGATGATTATTCCTTTCATGCAGATGAAAATGCAGAAATGTGGGGCAACTTGCCCAATGTCATTGAGCTAGACAGCCACTTCTTAGCTGTGTGACCTCAGGTTTATCCTTGCTGGGAGTCAGCTTTCACATCTGTAAAATGGGAAGACTCAGAACCACCGCCCCCCACCCCGAGAGGCACCACAAGAAGAAAAAATAAAGGGCAAAAGGCCTTTGCAAACTCTAACTCAGGGATCAGCAAACCGTGGCTGAGTGGCCAAAGCCAGGCACGGCATATTTTTGTACAAAAGCCTTTACTGGAATAAATAAATTTGTCACACTTATTTGTTTATATATTGCCTATGGCTGCTCTTGAGCAACACAGCAGAGCTGAGTGGTTGTAACAGGGACCCACTGGCCCACAAAGCCTAAAATATTTACTATCTGGTCGACCAGAGAAAAAGTTTGCCAACCTCTGATTTCAGATGCTATGAAAATGCAAGTTCCCACTGTGCCTCTGCAGACAGCACTATGCGTTTCCAGCATCGCCCTCAGCTCTGGTTCTTATTCATAAGCTCTCTCCTTGACCCTTTACCCATGTGTAGAGGTTGATTTAAGACCTATTTCTGAAAAAACAGAGAAGCAGCTCTCCTGAGAGCCAAGAAACCAAAGTCCCATAAGCTATTTCAGAGCCCAGGATGGCTCCTGCCGACATCAGGCACCATGAAAAGGTGCTTCCAGGAACAGCCACTTACTTGCAGTTTTTACACTTGAGGCCAAAAAGCATCCCCTTCCCACAGACTGTGCATGTCTGAGACATCCAGTACTTCGTGGAAAACCTGTGGGAAAGAGACAGAAGTGTTCAAGGCCAAGGTAATGGTGACTGACGGACCTCTAGAAGGATGACCACTGACAGGATAAGAACATGGGCCCTGGATTCCAGCCCCTCTTCTTCAAAGATAGGTGACTTAATCGAGTTGCTTAAACTTCAGTCTCTTTATCTGTAAAGTGGGAATAATAACAGTATTGACCTCATAGGTTGTTCAGAGGATTAAACAAGGTCATGCACAGTGCAAGGGCTTTATATAGTGCCTTGTAAACAGAAAGTGCTCACTGAATTGGGCTGTGACTGTATTGTTACCCAAACATTCATAACAGTCATTCAGTCATTCAACAAACATTGCCTGCCTGGAGGTCTACTATGTGCCAAGTTCAGATTGGAGACAGATGGATAGGACTAGAACTGTCCTCAGAGAACCACAAAGCAAGGTGGGGCCCCCCGGCGGTCTATTCCCCATCACTGCTAGTTTCATCGCCTGGGAAGCTTCAAGAAGGGGTGATCTCCCCAAAAGTGGAGACTGCAAACGTTAGTAGCAGAGAAGAGGGCCCTAAAGGGAAAGCCATTTTGGACATCAGCCCACCTCGCTCCCCAGCCACCACCACTTGCTGCAAACATAAGGCAGTGTAGAGGTTTCCGATATACAGCTAGGAACCAGTGGGAACAGGGATGCATTTGATTAACTTCTGGGGCCCCCTGCTGCCGCCAGGGTGCTTTCCTCTTCATGAGATACCAGGCAGCAGCAGGGCTGGCCCCAAGAAAAGTATTGAAGGTTGCCAGGTCAGAGTTAATTCTCGTTTTCAATTTTTGTCACCTTCCGCAGGAGTTGTAGCTAATCTCCACTGCCTCACAGTGTCAAAATGAAAATCAGAAGCGATTATGTAACTTGGTGCTTAAGAATTCTGAGGGCCAGCCTGCATCCCTCTGCTGTAGCATCTTGCCTGATTTAGGTCAGTCACTCTTCCAACAGAATGATCTGCAGCCCAAAGCCTCCATAACTAAGCAAATAGCAATATTCTGAAGAGACACTCTTGTGGCCAGGAAAACTCCCTTTCTAGTTTTGGACTGGGGGTTGGTTAAGTCCCTTTCTGCCCCTTTAGCAGGATGAGCAAGTGTGGCAGGATCTATTTTGCAGGATTTGTCAGCTCTGGGGAATGGCAAACGGACTCGTGTTTCATCCACCAGCCAGCAGCATGGGAATCAAGAATATGAGTGGCAGGTGGGAGTTCCTTCTCCTTTCCAGCCCTCTCCCATCCCTGGGATCAGCAATCCCTCTTCCAAGCTGTGGCTGAGGTGACTCTGAGGACAGCGGATGGTATGGGATTTTAATTTCATTTTCTCACCAAGGCTGGGATGAGTCTAGGTCTTTCCATCCTGGCATGGAGCCCAGAGAGAAACACAGGGTGAGACTGGAGAGTAACAAGGCATCCCAAGTGCCAGCTCCTCTAAGAAGATGTTCCTGATGCCCGAGATCATCAGATCATTTTCCTCCTCTTGGCACCAGCGTTTGAATCTGAGGTACCACCAGGTCTAACATTAGGGTGCTAGAGTCTAGTGTCGTGGCTGAGCCATGGGTGTGGCCAATTGGGTGGAGCCAATCCAGGGGTGTGGCCAATCCAGGGGTGGAGCTGAGCTAGGGGTGTGGCCAATCCAGAGGTGAAGCTGAGCCAGGGAGCAGCCTGTAAGCAAACAAAACAAGGCCCTTCTTTTTGATGCCTTTCCCTCTGCATCTCACCGCCTGACCACTGACGTGTCTATCGTGTATTTCTCACGACTTCCTCCGCCATTTTCTCATTTGAGTCTTAACAACTATCCTGTCAACATATTTCTTTCAAAAACTGTTGACGAGATGCCATTCCGGGAGAATGTGCTCACTCCTGCCTCACCCCGGGTTATGGTGACGTGTCTGCCCCTGGAATTGCCTCCCCCACTTATAGCCCTGATCCCCACCACCACCGCACTGTCATGGTCTGTTAACTCTCTATCCCTCCACTAGACCTCAAGTTTCCCAAGGTTGAAAGCCTTACGTCGTGTTCAGTGCTGCAGCCCCGGTACAGATATTCTCTCTAAATACTAGTGGAAAGAAACCATGAATGAG
This sequence comes from Globicephala melas, assembly GCF_963455315.2. NCBI lineage: Eukaryota > Metazoa > Chordata > Mammalia > Artiodactyla > Delphinidae > Globicephala > Globicephala melas. The sequence goes on from NC_083326.1 coordinate 78,315,920, forward strand.
TGAACTCTCTGCTGGTCACAGAGGCCTCGTGCAAAGAAAGCTCTCAGCAGAGGTGTCAAAAGAACACAAAATGCTGGGGTTAATTAGCTTGTAGATTCATCACTTAATCATCCAGGGACTCAGTTTCCCTATCTGTCAAATGGACATGACCACACTTGTGCTACTTACCCCACTGAGTTTGTGAACAGATTGTGAGGATAATGAGATAAAATGTGGAAAGTTAACTTCGTATAAGGGATGACTTAGTAGATAGAAATCTTCCTCCTGAAAAGGGCAGGTGTACTCCTGGAGAGGTTGTCCCGGGCACCCAACAGGGCTAGAGCCCTGGACTAACTAACCTATGCTTCAGCAGAAAGTGAGCATCTCTGACTTCAGCCTGCAATCTTGTCTTCTGGGTGGGGAGACCCAAAATTAGGACAAGCATTTGTCTTAATATTGATACCATTTACTGAGTGGTTATTATGTGCCAGGCCCTTTGCTTAGCACTTTAATATATTATCTCATTTAATCCTCATGACCACCCTATGAGTAGTCAGAAATATCTGATGAGAAAATTGAGTCTCAGAGAGGTTAAGTAACTTCCTCAGGGTTGCAAAGCTTTACTAGCTGGGATTGGAATACAGGTCAGTCTGACTCCAAAGCCCTGGCGTTTAACCAGTAGGTGTTAAGTTTACGAGCCAGGTGAATAAGAAGCAGACATCTCAGTCCCTTGCCACATTGAGGCTCAGCCTGGCAGAGGAGAGAAGAGCATGGTGATATCGGAGCTGGGGCAAAACAGCCTGCCAGCCTTTCCCCACGCTGGGGCCAGAGGCCCCAGCCCTCCCTGTGCTGGAAGGTGGGCCCCGGTGCAGCCAGGAATCCAGCCTACCTGTGCTTGATGGAGTTGCCGAGGTCTCTGCGAGGGATCTGTGGGGACCAGCGTGGCACTGACAGTGTGTCTGCAGGGAGAGAAGAGAGGAGGAGAAGGTCCTGTTACACAGAGAATCGGAAGTGGGGGTGGGCTCCCACCGAGCCCCAGAAGGAAGAGGGAGGCTCGCTGGCCTCAGGAAGGACACTGGCCACCATCACTTGCTAAACCAAAGCCAAATGGAAAACTAGTTTAGCTTGTGTTACCTTAACTCACGCAAGGTCCCCCGGGTGGGGCAGTGCCTGGAAAAAAACCAGCTGGGGGAAGAATAAAACTGAGCATGGCTCCCATCTACCAAGTGCTTACTGTGTGCCAGGCATGTGCCATGTGACTCACATGCCTGAGCTCGTTACATCCTCAAAACAAGCAACCTTCCAGGTGAGGAAGCTGAGGCTTGGAGAGAGGAAGTCGTGTGCTCAAGATCATACACTTTGTAGATCCCACAGAAGCTGTGAATCCAGGCTTAAGGGACCTAGAACACGTGCCTGTGTATGCAAAGTTCTAACTTAGCAGATTCCAAATGCCAGTTGTACAAGTATCACTCTCCTAATTTTTGTCACGCCCCTGTACAACCCATAAAATTATCTACTTAATATTTTAGGTTGACTTATTTGTTTGTTTAAACACATTTATTCTCAAAGCAACTCTATATGGAAAACCAATATCACTTTCTGTATAAGTAACTATTTAAAATATGTCTAACTATGTACCACCTAAACTCATGCTGGAATAAGTGGATGGATTGATGAATGGATGATTGAGTGGGTAGGTGGATGGGTAGGTAGGTGGGTGGATGGGTGGGTGGACGGATGGATGGATGAATGTCTGGATAGGTGCATGGATGGACAGATGAGTCAGTAGATAGACAGATGGGGAGGTGGGTGGATGGATTGGTAGGTGGGTAGATGGATGGATAGATGAATGGTTGGATAGGTGGGCAGATGGACAGATGAGTTGCAAGGTGGACAGATGAGTTGCAAGGTGGACAGATGGGTAGGCGGATGGATGGATTGGTAGGTGGGTGGATGGATGGGTGGATGGATGGACAGCTAGATGAATGGATAAACTGATGGATTAATGGGAATGAGGAAGAAACAATAAAACACACAGACTTCAGGCTGGGTGCCTATGCCCATCTGGTCTTTTCTTTCATGCCTCAGGCTACATCCCAGCGACCCACACTGTCACTCCACCACTGACTGAGTTCCAGGACTTCTTCCACAGCCTCTGGGCACCAGCCCCCACCTTCACTCCACTGCCTGGTGGCCCTCATCACCCTCCTCGCAGACCTCACAGGCCCCAGAGAGGTGTGAAACAACAGCAGAAATGGACCGGTGCGGCCTGTGAAACCTCCACCAGCTAGGGGAGAGGAGAAGGAAGTGGCTGACCCACACGCCAGCTCTCATTTCTCAGGCCAGATGGATGGAGCCAGATCCCTGTCCTCAGAGCTGCAAATGCACGCCTCATTTTTCACAGCAGTTGTTATGGAGTGGCGCGCTCACTGGGGAGCTGCATGCCTGCACCGATCAGGGAGCATTTAACCCTAACCCATTCACTCCTCTCTTCTGTCTAATGACACTGTCAACAGCCATCTGAAAGCTGTTTCCAGAAACCCCAATTCTGCCCTTGTAAAGCTGGGACCATTTCTGGAGGAGCTAATGATTTCCCAAGCCCCAAAGGCCAGAGAAAGAGGGAGACAGCATGATATATCACTCAGAATCAGAGCCAGTGGAATTTCCTCTAGTTTAACTAAAAACTAAATGTCATCAAGTCCAAGCCCATGTTATTACTTGTTTTGGCTTCTGAGAGAAGCAAAAAAGACAAGAAAGAAAGACAATTTTAAAAGAGAGAGAGAGAGAGAGCAGGGGGTTGAAGTCAGATTTGTAAGGAAGGATGCTGCTACCTGCTAAGTCCTTAAGATGCTTTCTCCAGTGCCAGGGATGGGTAGAGGTGGAATGGCTATGCTGGAGAGGAAGGGTTAGCTCAGATACACAGCCTCCTCATGGGGAATCTGCAAAGTGAGGAGTGCCAAAGGGGTTTCATCTCATGGGATATTAGTAGTGGCTGTCTAGGAAAGTGTGTTGAGAAGGATTCTGAGGCTTAAGAGGAAAGAGCATCGAGACTGATTAGTAACATCTGCCATGGGTGAAGAATAAGGCAGTACCAACAAGTCTCCATATTTTTGCCACTCCTACAAGGACAGGGACCACATCTTCATCTTTGCATCACTGCCTCATAGCACAGCAAGCACCTGGGACAAAGTAAGTACGTAACACATGTTTGCTGAATCTGAGATTCTTATCATAGAAACAGTGAATTTACTGAGCACTCAATATGTGGTAGGCATAATTCTGTGCAGTTTATACGCAGAAGCTTTGCCTCTATGCAGTCGGTGTTCTCATTATTCCCACTGCACAAAGGTAGACACAGAAGCTCAAAGAGGTGCAGTGACTAGCTAAAGGTCACACAGCCGGGCACTGGTAGATCCTCAAGGAGTAACTCTGCAGTTGTTCCCGAGCCTTCCAAAAGCCCCTATATCAGCATCTTCAATCAGGGGCACTTTTGCCCGGGGGAACATTTGGCATTGTTTGGAGATACTGCCAAATAATTGGGGCGGTGATGTGGGGATGCTACTGGCATCTAATGTGTAGAGACCAGGGATGCTACTCAACATTCCACAAGACACATCCCCACGCCAAAGAACTAACTAGACCCGGGCTTCCCTGGTGGCGCAGTGGTTGGGAGTCCGCCTGCTGATGCAGGGGACACGGGTTCGTGCCCTGGTCTGGGAAGATCCCACATGCCGCGGAGCGGCTGGGCCCGTGAGCCATGGCCACTGAGCCTGTGCGTCTGGAGCCTGTGCTCCGAAAGGGGAGAGGCCACAGCAGCGAGAGGCCCCCGCACCGCAAAAAAAAAAAAAAAAGAACTAACTAGACCCAAATGGCAATAGTGCCAAGGCTGAGAAACCCTGATCGAGATGTATTTCACTTCTCTAGCCATCTCCCCACCCCCTCCCTCTCCCCACAATCTTGAGATGGTACTTCTGAAGCTCAACTCAGTAGAGAACAAATCCTCTTTTATTATAAGCACATCTCACTGTTAGATTCATATCCTAGTTGTTCTCATTCTCAATTACAGCACCCTCTTGAAAAAGTAGATGTAATTAAGTTTGGTAGTTTGGTTTCATTTCCCAATATCTGGTTGAAGGAGCAAATTCCGTCAGTTACATTCATCGGCTGCGACAACATTAGTCTCCAGCAATAATAACCTCCACACGCCTTCATCCCTGGGTGTGCAGATCTGAACTCTGAGATCTTCTCTTTACTTTCTCCGTTTGGCTTTCCTTAAACTTGCCAATGCAAGCCTTAAAGCAAAGGAAAACTGTTTAAAGGGAAAATCTATGAAAATTCAGGCCTTATCACAACAGAGAAGGCAAACAGCACTTATAGCAATTAAACTGATATGGAAACTTCTGTTTAACAATCAAAGTGCCTATTAAGATGTCTCCATAGCTGAACAAAAGCTTCTTTTTACTCTAATTTTCTGATAACAAGACACGCAGACACGGAGTCAGAATTATGACTATCCCTGGTGCCTTTGGTTCCAGGGATAGAATAATAGACATTTCTTCCCAGATATTTTCATTTGCGGTGCATGGCAAGGGAGAGGGCTGGAGAGAAGGAGTGCTTTTCTTCCCTCCTTTAGGTCCCACTGTTGATGCCCTCTCAAAAGTGCCTCTGTATAACAGGAGGGGAGAAACCAGGAGGCTTGGTCTTTGACAGCTTGGTAGCCAGATAATCAAACAGAAGCCACGACAGAAGAAACCGATATTAATAAAGCATCGTGGTAGGCTGAGCCATGATGAAATGAAAGACTCAGGCTCTGACCTGGTGAGTTTGAACTCAGGCTAACAGAGTCAGGCATGGGGAAAACTCTTGAAAACATTTAACACAGAGACATCACGTAAAAATGGGTGATGATAAAGCAAAGGAAAATGAGGGAAAAGAAGAGGAAGAAAGAAATAAGAATAATGGTGTGAATTTTAAAAATGAGAAATAAGAAAAATAATAAATATGCTTTGTGTTGAGTGTTACCAGGTGCCAAGCGCTATTGCCAAATAAGCCCTTTACATATATTATCTCATTTTATCCATACACTGCATGTGTGTGCACATGTGATATATCAACTGTTATCATCGGTGCCACAACACCAACAAGGAAATCGAGAAGTTATACCATTTGCCCAAGGTCACACAGCAAGTAAAGGCCAGGACTGGGTTTTTTAAATTCAGGTCACATAGCTGGGGCTCAATAAACGACAGCCAATTTCATCCCCATTTCACAGATGGGAATACTGAGGCTTAGAAGCAAGAAGCAGCTGTCTATAGCTAAAAAGTGACTGAGTGGTGATCTGAACCCCAGAGAGGAACAAACTGGATGCTTCTAGTCCAGACTGCTCTCCAGATACATGGAGTTCAACCCATCCTGTATTGTCTGTGCCTCCCACCTCTGTCTGGGGAAAGCAAAGGAAACAATGAGAAGCAGCCCTTTTAAACTCAGAAAAGGGCCTCAGAGGCTCAGAAAGCAATGTCACAGTATGTTGTTTATTCCTACTATCATTCATAGAGTTACTCAGTAAACATTTTGTTGAATGCCTACCCGCCACCCCCAAAGATGTCCATCCTAATCCCTGGGCCCCATAAAATATATGACTTAACAGGCAAAAAGAGATTTTGCAGATGTGACTGAGTTAAGGATCTTGAAACGAGAGATTAGTCCGAATTAGCCAGGTAGGGCTGATGTAATCGTAAGTGAAAGAGGGAGGCAGGAGGGTCAGAGTCAGAGAAGGAGATGTGATGTTCTCTGGCTCTGAGGATGGAAAGGGGCCAAGTGCCAAGGGATGCAGCAGCCTCTGGAAGCTAGAAAAGGCAAGAGAACAGAGTTTCCCCTGGAGCCTCCAGAAGGAAACAGCCCTGCAGACACCTGAACTTTAGCCCTGAGACTGTTTTTGGACTCCTGACCTCCAGAACTGTAAGATAATACATGTATTTTCTTGTAAGCCATTGAGTTTTGCTAATTTGTTACAGCAGCCGTAGGAAGCTGAGACGGCACTACTGTGTGCCAGGTACGGAACTGGGGGTGGGTATATGGCAAACAAGATAGTCAAGTTTTCTGAGCTTAGAGTCTACAGGGGGAGACATAACGTGACACATTCCATGAAGGAAATAAAACAGGACTTTGGGGTTTGTATTAAGGCAACGGGAACCATCTAGTGCATTGGAACAGAGGCAGGAGGCTGTGCAGGGTCTTACGCATTGAAGAGCTCCCTTTGGCAGCTGAGGGGAGAGCAGCCTGCCAGGCTATGACAGAAAGAGGACGGCCCCACCCCCACCCCCTCCTCTAACTCCCCACCTCCGCTGGGGTCCAAAACATCAGCCCTGACCCTTACAAGGCCATTCAGCTCCCAGGCCAGGTCTTTCTCACTTGAGCTGTCATGTCATGATCCCACCTGCAGCCCCCCATAAAAAAGCCATATCTCAGAGTACTCAGTCCACTGGCTGGTACAGGAGCAATGCACAGGCTGACTTCTTGTACGTATCCCGGGGGGGATTCGCCTCTTGGAGCTGTTTCTTCCTTTAATCCAAACAACCCTACAAGGTTGTATCCCTAGTTTAGAGATAAGGAAAATGAGGATAATTAATTGTTCCGAGTCCTATTGCTAGTATTTGGTGGACTTGAGAGTTGACCCCAGCTTCCTATAAAACTAAAGCCTTGCTTTTCACCCCCGCACCCTATGGCCTTCCTATGCTATGTCTCCCTCTGAGACAAGCGTAAAAATTATTGTTCCAATCACGCGGTCCTTGAGTTGGAAAGGACCACAAGAAACCGTCTATCGCAGTCTCTGAGTCTCTAAACTCTATTGGCTAGAAGAGGAGCTATCCCATCCTTAAATGTTTCCATGGAGATAAAGACCTCTGAGCACATAGTACTATTAATAATAACAGCTAACATTTACTGAGTACTTACTATTTGGCAGGACTCAGATTAAATGCTTTAGATGTATTATTTCATCTAATCTCCTAACTCCATTTTGGGCGGGAGAGCTGGGGTTTGAGTTAGGACAGTCCACCCCCAGAGCTCATCCTCAGAAATGCCGCAAATGAAATGGAAGGTCCAGCTGCCCTTCAACTTCTAGCCCAGGGACAGGAGAGACTGAGAACTTAACAGTGGTGCTGCCTTCAAATAAAGCAGCAAATTCTTTAGGCTCCAGGGTCCTGAAATGAATAAAACTTAGAGCATATTCAACTTTTCTTCTGCGGCCACAGGCCAGTCACCAGCTAAAATCCCACTGATTCATCCAAGGTGGCCACCAGTCCTTGACTAAAGCGGTTCACAGTATTATTCACATAGCGGGGAACAACTCTATTTGCTTTAATATCCAATTCAAATACATCAGATCTAAAAGTCTTTTAATCATGTGCTATCTCTAAAGGTTACAGCACCATGGTGCTTCGGGGCCAAATTGAGTATCTTTGTGTAGATGGACATAATTTTCTCCCTGAGACAACTACAACCCACTTCTCAAGATGCAAATTTCATCACCTGCGGGCTTGTGATCACTGTGAAGGTGTCTAGGGAACAACTCAGCACTGGTGAGTAGTAGATAAGAGTGAGCCTGGGTCGCAGGTCTTGGGGGAGGAAATAGGCAGAAGAGATGCTGGGGGTGAGCAAAGGCTGTGCTGCTCACTCTTGGCGGAAGAGACCCTTCAGAGGAGATGCTTAGGGATTCCCCATGGCACTGAGGCAAAGCAAAGGGCAATGGTGAAGTTACCTGCCTAGAAATAGGAAGACTGCAGGAATGGAGGTATCGGGGTCAAACCAATCGGCATGTATGTGGGGTTCAAACCAGCTACAAGGCCTTGAGCACAGGCCTATTTTAAAGACAGAGCAGCAGACTTCATTTCTGAATGGGAAGGTTATCAAATTGCTCCATGGAGTGTGGGACTTCGAAGTGAGTAGACCTGTGTTCAAGCATCAGCTCAGCCACTTATTAGCTATGAGACCTTGGGCATTTTCACCTCTGTGAGTCTCAGTTTCTGTCTCCTGTAAAAAAGGGGCCATAATATCTCCCTCACAGAATTGTTAGCAGGATGAAGTGGGGTAATATAATTGGAACAGGGCTTAGCTGAGTGCCTGACATATTATTGTTATTCTTGCTTTTGTCATTGTCATCATCACTCTACCTCTAGGATTAACACACCAGTTAGAACCTGACAAAGCTCTCCACGGACTATGAGTTAGAACAGAGGTTGGCAAACTATGACCCTCAGGCCAAATCTGGCCCGTCACCTGCTTTCGTAAATAAAGTCTGATTGGCACACAGACACACCCACTTATTTACACACTGTCTGTGACTGCTTCTGCACTATCATAGCAGAGTTTGAGTAACTGACAGAAACATGTGGTCCACAAAGCCAGGTATAATTATTACCTGGTCCTTTATAGAAAAAGTGTGTCAACTCCTGATTAAGAGCTGTGTAACTCATTTCCTTGGTTGATTAGTGGAGAAATTTTTCCCTTTTTCTTTTTTTTTTTCCAGTTTTATTGAGGTGTAATTGACAAATAAAATTGTAAGATATTTAAAGTATACAATGTGATGGTTTGATATATGTATACATTATGAAAGGCTTTTTTCTTTGAAGCCAGAAGACTTGGGTTATAGACCCACTTTGGCCACTTACGTGGTGGGAATTCTTGGACAAATGGCAGCTTCCAAGCCAAAGTGTGCATGACCACGTGGTGTCACCCCTCTGCTCGCCTAATCCTAGGTGTGTTGTTTCAATGTCCATTTTACAGAAGAGAAGAGCCAGGCAGAGTAGAACCATCAAGCGGTCCAGCCAAGGTTCTAACCTATCCCAGTCTCACTCCAAGTCTGTTTTCTTTCTAGCTCTCACCGTCTCCTGGTAGAATAATCTGTGATGAGGCAATGTCTCTGATTACATGCCACTGCTGAAATCCATGTCAGCTCATGAAGACAGAGGGAAAGGAAAATTAACTCTCTCCTCTCACTGCTTCTGCCTGGGCTAATTAATACGATTATCCAGTTGTCACTTTATCAAAGCAGAGAGAAGACCTGGAGGACATGTAAGTTACCATAGGGGAGGTGGTGGTGCTGGTCATGGTCAAGGAGAACAGATGAAGTGCTCTCCTGGGAGTGGCTCCAGGTACAAGCCTACCTTGGTAGGACAGGTGAGCAGTGAGAGCACTGAGCAAATGGGAGCACAGAGAGGCTGACATGTGAGGCAAGAGGCAGAAAAGTGCAGAGGATGTGAGGGGAAGACCTCACAGTGAGTCAGAATCAAAGTTCTCTTCCATCACCTGTTCCTCCTGGCCCAAGGCTCGGTTAAAATTTTTTTAAATGGTGAAACCAAACTGGAATTACCTTCAGGATCTAGTGAGAAAACTAGGATGTATTGATTCTAACACGCTCCTTCAAAATCATGCTCCCCTTTTTAAAAAACCATCACCACCTCACGTCTGAATCCCGGCAGGTAACTGCTTAGCTGGGATTCCCTGAATTGCCCATAAATCACACATGTGAACAGTGATAACATCACGCCCTCTCCCAGTGAGATGTGTGAAGGGTGGAGTCATCAGCTGTGATTTACTTCAGCCCCCTCATATGGCCTCAATTAAATTTCATTGCCAGTAAAGAAAGGGAAGATGGCTGAGGCATTTAACTACATTTTATAACGTGCCCACTGTTGAATTTATTGAAGTGTATCAGGGATTTTTAACCTCCTAACCAAACAATGGGACACCTGGGTGCCACATGAGTAATTATCTTCCTTGTGGGAATGATAGACGAAGAATCTAAAACGTTAACAGTAGTCTGGGTATATGTGCAGGCAGTGTGGCGGCAGCAGCGGGTGATGGGAGTGGATATGACAAGAGAAGTGAGGCAATGGGCCGCTAATTCCATGACACCACCCCATGGACTGGAGGTGGGGACTGATACTAATTATGCATCTTCCCTCGATTCTAAAAACTAGACCTATTAGGAAACTCATCTCCCTTCCCTCTCCCTGTATCCCCTCAAATTTCCCCTTGATATAATTTTACTGCTATGGTCTAGAAAGAGGAGAGGGATCATCTTGAAATGTCAAAATCAGTTTATGTAATAAGATAATAGAATACAAAACAAATCTAGAAATCCAGAAGAATCTCGTTAGGAAAATGGATCCACGTTGGTTTATTGGGGAAGCACGCAGGAAATAAATTATCAAGAAGGAAATATGTGTGATGCTTCTGGAGTTAGAGTGGAGGCTGGCAGGTCCCTTCAATATAATCTTGAGGGCAGACTTGGTATATCCAAAATCATTGTCTCCAGGACCTCTGTTATAGCATCATGTCTACTCAATGACCACGAAAAGTCAGATGAAGAGGAGGAATATGCCGATCCCAGGCCAAGGAGGAAGCAATGCCTGACGCCTCTGAGGAAGCAGGACAGCACTGAGGGCCAGTCCTGGGCTGAAAACTGCCACTGGCTGCATTGCTGTCCCCAGCCTTCCCCTGGTCACGTTCACACTATGGATCTACTCACTTGCACCTCCCACCTTCAAAGCTACTGTTCTCTCTTTCTAGAACAGTCTCCCGCACCCTTTCCCTACTTCTCTCAGCCTGACTCATGCCCACTCTTCCTCCAAGATCTAGCTCAGGCATGGCTCCTCCAGGAAGCCCTCCCTGAATGTACGGGGCAGACACCCCTGCCATGCTCCTCCCGGAGCATCCTGCGCTTACCTCTTTGGGTCACTTGCCTTGTTGCACAAGAGCCTCTGCGTACACATCTGATCTTTCCACCACCCACTTGACCGTGAGCTCCTGGACAGTAGGAGATGCCAATTACTCATCTTTATGTGTTCAGTGTCTCATGCAGAGTTTGGCTCACAGCTGAGAGGTGAAGGGTTTTTCTTGCTAACTCCAGCAAAAATAAGCCAGTAGCCTAACCCTCCAAATGGAGGCTTCACTTCTCCACAACCCTGCAGGGCCTGGACCACTGAGGGGTCCCAGGAAGCCAGGCGCCCCACTCTGCCCTGGCCACACACCCATACCTCCAGCCCTGGCTCTCAGGCTCTGAGCGGGAGCTGGGACCTCAGCTGGGGCAGCTGACCAAACTAAGCCCATCTGCTCAAAAATGGAGCCCACCACTTCCTCGCCCAAACCTCTCCCCACGTGCCTGTCTGTTCAGGGCCCTACGGCTTCCTGAGCCACCGGGGTCAGGACCCCTGGAACATTCTCAGCTCCTCCTGACTCTTCCCATTGACAGAGTCCCTCTCGAGGGCAGATTTGCACTGTATGTCAACGTTCACATTCAGGCCCCTTAGCTACTGTGTCAGGGAGGTCTAGTATCAATCCCATTTTACAGATGAAGAAACGGAGGCTCTGAGAGCTTAAAACAGAGAAGCAAAATGATCAAAAGAATGGGGTTTGGAGTTAGAAAGACCAGGGTTATTGTCCTGGCTCTGCCCCCAAACTGGGCAAGGTACTTAGCTTCTCTCAGCTGCAGCACAGTAATCGCGATAACAGCTAACACGTACCAGGCACTGCCTAAGTCAGTGGTTCCCCAATTGTCAGCATACTGGAATCAACAGATGCCTGGGCCTCTCCCCTGCACTGTGATTTAACTCAGGGGTCAGCAAACTACACCCCATGGGCCAAATCTGTTTTATAAATAAAGTTTTGTTGGCACAGCAACATCTGCATTGTCTACAGCTGCTTTTGCGCTGTAAGGGCAGGGTTGAGGAGCCATGATGAAGACCTGATGGCCCACGAAGCCTAAAATATTTACTATCTGGCTCTTTCATTAAAAGTTTGCTGATCCTCTATTTAATTATACTGGGGTATGGCCTGGCTTTGAACATTTCAAAAGGTTTTCAGGTCATAATCATGCGCAGACAAGTTTGGGCACCACTGGCCTAAGTGTTTCACCTGCATTAGCTCATTGATTCTCTGTAACATACCTGTTTCATTCCCTCCTGTATCCTCAGCAGCTAGCACAGGGATGGCGCAAAGGGGCATCTCCACAAATATCCACTGATGAACAAATGAGCGCACGAACGAATGAGTGAACAATCCACCCTGTGAGGTAGGTGCTAATGATCCCATTTTGCAGATGGGAAAACTGAGGCTCAGAGGTCGCCTAAGGAACGTGTCCTTCTGGGATTTTAACCGAAATCTCCTGGACTGCAGAGCCCCATTTGTGAGTACCGTGGTCTCTCTTCAGACATTCAGAAAGGAGAGACCACCAGCAGAGTTGGTGAGGGGGTCTTCTTGTGCACCCTCCCTGGGAGAGACGCCCTGAGCAAGAGGAGAGGCGGCCTGGAAACCCGAAGACGCTCGGGGTGGGGGGGGTCGCCCGCTAGCAATGCAGAGCCATCTCAGACCACACAGATACAGGACGTGTCTCCTTGGCCTGAAGGAAAACGCTAACTGGAAGAGGCTGGCTTACTGCCCCCAGCTCAGGCTTAAATGAGGACGAAACAAGAGTTGACAGAGGCCTCGTGCTGCCATCACCGCAAATGTTCCTGTGAAGGGAGGAAAACAGCCAGCCCTGTGCTCCATCAATTTCAACTGTAAATGCTCTCATGTTGAAATAGAACAACAGGAACGGCAGTATCAGGGACAGGCATGGGGCGGGGGAGGCAGGGGACATGCAAACCACAGGCTGGGATCTGCAAGTCGGGCTTGACACCTGGACCCCGAAATGGGCAATGTTTGTGGATGGCACGTTCCACAATCCAGGCAACCCAGGGGCCAGACCCCCTCTTTTGCTTAAGAGGCAGAGAGACAAGATGGAATTAATTACAGGCACAGATCTGAATCCCAATCCTGATTTTGCCTTTGTGATGCCTGTGTCCTCTGCTCTTTGGACCTCTTCCTCTGCAAAAGGGGAGCAATAGCACCCATCTTGCGGAGTTTCCCTAAGGAATCGGGCACTGGAACATGAAGCAAATGCCTGGTGCGCAGTAGCTGCGCCATAAAGGTGGCTTTCGCCTCAAGCAACCCAGGTGCTTGTCTGCGCTTTCCTTAGTGGCCCTTCTCTCTGGCCTGAGAAGACAAAACCGGGGAGGAGGCTCTTTTGGGAACGAGGCCACAACTCCATGCAGAAGCAGTGGTGAGTTATGGGGAGAGCAGAACTGTCTAGGCCCCTCTGGTCATTTATTCCCCTCCTGTCACCCTGTTCTCTGAGCGTGTCCACAGCCCTTACTTGCCTGGATGTGATGGATGGGTCTTAAGTTGCTTGCACACTACATCATCAATTACTTACATATTTACTGCCTTGAACTAGGTTTATGGATCTTAAATCAGAGCTGTTCAGAGTTGCCTGAGCTGAAATTCTTCCCCAATGGAAATGTGGCATTTTAAAAATTATGCTGCCACCCTGTAGTCAGTGTTCAGCAGAAGTTAACTGTCCTTAGAACAAAGGGCTGCTGAGAAGTTCCCCACGCAGAGTCATTGCATGGAATTTACTGCCTGAGCAGGCTCAGTGGGGACAGACCAGGTGAGCCTGCTGCGAGAGACCCCAGTCCGACTTTAAGAAACGCAAGACACCAGGCATTCTTGGGTCTGAACTTCGGGCAATAGATTTCCTCCCCCCTCTGTTCCCTGAGGCTCAAGTGATGTCCAAAGCTGTGTCACACTGTCTGTAGTTTGCAGACATGGTGGAGACAGCCTTGTGATGGAGCATATCCCAAGGTCAAGATGGGGCATCCGTATTCCAAAGCATCTCCAAGTGGGGCTGAGGGGGTGGAGATGTGACTGGTCCTGGTCCTGATGTGGCAGCCCTGAAGGTGAGGCCGTGGAGACAGGGGACCTCTGCTACAACAGGGTCACAGTTTATCAGTGAGAAGTGTTGTCAGTATTGGGGGGTACAGAGAACCCCCATCCCAAGAACTTGGAGATAAGGAAGTTGACCCTCCAAGTGTGAAACTAGCCCAACCCCTACTGGATCAGAGGACAGAAGAACAACATTAACTTAAAACAGCGGTTCTCAAATCTCTGGAGACACTTTGGGAGGTCACAGCTCGGGGGATGGTGCTACTGGCATCTACTGGGTGAAAACCAGGAATGCTGTTAAACGTCCTCCAAAGCACAGGTCAGCCCCCAGCACAAAGAATTAGACATCTCCAAATCCATAGTTTTATAGTTGACAATCCCTGTGCAAAGAGTCGGGAAGGGACCTAAATCCAGAGCCTGATGCAATCAGATTAAATATCAGATCGAAAGAGGAGCTTAGTCAACCATGAAAGGAGAGGCAAAGAGAGTCACGGGGCAGATGTTGGCTCGCCTCTCCCGGCCCATCCAGGGGACAGGGGTCTTTGGCACTGGAACCTATTCCTTCTTCTAGTAACAGCAGCCTGGTTTTCCATCGGGAAACAACCGTTCTGGCGTCTCAGTGCTAGAGGTTCAGGGCAGCCTGGACCTCCCAGTCCTGGGGCAGGGCATTTGACTCAGGCATGGAGAGTCCAGAGTATTCCAACTCCTTGACCACTGTGACTGGTTCAGAGGCAGGCATGTGACCCAAGATGAGCCAATCAGAGTCCACGAAACACCCTGGAACCTTTTTTTCAAAGATACCCTCTGTTCCCTGGAGCAGCTAGGCTGGTGGGCTACACATCTGAGTGCCCAGGGGTGACCTGAGCATACCTGTGGGAAGGGCCTGCCTGAGAAGGAGGCCAACACACTAGAAAAGCAGAGTGGAGAGATGCAGAACAACCAAGGGCTGATATATCACTTGAGCCCCTGGAGCTTCTCTATTAAATCCTCATTTTTAAACATTTAAAGCAGTTTAAGTTGTTTCACTTACAAGCAGAAGAATGTTGTCCTTATACAAGGTCACAGAGACAGACCTTATAGCAGACTTCTGTTATCTCCAGTCGCTATAGCAACCCCTCTCCCAAACATGAGATGGTTAATCATCGTGAAGGTGGTGGGTGGTAACCCACCATTCATGGACCACATACTAGGCACGAGTACTGAACACTTTACAGGTGTTATCTCATTTAATCTGCCCAATGGTCCTATGACATCTTCATTATTATTATCTCAAAACCACAGAGAAGGAAAATATAGTTCAGAGAGGCTGGATAACTTGTTCGAGGTCACACAGCTCGCCAGTGATGGGGCCAGGATCTATCCTTGGGCAGTTTGCCTGTACTTTCAGTTACCCTGCCCAGGGAGAGCAGGTTGTCCCAGCCCAAAGCCTTCAAACATTCCATATAGCAAACTCTCCTACTCTGTATTCCACATTCACCAGGAAAAGTCCTGATGAAACTGGCTTTCAGGAAGGGTGTACTGCAGAGAGGAAATGGGCAGATCTCATGGCCCTTGAGAAACGCAGTACCTGTGACAGTGAGTTCTCACTGTACATTATTTTTTTATTTTTATTTTTTTTACGGTACGTGGGCCTCTCACTGTTGTGGCCTCTCCCGTTGTGGAGCACAGGCTCCGGACGCGCAGGCTCAGCGGCCATGGCTCATGGGCCCAGCCGCTCCGCGGCATGTGGGATCTTCCCGGACCGGGGCATGAACCCGTGTCCCCTACATCGGCAGGCAGACTCTCAACCACTGCGCCACCAGGGAAGCCCCTCATTGTACATTATTAAACAGACATTTCAACTTTATACATCAGTCTCAAAAGTCTGGTTAATGTGAGTCTGACTCTAAGAGAATCTGTATTCTGTACTAGCAAAGCAAGACCCAGACCTCTGGATTCTGATGAATTCTCTTTTGCAGTGGTTCTCCAGCTTGGGCATTCACAGCAGCATTATTTATAATATCCAAAAAGTGAAGACAACCCAAATGTTCATCAAGTGATGTATAGATAAACAAAATGTAGTCTATCCAAATAATGGAATATTTGGCCATGAAAAAGAATGAAGTATTATTCCTGCTACAACATGGATGAGTCTTGAAAATATTCTGCTAAGTAAAGGAAGCCGGATGCAAATGGCTACATATTGTATGATTTTATTTACATGAAATGTCCAGAGTAGGTAAATCCACAGAGACAGAAAGTGGATTAATGGTTGCCAGGGGCTGGGGGAGGAGTAACAGGGAGTGACAGCTAATAGGTGTGGGGTTTCTTTTTGGGGTGATGGAAATGTTCCGGAATTAGATAGTGGGGATGGTTGCACAACTCTGTGAATATAGTACTAAAAACCACTGAATTGTTTTAAAAGAGTAAACTTGGAAGTATGTGAATTATATCTCAATAAAGCTGCTCTTTATTTAAAAAGCTTGATGATTCTATATCAGAGTCATCTGATTCTATATCAGATTCTATATCAGAATCATCAGGAAAGCTTGTTAAATTGCATATTACTGGCCTCTGCTGCCGGGGAATCTAACTCAGTTAAATCTGGAACAGGACCTGAGAATCTGCACTTGTAACAAGTGCCCAGGTGATGTAACGCTGCTGGTCCAAGCACCTTGCCCTGAGAACCACTGGGTGGTGTATGGCGCCCCCCACCTGCCATAAGCTTAGGAGCAGCTCTGAAGAACAGCAGTACCCAGACATCATCCTGGGACCAAACCTCGTGCTAGGGCGCTTCCACTATTGGGTCTTCTACAAAGGACTTTACTTGTAGAATTGCCAAGGGCCTTAGTCACTGTGTGTAATGGACCGAATGTTTGTGTCCCCCCCAAGTTCACATGTTGAAATCCTCATCCTCATTGTGATGGTATTTGGAGGTGGGGCCTTTGGGAGGTGATTAGATCATGAGGGTGAAGCCTCATGAATGGCATTAGGGTCCTTATAAAAGAGACCCTAGAAAGTTCCCTCGTCTTTCCTACAACGTGAGGATACAGCAAGAAGACGGGCATCTGTGAGTCGGGAAGCCAGCCTCACCAGATGCCAAATCTGCCAGCACTTTCATCTTGGGCTTCCCAGCCTCCAGAACTGTGAGGATTGAATATGTGCTTGCTTAAGCCGCCCAATCTGTAGCATTTTTGTTAGAGCAGCCCAAATGGGCTAAGATGCTGTGGTAGGCCAAACAATGCCCCCCGCTCCAAAGATATCCACGTCCTAATGCCTGGAACCTGTGAATGTGACTTCATATGGCAAAAGGGACTTTGCAGATGGGATTAAATTAAGGATCCTGAGATGGGGAAGTTATCCTGGATTATCCAGGTGGGCCCTACATAGAATCACAAGGATCTTCATAAAAGGGAATCAAGAAAGTCACAGGAAGAAGGTGATGTGACCATGACAGGGGGAGCTGTGGGAGAAACTGTGATGTGAGGCAGACCACGAGCCAAGGAATGAGGACAACCTCTAGAAGGTAGAAGGGCAAGGAGACAGGTCTCCTTGGGGCCTCTAGAAGGAACCAGCCCTGCAGACACCTTTGTTTTAGCCCTGTAAGACTCATTTTGGGCTCTGACCTCCAGAACTGTAGGAGAATGTTTATGTGGCTTTGAGCCGCTGAACGTATAATTTGTTACACCAGCAACAGGAAACTGATACAGCCATGTGCCTCCCAACCCTTCTTTCAAAAAAAGAAGTGTAAATGGGCATTTATTAAGCTTCTATCCTGTGCTTGTCATTTTAGGTACAGGGTCCTAACAACAACCGGAAAGATCAGGACTGGGACGCATTTTACAGAAGAGAAAATTGCAGATCGGAGAAGTTCAGCAATTTACCGACACAGTTAATAAGGGAGGAGGGAGGAATTTCTTGCTACTTTCTTTATCAGAAATTTCCCATAGAGGAAAAATATCTGTTTATCCACCTAGCAGCCCGAAGTGATGAGGCTGGCATGGGAGCATCTGTGAATAAGATTCAACATTCTATGAGAATCACAGTCAAGGGAAATCCTGCCCCGGCTCTTTTTGGAATCAAGCAATTTAATCTACCAAAGGCACAATTGCAGGCACCATCCAGAGAGACCCAAGGTGTGCTCTCACCTCCAATAGCCATTTAGCAGTGTTTTAGTTTACCTCACAAATTCTCTGGCCTCTCAGACTGACCCTAGGCCCTGAGGTCAGAGAGGCATCTCTGCCATGTAGTGACCTGGGCCTGCAGCTGCTTCGCTCACCCTTTCATAAAATGAATTGCCGTAAGTCAGTGGTTCTCAAACTTCATGTGTCTGGATCACCTGAACAGCCTGGTAAAATACTGGTTTCTGGGCCCCAGTTGCTGGGTCACTGAGTCTGGGGTAGAGGCCAAGAATGTGAGTTGCTAACAGGTTCCAGGTGATGCGGACGCTGCTGTTAAGTTCGGGGAATGCACATGGAGAAAGGCGCTCTGGATCAGGGTTTCCCGACCTCGGCATGATTGTTACTTGGGGCTGGATAATTCTTTGTGTTGGAGGTTGTCTGTGCATTATAGGACATAGAGCAGCATCCCTGGTCTTAACCTACTACATGCCAGCAGCACCCTGTTCCCCCAGCTGTGACACATAAAAACACCCCCAAACACTGTCAAGCGTCCCTGGGGAGTGGGTGGGGAAGGGACAGCACTGCCCCTGGTTGAGAATCGCTGCTCTAGGTCAAAGATACCAAAAACGTACAAGAAGAAGGGAACCACTGAGTGGGACTCCCAAACTTCTTGGGGCTCTTGACCATGGTCCCAACTATTTATCAATGGTGTGGGTTGAATGGTGAGCGTAGGGGTTGGGACAGGTTGCCCGAACCTGTGACTCCCGCGGACATCGCAAGGTCAGTCATGCAGCCACAGGTTCTTCCAGCCACATGGCTCACTGCCTTCTCAGAGTTTCCCCAAGTTCTCAGAGAAGCCACCTGTCAGGTACAGTGACTCAGCCCTGTCACTAAGGACGGAATGGCCACCGGACTAATCATTGAGCAGTGAGTCTGAGCCAGTGAAGGCACTCAGGGCCAATGTTCAAAGACGGTGTGATTGCAGATATCAAAGAGGAAAATAAATTCACAAATGGGCCCCAGGTTCCCAATTCTCAAGCTCAGCAAGCCAAACCCTAAGGTGCAATTTTCTCAGATTTGCAAAAGCCACGTGGTTGACAGCCGGTGGGGAAAGGAAGAGGGGCTGAACCCGGGGCTGATGGATGGGTGTGGATGCAATCAGACGAGTTTTCAGAGCCTCTTTGCTCTGACACCTGCCCCCATTCTCCGTGGAGGTGGGCCCTGAATGCGTTCCTGGACCACACCCTCGTCTCCTCTCCCCAGTGCCCCTATTCTTGTAGAAAGGAACACAAACTAATGATGGATTCCTTCAACGTGATCATCCTCACTTATGCACAAGACAAAGGCAGGATTGATGAACTCCGAGGAAGCACATTCATCGGCCTGATCTATTATGCCTTTCACCCTGGAGCAGGCAGCCAGCCTCCAAGCGCGTGTCAACATCTTAGCATTTGTCAATAGGACCTTGATTCTCTAAAGGCTGAAAGGGTTTTCATGGGTGAATGCTTAGAGCCAGCTCAGGGTTTTTGGAGCCTCATTAAAGCCTCCAGGTGACTCTTTTTGCATCTGCTAGCTTCTTTCATCCCTAGATATCACCCTTGAGTGAAGGCAGGCAAAAGACTTTCTCCATGCATGTAAGGAAGAAATGGAGATTAAAGGCAGGGGGGTTGCGGGGAGGGGACTCCTGTGTGCTGGAAAGACCAAGGTCCTGCTCCCTGAGTTTACATCTCAGCTTTGCCACTGGCCAAGTCCTCTAACCTCTCTGAGACTGTTTACCTACTTAACCTGCAAGATGAAAATTTAAAGAGGAACCCTGTGAGGTGGCCATCGGATTCAATAAGACTCTGGAGTCATGCTGCCTGGGTTGGCATCCTGGCTCTGCTACGTGTTAGCTGTAAAACTTCGAGAAAGTTCTTGCTTAATCTCTTTGTGCGTCGTCGGTTCCTCAGAGGATTAATCAAGTGCTTAGAACCGTTCCCAGCACTTAGAAGGTGCTTAATTCATATTTAATTTAATATTTAATTAATATCCCTCCGCTTACTTCCACTCAGGGTGCTTCCAACAAGGCATGAGTAGTCTGTGGTCACTCATTCAGAATCAAAGATCTTGGGGGTGCCTGATGAACTAGCTTAAACAAGGTCCCCCCCAAATTCATGTCTACCTAGAACTTCAGAATGTGACCTGATTTGTTTTTTTCTTTTCCATTATGGTTTACCACAGGATACTGAACATGGTTCCCTGTGCTATACAGTAGGACCCTGTTGTTTATTCATTCTATATACACTAGTTTGCATCTGCTAACCCCTAACTCCCAATCCATCCCTCCTCCCCCGCCACCCCTCCACCTCCCCCAGGTCTGTTCTCTATATCTGTGGGTCTGTTTCTGTTTCCTAGATAACTTCATTTGTGAGAATGTGACCTTATTTGGAAATAGGGTCTCTGCAGATGTAATCAAGCGAAGATGAGGTCATAATGGGTTAGCGTGGGTCCTAATCTGACGGTTTATAAGAAGAGGGGGAAATGGACATAGAGACACACAGAGGAAGGAGGATGTGATGGCACACGCAGGGAGAAGGCCACGTGAAGACAGAGGCAGAGATTGGAGGGATGTGTCCACAAGCCAAGAATTGCTGGCAACCACCAAAAGCCAGGAAGAGGCAAGGAAGGATCCTCCCCTAAAGCCTTCAGAGAGAGCACGGCCCTGCAGATGAGCTGATTTCAGACTTCTAGCTCCAGAACTAGGAGAGAATAAATGTCTGTTGTTTAAGCCACCCAGTTTGTGGAACTTGGTTGAAGCATTCCTAGGAAACTAACACACTGAACATCAAGGGAAGCCTGTTTGTCCCTCCCTCTGCCTCCTGGCTCAAGACCAGTGACCACTGCAGTCCCCTCTCAGGAAGTGAGATACTAATTTCCACCTGACTTCCATCACCTGGTCGAGAAAGATCTAGAGCAGAGGTCAGCAAACTTTTTCAGTAAAGTATCAGATAGGAAATATTTGAGACTTTCAGCCCATACAGTTTCTGTCACAGCTACTCAGCTCTGCACTGTAACTCCGAAGCAGCCACAGGCAATGCATAAACAAATAGGCATGGCTCTTTTCCAATAATACTGTATTATGGACACTGAAATTAATTTCATATAGTGTTCACGAGTCCTTAAATATTATTATTCTTTTGCTTTGTTCACTTATTTAAAAATGTATAAGCACGTTCTTAGCTTGCGGGCAGCACAGAAACAGGCACCGGGTCAGTTTTTTTTTTTAACGAAGTGAAATTCACATAACATAAAATTAACCATTTTAACGTGTAACATTCCGTGGAATTTAACATATTCACAGTGCTGTACAAACATCACCTCTGTCTAGTTCCAAACCATGTTCATAACCTCCCCAAAGGAGGCTTATGAAGCAACCACTCCCTGTCTTCTGCCCCCCTGCAGTCCCCGGCAACTACCTATCTGCTTTCTGTCTCTAAGGATTTGCCTAATTCTGGACATTTCATATCAATGGACTCATACAATACGTGGCCTTTTGTGACTGCCCTCTCTCACTTAGCGTCATGTTTTCAAGTTCATCCACGCTGTTGCACGCATCAGCGCTTCATTCCTTTTTATGGCTGAACAATATTCCACTGTGTGGATAGACCACATCTGGTGTATCCATCCACCCACTGATGGGCATATGGGTGGTTTCCACCTTTTGATTATTGTGAATCCTGCTTCTGTGAACATCTGCGTACAAGTACTTGTTTGAAAACCTGTTTTCAGTTCTTCTGGGTATACATCTAGGAGTAGAATTACTGGGTTTTATGGTAATTCTGTGTTTAACTTTTTTGAGTAACTGCCAAGCTGCTTTCCACCGCGGCTGCACCATTTTGCTTTCAGTGGGCCAGATGAGACCGGTAGGTCATAGTTTGCCAACTCTATGAGTTAGACAAATGAAATATAGGGCCCTCTCAGTCTATTCAGAGCTTTCCTAATTTTTATAGAAACATGGATGCAGGAAATTGTTCATGAGAATTAATCCAATTAAATAAAGATTAAAACAACAAGAGCACATAGTCTAGGCAGCGGCTGGCATTCTGCCTTGTTATTGGAGAGACAACAGGAGGGTGGGCACTGTGGTGAGCTGGAGACCACGTACTGATTTCAAGCAGCGACCACCACTCAGCTCTAGTCTTTTGTGGCCAAACGGGAACGAAGGTCCAGTGCTGCTAGATTTTCTGGGTTTTCCATGAGAAACCAGAATTCAGATTTTTATGTGAAATTCCCCAATTTTTAAATGCTGACAATTAATTCAGGGGAAAGATGAATTCATTTGCATGGGCCAAGCAATCCATATTCAAGATGTCTAATCTCTTGTGTCTGCTTCTAAGATTGTTGGTGGCCTCTTCTAAAGAGGGGGACAAACGGGGTCCCTGGGATCTCAGTGGACTTTGGCCTCTGAGAGGAACTGCGTGTTCTGAGGTTCTCCCAAGAGTCTGCTGACAGACAGATATGTACGCCCTGAGTTTGGGTGAGTGCTAGTGTGACAAACGTGTTGACTGGGGTTGAAGAGCCTCTCTCCAAGCCAGCAGAGCTCCAACATCCATTAAAGTCCCTCTAGTGTTTCTGACAAGGAGCCCAAACTTCATAAACTGTCACTCCATGGTGGGGGGCAGGGAGGGCGTTGCGGGGGCAGTGGTCCACTGGACTACATTACAGTGGACTTATTTCATGCCTCAGATGGAATCCAGAAATAAGCAAAAGAAACCAAAGAAAGAAAAAATGAGGCCAAAGTGAGGAAGGTTCATCCAAAAAAGGAAGACAGGCGCTTCCAAAATGTTATGGCAGTAAGTTGGGAGATTTGCAACAAAACTTTGCCCACTGGTGAGAGCGAAGGGCTGGGCGTCAGGCTGGGTTTTAAGGGATGCTCTGCTAACTAGGGTCAGTCACTTCACCTCTCTGTGTCTCAGTTTCTTCATCTGTTAGATGGAGATCCTGGTAAGCATTCTTCCTGCTTCTCTGACTTGCAAGTTCAAAGTGTTTGGGGTTCTAAGATATAATTCGGCTAGTCCCAATACTTATGACATGTACCACACTAACCCTAATAAATGCTCCATGAAAAAAGCCAAGGATTCCATGCTCATTAAGGTTTGAAGAGTCACCATTACCAGTATCACAAGTTTCGAAAAGTGTTGTAGTAAGAGACCTTGTTTAACTTGTTATAACCTACATTTTCCAAACTTGCTTGACCTTGGTTCTTACCCTCCCTCCCCACATCATACCTATTAACATGCCACATAACTAGTCCTCAACAAACACACAACGAACACCCAGGGGCGATGGAGTGACCCCCAGAGGCTAAAAGCCGGGGGTTAGCCTACAGCCCCTTGAAGCTTTTAAACAGCTTCCCACCTGCCCCATCCTGGCTTCGGTCTTCCACCCCCAGCTCCTGATTCCCCTCTCCAGCTGTGACCCCCACTCCAAAAGGAGAGGAAGGGTCACAGAGGCTCCCTTAAAGAAGGGTAGGACAGGAAAAGTCCTCCAACTCTACCCATTAATGAGAGTGACAGCAAGAGCTCTAATCTCAGCTGTCGCTTCCTAGTCGGGCACTTTGGGCAAGTTACTCCTCTCTGTTCCTGTTTCTTTGTTGCAAATCAGTAACATCCATACCTCGTGGTGGTGGTCATAGCTCATGTAAGATGCTGGCATCCACGGGCAGCTCTGTAGGTGGTGGGACCCCGTGCAGCCAGGCCCGTCCCTGAGCGGCACCTGCAGGCTGATTTGCGTTGTTTCTCTGTGCTTGATGGCAATGATCTTCAAGAACAAGGGACAGGTCTGGTTCATCTCAGCCTCCCGGGTGCTGGCCCAGGACCCGTGTGGCCCAGAGGGATTGCTACTGAAGACCTAGGTGCAGTAGATTAAGGTAGGGCTAGGCTAGTCTGCACACAGAGGAAATCCCTCTAATAGTAATTAACTGAAATGTATTCACGGTCCTAAGAGCTTGGTATACATGACTGCATTTGGTCTTTCCAAGGACTATGGTAGAGAGGCAAGTATATGCCCCTTTTGCAGATAAGGAAACTGATCTCAGAGAGATGCACAGCTGGTCGGCGGCAAAGCCAGCACTGAGCTCAGGGTGAGCAGCCTGAGAACACTGCAAAGGGCCAGGTCTGCACCACCCTGGAGGGACCACTGCTCCCTCCTGGCACGGGGAGCTAGGAATCCTGGGATCTGCTTGCCTCTCCAAGCCCCCTAACCTCTCCCCCAGTAGGGAGATCTCCAAATAGGGATCAGGCAAAGCTCAGAGCTGCCTTGGGCTCATGCTCTATCACCCAAGTTGCATCAACAGAGCTCCTTGGAAAGGAAACTTCAAAGGAACAATGAGCTGGCTTGATGGGCAAGGGGTGATGATGTCAGGCACTCAGCTGACAGGAGATTAACCCGGGGGTTCTGCGGATCTGAGGCCAACAGACAGGTATGACAGGAGGGTGCAAGGTTTCTGACACCACTGGGGACCTTCTGGAGAGAGCAGGGCAGAGTCTAGGCGCAGTTGCTGCCACATGAGACTGGGTTGTCCCCAAGGTCACTGAGCATGAGTGATGGCTCCTGAGCAGGGACACCCAAGACACAGGAACCACCGCCACGCAGGGCCAGCTCGACTGTGCAAGGAGAGTGCCCCGCCCCCCAGGGAATGTTATTTAAACTCTTTCAGCCTCAGTTACTTCATCTGTACAGTGGAGCTGAAAATAGTGCCAGCCTCCTGGGCTTGTTAAATGACAAATTGCCCATCAAGTGCCTAATGATGTCTAAGGCTCACCAGTATTTTATTATAAGCTCGCCTGGACCACAAGCTCCTCAAAGCATAGCTGTGTCTTATGCAGCATGTAGAAAAGTATCGGGCGTGTAGTAGCTGCTCAATTAAGAAAAACAATATCTGCCGAATGAACAAATGAGGGACACCTCAGATCATTTCATCATGGCCTCCTGATTCAGATTTGTAAGGCATCATTATTACTTTTAAAACAAGGAGATCTCAGCTCAGAGAATAAAGAAACTCACTCAAGAATTCAGAGGCTTGCACTTGTGGTCTGATCCCAGAACTCTGCGGAAACAGCATCAGAGCAACTACTCCGCTTGGCACAGAAAGGTCAGTGCTGGGGGCCCGTGAAAATGTTTTCATTTTCATTTCTTTATAAATTAGAAAAAAAACGAATGTACAAATAATGAGTATATAATACTCAATCCAGCATGGGCTATAGTTGTCTTAGTGATGATGCAGTCACAAAACATGACTTTTAATTTTATTTTAATGGAGAAAGGGGCTCACGAAGGCAAAAGTGCCTCGGGGCACCCTGGACAGTATGGACCCCCGTGGGGACACACCCACGGGAAGCAGTGTGGAGCCATGAGCAGAGGCTACTTGGTGGAGCTAAGTGCTGTGAGGCCTGAGAATGGGCACGGGCTATAGGGGGAGTAATAGCTCACGCTGGGGTTGCACAGGGAATTCTGGGAGGCCACCCTCAGCCAGGGAGCCTCCTTCCTAACTTCTGTCAACAGGAAGCAGGGCTTTCTCTCAACCTTCTTCCTTTACATGCTCCCCATGCCTCCCTACGGCCCCGTCTATCCCCCCGCTTATCTCACCTTGGTCCCAACCTCAGGCTGACACCTCTAGGCTTGGGGAAGAGGCGTGTCATTTTGGAGCCAGGTGGCTTGTTGATTTCATGCACTGGGTCCAGAAGCAGCCACCCCTGGGTTCACATCCCAGCTCCGCCACTTTGTAAGTGAGAGATCTCAGACAGGTGACCTCATCTCTCTTGGTCTCAAGTTCCTCATCTTTAAAATGGGCATAAGAACCTTCCACAGGGTTGGCGTGAGAATAAGCAAGGTAGCAATCCATGTACAGTGCCTGGCATAGAATAAATGCTCAAGAAGTAATCTCTGCCCCCTCCACCTGACAGAATCTCTAAGCAGCAGAGTTCAACTAACTCAGAGGTCAGCAAACCGGCTAGATGGCCAAATCCAGCCCACTATTTATGGCTTCAATCTAAGAATGGTCTTTACATTTTTAAGTGATTAAAACAAATTTTTTTAAAGAACATTTTGTGACATGGGAAAATTATATGAAATCCAAACTTCAGGGTCCATAAACAAAATTTCATTGGAACGCAGCGGTACCCATTCCCATCTGTATGTCTCTGGCTGCTTCTGGACTACAGGGACAGAGTTGAGTAGTTGTGACAGAGACCATACGGCAGCGTTTCTCTACTTCGGCACTGCTGACATTTGGGGCTGGATAAATCTTTGTGGTAAGGGCTGTCCTGTGCATTGTAGATACCCACGGCACTCCTTCCCCAGTAGATACTCACGGCACTCCTTCCCCAGTAGATACTCACGGCACTCCTTCCCCAGTAGATACCCAGGACACTGCTTCCCCGGTAGATGCCCACGGCACTCCTTCCCCAACTGTGACCACCACAGTGTCTCCAGACACTGGGAATGCAAAATCAACCCCCAGTTGAAAACTACTGCCATATGGCCCACAAAATCTAAAATATTTACTATCGGGCCCTTTACGGGAAAAGTTTGCCAGAGCCCGAGCTAACCCAACTTCCCTGTTACATAAATGAAGAAACAGTCACGGGGCGGGGAATAGAGCTGCCTAGATCCACCCAGCTGGATAGTTTTCTTATTTTTATATTTTTCCGGAGTGTTCTTTCTACTGTATTATTAACCAGCCTCCTGGGTAGGAAAATTTTTAGCTTTTAGGGAGTATAAATCAGTCCAATTTTCATAGCGTAATCTGGCAACATAATTCAATAGCTTTATAAATACGCACGCACTGTGACACAGAAATTATTCTTCTAAAAAATGCCACCTAAGGAAATAATCATGGTTGCACACAAAGCTCTGTAGCTATGTGATTGTTCTGAAATCGTAGAATTATTTAGAATGCCCCCAAATTAGAGAACAACCCAAATGTCATACAATAAGAGAATGCGTGAATAAAACACAGGACATAAGACACTATGCAGCCATTAAGGTTGATCCCAATTAGAAAAAACAGACACAGATATCCTAAATTTTCATATATAAATAAAAATATATGTGGGGGGGGAGAAAAACACTGAAGACATCTACATTTCACAGAATAAATAAGAACGCTAAGAAATAAGATTACTTCTGTAATAGACCATTATTGGTACTGTGTAAAAATCAAGTTCAAGTTGTTAATTTTAATCTTTAAACGAACCTGAAATCATCGTTCGTTCCTCCCTCCCCTCCTCTTACCCTCAGCCCACGATGTAGGCTTGGAGTTGTGAAATGAAGCCCGTAGAAAGTATGAATCCTCGGGTGGGGAGGGGTGGCGGTCAAAGGAAGCTTGAGCAACTCTAACTTGATGCTGATTTACAAAAGAAAGCTCAGAAGGTCCCACAGGGTATGGCAAGACCAGGGTTAACATACAGTCTCTTTTAAAGTTTCCAAACTAGTCAAATCAAGGTGTGTCCCTGAGCATGATAGAAATTTGACAATAGTTGAAAAGACACATACGTGTATTCACTGCAGACTACCTGCTATCAGGAAGCAGGGTGACAAGTGGATGGGTCATGGCATGGCAGGCGCCAATAAAGCTTATGTTCATGGGAAGGAGACAGGGAAGGTGAGGGGACACCTGGGGGGCCCAGGAGCCATGATGTGGCCAAGAAAAAAGATGTGTGGAGCAGAAGTGATGGCAGAACCCAGTGCTCAAGCAGCAACTTGGAGCCTCTTCTAATGACTGCTTCAAAAACCCATGGTCTCCTGGAGAACCACAGATAATCCTAACCAGTGATCATTCAAAATCACATTTGTATTCAGCCTCAAAGAGGAAGGAAATTCAGACACATGCTACAACCTGGATGAGCCTTGAAGACATTCTGCTCAATGACATAAACGAGTCACAAAAGATCAAATCCTGTAGGATCCCACTGATACGAGGTACTTAGAGTAGTCAACATTATAGAGACAGAAAGTAGAATGGTGGTTGTCAGGCACTGGGCAGAGAGGAAATGGGAAGTTAGTATTTAATGGGTACAGAGTTTCTGTTTGGGAAGATGAAAAAGTTCTGGAGATGGGTGACAGTAATGGTTGCCCAACAACGCAAATGTATTTAATGCCACAGAACTGTATGCTTAAAAACCATTAAAATGATAAATTTTATGTTACATATATTTTACCACAATAAAAAAATGAAAAAAGAATTCCCTGGTGCTCCAGTGCTTAGGATTCTGTGCTTTCACTGCCGAGGGCAAGGGTTCAATCCCTGGTCTAAGATCGGGGAACTAAGATCCAGCAAGCCGTGTGGCGAGGCCAAAAATTAAAAAAAAAAAAAAGAAAGAAAGAAAGAAAGGAAAAAAATCACACTTGAGTTTGACCTTGGAAGGAATGATGCAGCTCTTTTTGGCAGAAGGTTTCCTTTCTCTAGGGTCACTCAGGACAATATTTAAATGCCTTTGTACTCCCTGGAGAAAGCATCCAGTAACCTGCTAGAACAACTTATATTTTCTATTTTCTAAGACATATGAATGGGCAAGTCACAGAAGAAAAACCAATGCCCAACACATCTATCAAAAAATGTTTAACTTTACTAATAATTAAATAATCACATGTTAAAACAAAACCATTTTCACCTATCAAGCTGGACACCTTGATGAAGACCGATAGTATCCAGGGTTGGTGAAAGTATAGGAAATGACTCTCTCATGCTCTCTTATGAGACTGTAAATCAGTAGGAACTTATTGGAAAGAAATGTGTTGGAACCCATCAAAATTTGATATGCACACAACCTTTGACCAAACAATTCCACTTCTAGTAATATATCTTATAGAAATATGAGTTTATGAGACACATCTCACTGGCCTTCCCAGATTCTCCCAGCCTCACTGCTTCCTGGACGCTCACTCTGCCCCAGCTGCCACCCTGCAGACCCATCCCGTGGGGCCTGAGTGGTTTAGCCACCTGAGGCTGATCAAGAGCACCTCCAGAAGTCTCTGGAGCCCCCTCACTGGACTCGGAAGAAACACCATCCGATAAACAAGGTCCTACTGCATAGCACAGGGAACTATATTCAATACCCTGTGATAAACCATCATGGAAAAGAATATGAAAAAGAATGTGTGTATATACCAAATGCAAAATAAATAGCTAGTGGGAAGCAGCTGCATAGCACAGGGAGATCAGCTCAGTGCTTTGTGTCTTCCTAGAGGGGTGGGATAGGGAGGGTGGGAGGGAGACACAAGAGGGAGGAGATATGGGGATGTATGTATATGTATAGCTGATTCACTTTGTTATACAGCAGAAACTAACACACCACTGTAAAGCAATTATACTCCAATAAAGATGTTAAAAAAAAAGAATGTGTGTGTGTGTATATATATATATATATATTATATATATATATATAACTGAATCACTTTGCTGTACAGTAAAAATTAACACAACATTGTAAATCAACTATACTTCAATAAAATAAATTAAAAGAAACACAATCCTGTGAGGCATGGGCTCTGGCCTCTGAGCAGCTGTCAAATGGGCTGAATGACACAATCTATAAGTGTGGGAGGGTTAACACACCATGGGGGGAACCACGACCGCGGGAAGACACACTGTGAGAAGCAGGCAGGCAGATCCATTTCCTCTCCTTTCCTCTCCTGAGTGGTCTGTTCTTAAGATGCAGTTTCTCTGCCCAGCCTGTCCTGGGACATCCCATGTGGAAGAGCAGATGCACCTGCTGAGTGATGTTGTGCCTCTTTGTGGCTCACAGTGGACCAGTGGCCAGGATGGCATTGCTTTTCCTTCTTCCCTTATTTCTCACTTTTGATGCCCTGGGATTGCACCTCCCAAATAAAGCAATAGCTCTTAATCCTTGCCTCAGACTCTGTGCTCTGAGGCAGGTTAATATAACTAACAGTATGCTCAGAGAGCTGCATACAAGTTGTTGTGGTAACAACAGTTCAATAAAATAACGGAGCAAATATAATAAAACAAAAACAGACTCATATAGAACAAACTAGTGATTATCAATGGGGAGAAGGATGGGGGAGGGGCAAGATAGGGGAAGGAGACGAAGAGGTACAAACTGCTAGGTATAAAATAAATATGGTACAAGGATGTAATGTACAGCACAGGGAATATAGCTAATATTTTTTAATAACTTTAAATAGGGTATAATCTATAAAAATATTGAATTCACTATGTTGTATACCCGAAACCAATATAACATTGTAAATCAACTGTACTTCAGTTTAAAAAATACGGGCACAAATAAATTAATTATACTGCATTCAAAGTATGAAATATTATATGTCTTTAATACCACAGACATATATGTAATGATATGAAAAGATGTCCTTGATATATTAAGTGAAAATACACAAGGTGTAGAATAACATAGTTAATAAATTTTTTAAATAAACACTACTATATGTATAGAAAAAAAATTCAGGAAGGATACACTCAGACTGGTATAAGTGGACATATTCTGATGGTGGGATTTGACCTTTTTACGTGACGTACTTGTTTACTGTTTGAATTTGTTGCAATAGCATAAATTACTTTTTGTAATTAAAATAAAAAATTGTAAAAGTCTAGAGAAAACTTGTTCTAAGCATAAGACACCCAGAAGAAAGGACATGAATGGATAATTAAGAATTGACTGTACTTGTTCAGTCTGTATAAAAAAAATGCCCTGAAACTCTCTGGAATACATGTCCCTCGGTGGGCTGCTCAGAACTCTAGTTCATCATCTGATAAAACGTGAATTTATTATCACTATTAGGAGTAAATGATAGATCCCGTTGAAAAGGAACCTCACAGAAGATAAAAGGGAAGGCAATTGACATCTCCACGTGGAGAAATATCTCTCAATACCTTCCTGTCGTACTGTTGCACATTCGACTGTGGGAAATTGAGGAGAGGAAAATGAATCAATGTTACAGGACTGGCTTTTAATTTACACCCGTGAAATAATTTTGACAGTCGTTCATAAGTGTTTGACTAATGTTTATTCTGGAAATGTCACCACAGCCTCTGAAATTCACTTTGATATTCTCTGAGCATTATCTCTCTATATGTGAGTGTGGAAACACTTGCTCTCTGTTTCCTGTACTGATATCTTTTCTGACGTGCTAAGACTTGGCCTGAATTTGTTAGTAGTGGTTGCAGTTGAGATAAAATTTATCTTAAAAGAAAATCTATTTCATTTTTTTATCCTCTCACCCCAATATACAAATCGGGAACACACCCAATATACATATCAGGAACACCCAATATACACACCAGGAACACTCAGTATACTCACCAGGAACACCTAATATACACACCAGAGAAACCCAACATACACACCAGGAACACGCAATATACACACTGGGAACACCCTTGGCCTCTGGGGTGTTCCCCACTCCAGTGTACCTGCTACAGGAGCAAGAATCTTGGGGTAAAAGTAGAGGTGACCACCCACTCTGTCTTCCCCTGGTGAGACACACCTAGAGTGCTGAGAAAGCATGTTCCCTTCCCTCCAGTTACATAACCTGCTCAGGCATCATATTCCATTTTAGTCTAAAAGAGCTCATTGTGCCTTAAAGACCTTAGAGAAGCTCAGGCACAGGGGTTAAATCCTGCACAATGACTCAAGGCTTTGAGAAGAGTAATATCTGCTAAGCAACATTAAATACTTTGCTGTTCTTTGCTACTTCCCTTTCCCTGCCGCATTATCTGCCCATCCCCAAGTCTTCAGTCTCCAGTAAAACATCAGTTTACAACTATGTCCACCTTGGAACAAAGCAGACTGGAGAGACCAATGTGATGTGGAGAGGTGGTGACAAGCTCCTGTGAAACTTGGGGTGCTGTGTCATGAGGCCTCTCAAGGAGCCCTATAGAAAGATTCACATGGAGAGAAACTGCGCCTGCCTGCCAAAAACCAGCACCAACTTGCCAGCTGTGTTAAATGCACCATCTTGGAAGTGGATCCTTCAGCCTCTGCTATGGTCTGAATCTGTCCCCCACCAAATTCATATGTTGAGATCCTAACTGCCAAAGGATGGTGGTTTAGTAGGTGGGGCCTTTGGGAGGTGCTTAAGCATGAGCCCTCATGAATGAGATAAGTGCCTTATAAAAGGAGGCTCCAGAGAGATTCCTAGCCCCTTCCACCATGTGAGGACACAGCAAGAAGGTGCCAACTATGAACCAGGAAGAGAGCCCTCACATGACTGCTGGCACCATGATCCTCACTTCCAGTCTATGAAACTGTGAGACTTAAATGTCTGTTGTTTATAAGCCATCCAGTCTGTGGCATTTTATTACAGCAGCTCCAGTGGACTTAGACTGTCTCGGTCAAGTCTTCAGATGAGACTGCAGCCCCAACATCTTGCTTGCACTCTCATGAAAGACCCTTATCCAAAACCACCCAGCTAAGCTGCTCCAAAATTCTTTACAGAACTGTGAGATAATAAAGGTATGTTGTTGTAACCCACTAAGTTTTGAGATAATTTGTCATGCAGCATACAGATTTTTAAAGAGAAAGAACTTCAGTGCATAGTACAGTGCCTCAGAAATATTTAAATAAATATTTTAACAATGGTGAATCATTCAATGGGTGAATTTTGAAAAAAGAAAGGCATCAGAAAAAAATCAGAATAGGTAAATAACCCTCCAGTCACCATGCCCCATAAGGTAAATACATTTTCTTCATTCACACTGTATGAGGGCTTAAGTTATTTCATGAGTGTTAAAGAACTGGGTAATTCGAGAAGGCTATAGAACTTGGGATGCTGGGATCCCATGCCATTTCTTTTTTATGCGGAAAAGGAATGGAAGGAAGTATCGTAGAGCTAAGGGACACTGTGAGGCACCCCCCAGATACCCTCTCCACCCAGCAACTGCCCTTGGCTGAAGAAAGCAGCCTTGCCCAAAGCACGCCCCCTCCCTGAGGACAGCCCACTACTAAAGACTCGTCAGTGAAGGCATATAAAGACCCGAGCACTTTGTCCCTATTGAGAACATCTCTGCACCACCAGCCCAACTTGAGTGCCCTGTGAGGTTCGATGAGGTCTTTATTGAGACTGTATCACAGCCCAACTTCTCCTTCTGTCCAATTTTGCATCCTTTATACCCCCACAGCTGTAGATGCCAAGAGTGCCCCCCAAGAAACTTCCTACATGCTAATTTCCATCTCAGATTCTGCTTCCCAGGAAACCACCTGCAGCACATGGCAAATCAGGGAAATAAAGCTGGGGTCCGTGACTCACCTTCCTTCTATTTTTTTCTTCTTTCCCTCCTTCCTTTCCTTCATTATTCATTCATTCATTTATTCACACATGCATGCAGGTAATAAGCATTGACTGAGAAACCTCCATGAAACAGGAACTGAGCTTATCAGGAAGCCCACTGATCTTATCAGTTTTACTAAGAGGTGCTCGTGTATATTTTTCTTTGTATTCATTCTGTTTGGGGTTCAAGGCACTTGATGCCTTTTGTCATTTTTGGAAATTCCTCTATCATTATCACTTCAAAAGTTGCTTTTATCTCTTTATCTCCTCTCCCTCTGAAATCCCAGTTACAAGTATATTAGACCATCTCAGCATATCCCATATGTCTCACATACATTCTTCTCAGTATTTTCTCTATCTTTATTTTCCCTTTGTGCTTAGGTCTCAGTATTTTCTTCTGACCCACCTTCCAGTTCACCAATTCTCTCTTCAATATGTCTAATTTGCAAACATTTAAACCCATGTATTGAATTATTAATTTCAGTTATTATGTTTTTCAGTTCTGGAATGCCCATTTGATTTTTTATAGTTTCCAGATCTCTGCTAAAATTCTCCATCTTGTCATCGAATTTCTTATATATCTTTTTTTTTTTTTTTTTTTGCGGTACACGGGCCTCTCACTGTTGTGGCCTCTCCCGTTGTGGACCACAGGCTCCGGACGTGCAGGCTCAGGGGCCATGGCTCACGGGCCTAGACGCTCCGCGGCATGTGGGATCTTCCCGGACCAGGGCACGAACCCGTGTCCCCTGCATCGGCAGGTGGACTCTCAACTACTGCGCCACCAGGGAAGTCCTCTTATATATCTTAATCATAGTTACTTAAAGTTCATGTCTTACAATGAAATATAAGCAATAAAAAATAACAAACCACTGCTAACTGCAACAATAGAAATGAATTTCAAAAACATTATGCTGAGTGTAAAAAGCCAAACACAAAAGAATACATACTATATGAATCTATTTACATGAAACTCTAGAAAATGTAAAATAATGTATAGTGACAGAGGGAATATAAGTGGTTGATGGGACTGGGAAGATGGAGGGATCAACTGCAAAGGGATATGAGAATTTTGGGGGGGTGATGAAAATGTTCTGTCTCTTCACTGTGGTGGTGGTTACCCAGGTGTATACACTTGTCAAAATCCATCCAACACCAAATTTAAATGGGTGCAACTTATTATACCTTGATAATGTTGGTTTTAAAAAAACCTAAATTAGACCTACACTACTTGAGGAGACAGCTTCTAATTCTGGCAAATCCTGAATCACATGAATTAAGAAATTGAATCATGATAGAAATAAAAGATAAAGTCCATGTTTGACAACTCAAATAACTCCTCTGGGTCTGTCTTTTCCTTCTGGTTTTAAGTCATGTGGTTTTGCCTCCTAATATGCTTGGTAATTTTTTTTTTTTACTGAATTCCTAAAACTGTGTCTGAAAATTGAGGTAATTTGAGATTCTGGATGATGTTATTTTTCTCCAAAAATGACTGAAATTTTGCTTTTTGCAGGCAGTTAAGAGAGGGGCAAATCACATTAATCCAGCCAGGGACTCAGCAGATTTGAAGCTCAGCTTTATTTTTATAAGCACTGGTGTGTTTCTAGTTTCCCTTTCCTCCTAGAGTATAGCCCCTCAGGTCCCTACTGGACACATTGCTATTTACCAGGGTCCCCTCCTGTTTGTCTTGAGCTCCACTTTTTCTTCCTCAGCCCCAGGAGGTGAAGGAAGTTCTTAGCTTCTCAGTCTCTCGGCTGCCGGTTTGGAATTAACCAATACTATGAGTGGAAAAGTAGCACTGAACTATGGGTTCATTTCCCTGTGCCTCCCTTCTTTCTAGGAGCCCCACAGTGACCTGAGTACCTTACTGATGCCTTTAAACAGATTGTTAAAAATATCTTATCAAGCATTTCTAGTTATTCTTGCTGGAGAGTTGGTCCACAAAAGTACAGCTCACCATTGCTGGAAGCAGGAATTTCTTCAGAGCCCTGGGGAGTCCCAGATCCAAGCCCAGTTCCCTACCTTCCAGAAACTGACAACTTTCAATTTTCATTAATTACTACACGGATGTCTGCTAGATGTCCAGGCTACCAAGCTGGTGCAACTGCTGTCCCCAGCAACATCTTCTGTGTGCAACTGGCCGCATAGAACAGTTAACTTCCAGTTTTGAAAATGCTAATGCTAATGCACATGTGTACAGCATGTCAGAATGTCTTCAGCGATTCCATTCCATCATCTTACTTGAGCCTCACACTTGATACTTTTTTTTTTTTTTTTTTGCGGTACGCGGGCCTCTCACTGCTGTGGCCTCTCCCGTTGCGGAGCACAGGCTCTGGATGCGCAGGCTCAGCGGCCATGGCTCACGGGCCCAGCCGCTCCGCGGCATGTGGGATCCTCCCAGACCGGGGCACGAACCCACGTCCCCTGCATCGGCAGGCGGCCTCTCAACCACTGCGCCACCAGGGAAGCCCACTTGATACTTTTTTTAAACAGCTTGAGGTATAATTTACACATTGTAAAATTCACTCAATTTAAGTGTACAGTTCAGTGAGTTTTAGTAAATTTACAGAGTTGTGATCATCCTCACAACTCAATTTTAGAACATTTCCATCACCCCAGGAGACACCTTGTGCCCATTTGCAGTTACTTCCTGTTCCCATTCCCAGCCCCAGGCAACCACTAATGTACTCTCTGTCTCTATATATTTGCCTTTTCTGGATGTTTCATACAAATAAAACTGTATAGTATGTGGTCTTTTACGTCTGTCTTCTTTCATTTATCACAGTTGATCTTTAATGAAGGTATTGCTACTTTCACTTTACAAATGAGAAAGTTGAGGGTCAGAGAGCTTAAGAGACTTGCCCAGAGTTGATCAGCTGGTTAATGACAAGGGCACTGGGATTTGAACCCATATCTGAGAGCACTTTCCCTCTACCAAACTGCCACCATCACACACAAGCTGCCTTAAAGCCAGAGCTAGTCCTAACGGCCCCTAGATCCTGAGTGACGACCAGAGTGTCTGGCCCATCACGGGTGCTCAGTCATTATTTGTTGAACTGAAGTTACCTGATCCTTTTTAGTTCCTGCCCCTGTCCTTATTCTCTATCCCCAGGTACCATTTTGAGTGACCTCATACTGACTGTCATTAGTTGATATTTACCTAGGGATCACACATTTGTGTCATGGTTGACCAAAGGCAAACAAAGGGAAGAAAAACAGAGAAATTAAGGAAGTACACCCAGCACAACAGTTTGTGGATTCATGATTATTGAAGCTCATGCACTCCAGAGGCTCCCAGTGAACAGATTATCTGTGCCCTGATAGAAGTAAGTTAGGTTTGCCCCTAGCTCCATGATGGGATAGACAGAAAGATGGGCCCATGCTCTGGCTACATGGCTTCGGAGGCTGGTGTCAGGGCAAGGAACCTCTCCGTGGTCCATCACCGATAACCAGTGTGTGGGTATTTCCCATTCTTCTTTTTTTCCAGGCTGTTTCATTCCTAGTTCTCATAACTTAGACTTAGCAAGTTCTGGGAAAGTAGGGGGAGAACAAGATGCAGTCAGGTCATACCTCACAGTCCCTATCCATGTATTCAAAACAGAACCTAAATATGTAGTGAGCCCCTACCAGCTGTAAATCTCTGCAGTAAGATTAGGAGGATATATAATCTAAGGCCCTACTTCCAAAGAATTTTATTACTGAGTTGGAAGGCAGTAGAGAAAAGAGTTAAGAGCACAGGATCTGGAATCAGATTCCAGGTTTGCGTCACAACTGCACACTTAACTAGCTGCACGCACTTAGGCAGGTTTTTCCTCTGTGTCTCACTGTCCTCATCTGTTAAGTGGGGATAATGATAGTATCTACCTCAAAAAGTTCTTAACAAGAATTTAAATTATATCAGCATGCAAAGGGGTTGGTACAGAGCAAAAATTCAGTTATTGCATCCACATATACTTGTATGTAAATAACACAGACATTCTCTTGTTAATAGTATCATACCAATGTCATTTTCCTGGTTTTGGTAATATAGTATAGCTATGCAAGGTAATGTCACTGGGAGAAGCTGAGGGAAGGGTACACAGGAACCCTATTCTATTTTTGCATCTTCTCATGAGTCCAATGTTATTTCAAAGTTAAAAAAAAAACTTTAAGAAATTCCAAAGCCAAATATAAAAATGATAATCATAACACAGACCTTCTGCCCAACAACCATCCTCTACCACCAGCCACACCTCCACGCTTTAGCCTCCACGATACTAATTTGCAAAGGGAGACAGATGAAGGGGCCAGAGACATTCCATGGATATCCTGGGGATGCATCTGCACACTCTATTCTATCAATTTAGGGAGCTAAGGGATAATCTCATTCAGCACTTGAAAATTACATAACTGTGTTGGCCTCAAAAGCAAGACGGCACCCGTTGCAAAACTCAAGCCCACCTTGATGGAAGAGTCTCAGACCATTTCCACCAATGACTCCCAATGCAAAAATAGGCATGTCACCATAACTCTCAGCACTTCTGATTTTTAAAACAGAGGAGAGGATGGAAAAAAGCACCCGATCCTCTAAGAATCCAGGATTTGAGATATGAGTCGCTCAGGATTGAATCATCATTTCCTGCATCTTATTTTACATGCGTAATTCAAGAGCTCAGAGAGTCAACACTATCGAGATTCACAATTAGCCTTCACAGACTGCACCCAAAACAGCTGCAAAGCAAAAGAAAGATTCTCTTGCAGAGAGTCTCTTTGATAAGACAACGAAAATTATTTTACTCAACTGGCATCTCCTTCTCAATGAGCCTATTTGTGCAATTTGAGTGTTGTGCAATTTAGTTATCAACACTTCTTTTTTCCCTGTCCCCAGAAGACAAGGTCAAACAGGATTATACACATGTTCATACCTTCCACTGCCTTGAAGAAAGGCAGCACCGTGACTAACTCACACTGGTTGAAAAACGTTTGCTTGCATCTGCAGAAAACTTCCAGGTCCACTATACACCAAAAAACTAATTAAGTAGAATTTTCAGAACCATGAATCATTTATAAATGTTCTTTACTCCCCTTTTAGGAATAAGAGGAAATTGTCCCCCAAACCCAGTTTAAGTTGATATCCATTCAACAAATATTTATTGAGCTTCTTCTATACTCTAAACATGGTGTTAAATGCCAGGACTATGACACAAGCTTTGAACATCGTCCTCCTGGAATACACAGTCAGGTCTGGGAGAAAGATAAGGAACCAAACAATTACAAAGCACTGAGGTGGGCAAGAGCTCCAGTGGAGGAAGTGTAAGCTAGTGGGTCAAAGCACAGTTTTTAAGAAAAAGAGCTGACCTTAAAACCAGACTCGGCCAAGTGCTGGTCTGCGACTCTGGGCAGGCTACCCAACCTCTTTGAGCCTCATTTTCCTTTTCTTTAAACTTCATAATGCAAATCGGATAATGTGACCCGGTGTCTGGTATATGACAGACTCCCCATGGGCCCTCGGGGGTGAGTAAGCATATATACAATGATACCTAACATTTGCACATTTTTTAAATGCCTTTCTTTATTCCAGAAAGGATCTAATCATACATTATAGAAGGAAAAAAAGTATTTTGGATGAGTTAATAAAAAAAGCTCAGCAAGGGCTTCCCTGGTGGCGCAGCGGTTGAGAGTCCGCCTGCCGACGCAGGGGATGCAGGTTTGTGCCCCGGTCCGGGAAGACCCCACATGCTGCAGAGCGGCTGGGCCCGTGAGCCACGGCCGCTGAGCCTGCGCGTCTGGAGCCTGTGCTCCGCAACGGGAGAGGCCACAACAGTGAGAGGCCCGCGTACTGCAAAAAAAAAAAAAAAAAGCTCAGCAAGAAGAAAATGAGAGTAGGAAACAAATGTAAAGCCTAGAAGGAGAATAGACATAACACTTAAACTGACATTTGTGGGCAGCTGGCCAAGGATTTGATTTTAAGCTTCCTGGTAGCCAGCACAAAGAGGAAAACACAGTCACCTGACCATGTCACTGGTTCCAGAATATAAAAAACGAAACAAGAGAGCGTGAGAATCACAACTCTTCCTGTTCCTGACTGCAGAAATAGGTCCTCCACAGGATACTGGTTACCATAGCAACCAACATCCTCAACAAACCCCTCTTGGGACTATCCTAAAATGTTTCAATTAATGATGAGGAAATGTAAGAACCAAAATGTAGGTCAGTGAAAGGAAACCTGTGGGAAGTCAAAACGGTGCAGTCCTGGTACCATCCCAGAGACTTACTTGGCGTATCAAGAACTGCACATACAAAAAAAAAAAAAAAAGAACGGCACATACTCTCCATAAGCTCTGCTTTTTGCAAAATAAGAAATAGCAGCCAGTCCTCTACGAGGGGGACTGTCTTCAGCTTCACTGAGTGTGCTACCATCTGCTTAATTGTTCAGCCCACTGCGCTCACACAAAAGTGGGTGACAGGAGTGCTCATGGACAGGCCAGGGAGATCCCTCTCAAGCAGTTTTGGGTTCCTCCCAGCACACCGAGGAAAAGCAAGGAAAACCCTTAAGTTCTAAGGAAGTGGTGCTACACATGCCTAATGTACTCCCATGAATAATGCCTTTCAGTATCTCCTTATGGAAATGCGAATCTACTGCAGAGTGAGGGTTGACGCATATTCTGGGTGCTCGGTTGTGTTCCAGGCTGGGAGAACAGCATGTGCAAAAGTCCTGGGGTTGGAGAGAATAGGGTGTTATGAGGGGCTGAAAGAAACCAGTATATCTGGAAGAGGGAGAGTGGAGAGACGAGGCAAAGAGAAAAAGAGAGGGCAGGAGAGGAGGGGTGGGGGAGGAAAAGAGAGGGAGTGTGTGTGTGTGTGTGTGTGTGTGTGAATGGTGCAAAATGAAGCCAGAGAGGAAGGGGCCGGAGCACACAGCCTGGTGGCCACATTGAGGAGTCCTGCCTCTGACCTAAGAGCAATGGGGGTCGTGGAAGAATGAGGAGGAACTGACCAGACTTGCCTTCTGCACAGATCTCATGGGCTGCAGCAGGGTCATGGATTGGAAGAAGGGGAAGGGAGAGGAGGAGTTAGGAGGCTGTGGCTGTGGTAGTGATGGCTTCGACCCAGCAGGGAAACATGAATGGAAAGATGCAATCTGAGAACTAACTAGGAAGTGACAATAGGGAGGGACTGGGGACACAGATTTTGTGGGAGTTGTGGTCGTTAAATGGGTGAGGGAGAGAGGCCCTGATGGGCGGAACGGAGGGGTGTTAATGACAGCTGGACAAACCAGAGGTCGGACTGTGCCTTCTGCAAAGAGCAGGGACCCTGCAGATAAAGGACGACGGTACTTTTTCCTGTTGGTACTGATTCACCAAAGACCTGAGAATTCGCAACCCAGGCCAATGGGCTCCAAGAAAATTAAAAACGCTCCCCAGGCTGACAAGAGACAGACGGTAGAACAAGGCTCTGAACAGTTTATTGAAAGAATGAATGAACGGCTGAATCTGGAGCTGCCATTTTAAAACTACAAGCCTGGATCATGGCCTGACCTATAACTATTTCTGTGTTTAAAAAACATTTAGACTCTTTTGGTCAAAAAACAACTTCATGATTCTTCTGTGTGATTATTATTAATCTAGGTATTTTCTTCGCCATCAGAAAAAAAAAATCTTGACTTTTATCTATATTTTTCATGCCCTAATTATTTTTCTTCATCTATATTCCAATGTGCTAAATAATATGATGATAAATCTAGATAATCTTTTGTCGGTTCCTTTTCTAAGTGTTGATTAACACCCAGAATGCAAATGAAACCTCAGTGTTCTCTACATGCTCACAAACAAGATGAATCAAGTTCCTTGGGGGTAGAATGGGGGTAATTATCATTATTTATCAAATGAGATAATACACGAGAAAGCACTTTTAAGCCAAAAAGCATTATACAGAATGCGAGCTGTTACCATGCGCTAAACAACAGTCCAAAGTTAAAAAAAAAATCATAAAAGCCCTCATAAAAAATGTATTTATTCTGATGGAAGGAGAAAGTTAGGTGTATAAGATGGAGCTTTGAAAGGCCCTCACAAAGCTGAGATTCCCTATAGAGTTTGGAAGCCCCTGAGTCTGCCAGGCGTTCATTAGCCGCCCAACTGTCACTGGCCAACCATGAAGGCAGACAGTTGCCAGGCCAAGGCGAAAAGGAGGAGAAATTTCACTCCAAGCAGAAAGGGGCTAGAGGGAGATGCCCCCGGGATGGGATAAGGTCCTACAGGAATTCTCTCTCCCCCAGGCTGCTACTGAAATACACCAACTGAGGAGGGCTTTCCATTTCAAGTCATACTTCCATTGTCACGTGAACTGGCCACAAGGAAGGTAGGACTTCGGGGCCGGCTTCCCTTAGATGAGCCGCACCCAGCACTCAGAGCCCCAGAAATGATCCGCCTGTCCTGAGAACTCTGGAATCAGCTAGGCTTACCTCCAAGTTGATGGCATTTTTCTTGGCAAGGGGAACGTCAGTATTGAGATAAATCATATCCACCTTCCTGGAGAACTTGAGTCAGGCCCAGAAGCAGACCCTCTCTCTGGCCATCCTGAAGTTGGGGATGTGAGAGCAGTGAGACCAAGTTCCTTTGACAGAGATGAGGGAGGCCCAGAGGCACTGACACTGGGCCGTGGATTTTCAAGGAGGCGATGCCACATAGTTGCGATGGATGCTGCCCGAAGTGTTATGGAAGCTGCCGTCCCAGCAAATGAAACACGCCATCGGCACTCAGAGAACAGCTGCCTGTGGAGGGTTAACCCATGGCCAGTCTCCCGGCGGGGTGGCCCTCTGGAAAAGCTAGAATCTGCTGCTAAAACTCTGGGGAGGAAGGAAGCAGGTCTCCTGTTGCTTTCTCCTTACTGTCTCCCCATGGCCAGGGTTTTCTGCTGTTACAAACACGACCAAAAATAAGAGAATGTATTCAGAAAGAAGCAGATATATATATATATATATATATACACTTATATATTTTAAGTATAATGTATATTTATATAATATATATTATATATAAATATATGATAATATAATATGTATTTAAAATATATAATATTTTAAAGGGAGGATAGGGACTTCCCTGGTGGTCCAGTGGTAAAGAATCTGCCTTCCAATGCAGGGGACGCGGGTTTGATCTCTGGTAGGGAACTAAGATCCCACATGCCTCGGGGCAACTAAGCCCACACGCCACAACTACTGAGCTCGCGCGCCTCTACTAGAGAGCACAAGTGCCACAAACTACAGAGCCCACGCGCCCTGGAGCCTGTGTGCCACAACTAGAGAGAGAAAACCTGCACGCCACAACTAGAGAGAAGCCCGTGAGCCTCAACAAAGACCCCGCGTGCCACAACTAAGACTTGACGCAGCCGGGGGGGGGGGGGGAGAAGGGAGGATAGGTGATTATGAAGAGATTAAAGGTGAGAGCAAACTAAAAGAGATGAATAACCTGCAAGTTCAAATGAGTTAGGATACCAATAAACAGAAGACAGTAAAAGTTTTTGCCTTACGTAGTGAGAGAAAAGGAAGAAGACTGAAAGTAAAAAATGACTGTCAGTGAAGGAAGCAGAAATTTAAAAGATGGAGGGCAAGAGAGATCAAAGGTTAAGATAAATGGTTTAAACCCAAGAGATGATAAATTAAAAAATGTAAAAGTAAGTGATGGGTTTAAGGATTAGAGAAGGCATTAGTAACAGAAAAGGCCAAAAAATTATTGTTAAGAAATCTCTTTTAATCAACTTATTACTTTGGAATACTTTTTGATTTACAGAAGAGCTGCAAAGATAGTACGGAGAATTCCCATATACCTTTCATACAGCTTCTTCCATACACACAGTACATCTGTCAAAACTAAGAAACTGATGTTGGTACGTTGCTCTTC
Source organism: Globicephala melas (assembly GCF_963455315.2). Taxonomy (NCBI): domain Eukaryota; kingdom Metazoa; phylum Chordata; class Mammalia; order Artiodactyla; family Delphinidae; genus Globicephala; species Globicephala melas. Next base: position 78,358,926 of record NC_083326.1, read on the forward strand.
AGTAAACACCAGACTTTATTTGGATTTCACTACGTTTTCCTCCAATGTCCTTTTTCTACTCTGGGATACCACAGCGCATTTAAGAGAGACTGTTTGTAAAAAGAAAATTAAAGCAAATTAAAAAAAAATTATCCAGATGTACATGAAAAAGGAAAAAGGAGGGATAGGAAGAAGTGAGAACCAGCGGAACAGAATAAAAAGTACAGGATGGTCCTGAGTGAATTTAGACACCTGACTAATGACAAGGTGGCACGGCAGATCAGTGGGGCAAAAGAAAGCCTATTTGACAAATGGTGCTGGGAAGCTGGCTATCTACTTGGGGGAAAAAAAAAAGAAATAGAAAAAGAAAGAAAGCTGCCCTTATACATCAATATCAATTCCAGGTGGGTAGGACAATGTGTTTATGACCTCAGGGCAGAAAGAATTCATTAAATAAGATTTTTTAAAAGCAAAAGCCATAAAGGAAAGAAATGATACATTTGACTACATTTATGTTAAAGACTTCTATTCATCAAAAGAGAAAATAAAGGAAGTGAGAAGGCACACCACAAATCAGAAGATATATGCCACACATACAACAAAGAATTAGAACCCAGAATATTTTTAGTCCCTAAAAATCAATAAGGAAAAAAAAAAAGAAACAACTCAACAGAAAAAAATGGGCAAAAGACAGGGACATTTCACAGAGGAGGAGACGTGAGAGGCCAAAACACCTTTGAAAAGATCCTCAGCAGCACCAGCAACTGGGGAAATATGAACGGAAATGAAGCTGAGACGCCATTTTATTCTCACCAGATGGGCAAAGTAGTTCAACAGTCTGGCCAAGTGAAAGCTGGCAAAAATAGGGAGAACCAGGGACCCCATGTGTTGCTGGCGAACATATAAATTGATGCAACCATTGTGGCCGCCAATCATACATCTTCCAGTCCCGTGGTTCTCTCTCAGCCGTGGGGTGATTTTGGCCCCCAGAGGATGTTTGGCGATGTCTGGAACGCTTTTGGTTTCTTAAATGTGTTTTTGGGGGAAGGGTACTACTGGCATCTCGGGGGGGGGGGAAAGGCCAGGGATGCCGCTAAACATCGCACAATGCACAAGACAGTCCCCACCATGAAGAATTACTCATCCCCAAGTGTCAACAGTGCTGAAGTCGAGAAACTCTGATCTCATTAAGTTGAATGCTTCAAAGTAAAACAGAGGGAAAAAAAATCCCAGTGTCCATCAACAGAGGAATGCATGCATTCATTGTGGTCTAGTCATACAATGGAATATTACCATATTTCACTGACCTTTAAGATGCCATTGAGTGTTAAGGTCATTAATTTATGAACCACTAAGATAGAAAGAGGCTGCCAATTATCTAGGACACAGTGCTTTCTTACACTTAAAATTCTTAAATTTAGTGTTATTTCAAAATCTCTTTTAGATTTATTTAGACATATTTTATCATATATCATGCTGCCTGTCCTTAAGCCTTTCTGCATAGACAATATGTATAGACATTTTTTGTTTCAAAGCCAAGTCATGGTGTGATATTTTTGAAGACTTTTTCAACTCCAATGAAACTCAACTCATGTTAAGATCAACAAAGCAGAGGACCTCAGAAGTGACGACACTATGAAGAGCCACGTCAGTGTGCACTGGATGGGTGACGAATGACAACGACAGCCTGACCCTGCCAGGAGGACAGAGACCATGAGGTACCAGAGATTGCAAATTACAGTCCACCTTCAGAGGTGCTGAACTGCGGAGAGACACGTGCATCTTAGAGTTGGTGAAACACAGGATGTGACAGCATGAAAATGAATGCAATTATTCACATAGATCTGAATGAATCTCAAAACCAGAATATTCAAGAAAAAAAAAGCTGCAGAGTATGTGAAGTTCAAAAACATGCAAAACTAAACTACGTATTGTTTAGGAACACGTACATGTGAGGTTTCCCACAAAGAAAAGCAAGACATGGTAAAACAGATCCAGGATGGCGTCATCCCTCGGGGGAACGGAAGGGGAATGCACATAAAGGGCTTCCAGGAGCTTGAGATGCTCGAGTTCTTAAGTTCAAGTTCGGAGTGCTGAGTAATTTTATCAGGGCTGGGACTTGGGCGAAGCAAGTAAGGCACTAGCCTGCAGGAAAAAATTTAAGGGTGTGGCCAAAACACTCAGGTATCAAGATAAATATATTTTGATGCAACATTTTTAAATGAGTTCAAAAAATCCACGAGAAACAAAATATCAAACTTTTATATAAGTACTTATATGACCTTGCCTCACTTGCCACTCACTAATCCCAGCTCTGGTTTGAATAAAACTTTATTAACAAAAACAGGCAGCCAGCCCACAGGTCATAGTTTGCCCACCTGTTATTTTAAAATGTTGCATTAACATTTTATTATTATTCTTTAGAGTGTATATAGATTATAAACATACACATATCAGCACATACACATACGTATTATGTATAAATGCAAATACACCATTTTTCATTTGGGATATATATTTTTAAAATATTTCAGAGAAAGGAAAAAACAGTGAGAAGAACACCCAAAACAGCATTGGGTTGGGAGATCTCCCTGCAGCCACCATTTATCAGTCATTTTCAGTAAGATCAAGGGATGTTTCCTACCACGAACCCCAAACAGAGGGGTGGGGGGCTTCACTCCAGCCTGTCAGGATGAGTGGATAAAGAAGATGTGATATATATATATAGATATATATAGATATATATATATTATACACACACACACACACACACACACACACACACACACTGGAGTATTACTCAGCTGCAAAAAAGAATGAAATAATGCCGTTTGCAGCAACATGGATGGACCTACAGATTGCCATACTAAGTGAAGTGAGTCAGAAAGAGAAAGACAAATATCATATGATATCACTTCTATGTGAAATCTAAAAAAAAAATGATACAAATGAACTTACTTACAAAACAGAAATAGACTCACAGACATAGAAAACAAACTTATGGTTACCAAAGGGGAAAGGGGAGGAGATAAATTAGGAATTTGGGATTAACTGATACTACTGTATATAAAATAGATAACCAAGGTCCTACTGTATAGCGCAGAGAACTATACTCAATATCTTTTAATAACATATAATGTAAAAGAATCTGAAAAAGAATGATATATAATATGCATAACTGAATCACTGCTGTACACCTGAAACTAACACAACATTGTAAATCAACTCTACTTCAATAAAAATTTTTTAAAAAAAAGCCTCTGTCAGCCTGCCTGGCAGTCCTCTCGATCAGCCTTCCCCAATGGAGCAGAATTCTTCAGTACAGAAGGCACTTTGCCATCCATTCTTGAATTTAATCTTTATCATGCTGCTGTGGGGGAAGTAGCAGAATCTTCACTTTCCAATAGGGAAACTGAGTCTCAGAGAGGTTGACTAACCCAGCCAACACTGCACAGTGAGGAATGGCAGACCCCGACTCACACTGTGGCTTTCTAATCCATTCAACACCCATTCCATAGGCACCAGCATCTGACTGGCGGGTGTCCTTTGTGATTTAAGAGGTGCCTTACCCAGTTTACCATTAAATCAGAAAGTGGGGCGACGACAGGATGCAAACGGGCTTCCGCTGAAGCTTTTTTGGCTGGGAAAATGGCTTAATCCAAAGAGCTTATTCCCATAGTGTTGCAGGCAGTATAGACCCTCGTGCCTGAGGTGGGCGGCAACAGCTGTGTCTAATTGGTTTCCACCCCCTCCTCCGCCAGGAGTCCCTGAGGGATGCACGTCCAGATTCTCTTGCGTGGCAAACAGCTGTCCAGGGAGCCAGCGGGGCAGCTTGCGAAGCAGCACTAACTGTTTATGGTCACTAGGAGGCCGTCTGCGAGGTGATCACTCGAACGCACTGACTGATGAGCAATTTCACAGCTGAGAAGAGCTCATGTCATTTTCCCAAAAAGCACCCAGTTTACTCCCAGACTGATTATACAGTCACCGGGAGACTGACTCATGAGCATCGCGCTCGCAAACGTCAGGGCTGAAGATGTACCCCTTATGGACGCATGTTAGTGTCCTGGGGCTGCCGTAACAAAGTACCCCAAATTGGGTGGCTTAAAACAGCAGAGATATATTCTCTCACGGTTTTAAAGGCCGGAAACCTGAAATCAAGGTGTCGGCAGGGTCACGTGCCCTCTGTGGCTAACTGCAGCCCTTCCTTACCTCCTCCAGCTTCTGGTGGTGGTGGCCATCGATCTTGGGAGCTCCTTCGTTTGCAGCTGCATCCCTCCAATCTCTGCCTCCATGGTCACATGGCATTCTCCTTGTATGTTTCTGCCTTGGTGTCCAAACTTCCCTCTTCTTAGAAGGACACCGGTCATATTGGATGAAGGGCCCATCCTGCTCCAGTATGACCTCATCTTAACTGATTATGTCTGCAATGACCCCCTTTCCAAATAAGAGCATATTCTGTACTGGGGGCTAGGACTGCAACATACCTTTGGGGGGATCTCAATTCAACCTGTCAGATCCACCTGTCAGAGAGCGGAAGATGCCACTGAAGGGACGGGTAGAAACTGCACAGGCGAGTCAGTGCCTGAGGCTTAGAAGCTTCCCTCAGCACTGAAATTAAACCCCAGATACTAAACTAAAATCCCGGATCTGGTTCCAGCTCGCCTTGCCAGTCTCACCTCTTTTTCTCTGCCCTGCCTCATCCACAGGCTCCTGGGTTCCTGAAACCTGTCCAACGCTTTCAGCCTGGGCTGTTCCTTCTGCCTTAAATGCATGTCCATCCCATTCGTCATCTGGCTAACCCTACTTAGCCTTCAAGTCTCAGCATAAACAGCCCTTGCTCACGAAAGTCTTCCTTGGTTCCCTGGCTTGACTAGGCATCCCTGCTCTGCCCCACCCCCATCATCATGCCTCTGGTTTAATTTGCATAGCATCCTGGACATCCACTCTACAGCTCTCATTACCACCGAAATTGGCTCATCTCTGTCTCCTCCGGCAGTCTGGATGTTCCGTGAAGATGGAGATCTTGAATGTCTATACATCTCCATATCTCTGGTACCCACACAGAGAGGAGGCACTCTGAAATATTTTTGGTTGGGTGGACAGATGGAGGAATGGCTCTTGAAGAGATCAACTCGAAAGTTATACTGTTGGAAAAGCCACAGCTCCTGAATATTTTCAAAGTTCCTTCCGACACGCCACAGCTGGCTTTGTAGCATAAGGGAAAGCAGAAAAGCGCTCTGGACCTCAAGGTAAACCAAGTCCTGACCCCAAGTCCTTCCTCCCTCTTGGTAACCCTGAGAAAGTGCGTCACTTCCCTAGACCATGCTCTTCTTGTTTTTCAAAGTGAGAACATCAGGGTTGTTACAATGAATACCACACCCCCTGGCACCTTAGTGCTAAGTGCATTCTGGGGTTGGTGGGGGATGGGAGGGTCTTTTTAATTCATCACTGACATGTTGGCCTTGGGATGAGTGGACCCAATTAGGAATCAGGAGTTTGGGAAAACACTGTCTGTCCTAGAGCCTTGGGTTCCCACTCAAATCATCATTTAAAGAAATTTCCAGGATAGCAGCTCCAAACTGAGTTTCAAAGACGTGTCTCAGAGGCCACCACTGAGGGGACTCGGGGATGGTACACATCTGGGTTATGATGGACATAACCCAGAACAACTGCCCTTTCAACCTGCTGATTCATATACTGGGGGTTTATATAAGCTTCTTTTTGAAGAAGGGGTTTTATTGTTCAATAATATTAATAATCAACCTTTAAAACTCCAGTCTAGAGAAAGGATTCCTGACTTGAATTTTGTAGACCTGAAAATTTAATAAATGGGAGACAGCTTAGAGTTAGCCATGTCTGTTTCTAAGTAAGGACACTATGTAAAAACAATCACCATCTATAATTACCCATCATTTCACTTTAAAAAGGACATTTAACACCAAAAAGTTTTGATGGATGTTATCTCAAACTAAAGGGCTGTTTATTAAGTTCACTAACATACTTCATGGAAACACAGTTTGTTTCTTGTTCTTTTTTTTTAATCTGGCTGGAAGCCAGTTGAAAAGAGCCCCAGGCCCTAACCCTCCTCTGGGGGCTGGTCTCTGTGACATAATTCCAAGGGAGCTTGTTCAATACCCAGACTCTGGGCCCAGCCTCAGAGAATGGGATGGGAAAGAGGTTCAGAGGCAGCTGACCCTTTAGCGCCAGCATTTAGGAACTGCAGGGTTTCCTCCTGCTTAAACCTTAGGTATGGGGTCAACAATTTGATTCTGAGACTTCTGCACAGCTCCTGACTTTGTAAGCCCTTCACAAGCACTGAATGAATGAATGACCCAGGAGGGGAAAAGCAGATATTTGAGGCCCTCTGGACAGCTGTCCAAGTCTCCTCATTGGCACTGTCCCCATAGCCTGATCTGTCTGTCATCCGCCCCAGGAACCACAGTCCCGTCTGTATTTCACACCTGTCTGCCCACCCGCTTCCTCCACCTCTGCCAATGTGCATTCAGAGGCCTGTGCTGACGCCTCGGTGCCCACCTGGCAGAAGATGCAGCCAGGGGACCAGATAATCTGGCAGTAATCAGCGTGTTAGCAAGCAGGAATGGCAGTGGTGAATCACGGCCCTGGCAGGACCCCAACACCTGTAAATCACATGGGATGACACTGCAGACCAAAACTTGGCTTCTACTTATATCCAGAGCTTGAGATGAGAAGAGAAAGTTTGCAGCACCTACACTGCTGACATAGGTGTTCAGAAAATCCTACAAGAGCTTACCTGCACCTGTCTAGGATAGCTTCTGAATACGCTGGCCACTCCGGCTGGATCGGTGATTCTCGGCCTTGGGTGCACATTGCAATCACCCGGGGAGCATAAAAAGTACTGATGCCTGGGCCTCACCCTCCAGCGGCTCTGATGTCACTGGACAGGGTTGCAGCCTGGGAATCAGAATTTTGAAAAGTCCCCCTCACCCAGGTGATTGGGATAGACAGCCAAGGTTGGAACCACCAGGCTAGAAGTAGTTCCTTCTTATTTCACAGCCAGCTGGAAGTCGACGGTGAAGGGGAAAAGAAAGATTTCTGACACCCTCTGAAAGTAGGAATCTCAAGTCGACAGAAAAGGAAATAATATTCATCAATTAGGTTCATTCCCTTTTTCTGAATTAGTAATCGTTCATCCCCCTGGCTACTCAATGAGGAGAGAAACAAGTGAGAGCATGAATCACAGGTACCCAACCCACTGATCAGTGGCTTTTTATAGGGGCAGTTGTTGCTCTTGCCTGCTCAGCATCCCTGTTCTGGGAGTTACATCATCCAGGTGTTCCTTGGAGATCTATTCCCCTTCATCGCAATCCAATTGGTTCAGTGGGGTTGATGCACTTAGATCTATAAAGATGGAAGCCCGAAGCAGCCAAGGGTCACCATGAAGGGAGAGCCTAACTGAGAACGACACCCATAAGGAGGAAAGCAGGACTGTGAGATGGGAGAGAAAAAGAACATGGCTTGATGACACTGAGTTCCTGGATCCAGCCATTCCTGAAGCCCTTGTTTATGTCTAGATTTTTTTTCAGTACCTAAACCAGAAAGTTCCCTTTTATTTGCTGAAGCTGGTATGTGGTGGGTCTCTGCACCAGAAAAAGCCCTGACAAATGCAGTCTTGGAGGTCTCTAAGCCAGGTACCCCTCTTTCGCCAATAACCCCCACTCCTTTGTCCAGGTTCTGTGGGATTTCCAAAAGGATGAGAAACTGGGTACCAAAGGGCTGCTGCCTCTGTCCAGATGCCTGGATCCCCCACACCATACATCTGAATTAAGTTTACACGTGAGCAGAGGCTGTATTGTCCTTGGTGCAAACCTCGATTTCATAGTCTGCCTCCCCATCCAATGCCCATGGAAACAGAATCCCAGACTGCTCAGAAAGGGTTGTGAAGGGGCAGTCACCTCAGTGTGGATGAGCTGGGCTGTGGGCATGGCAGCCCCCGACAGGAAATGGGGCCTTGGAGAAAAACATTGGTTTTTCATGGGGACCAAGTGGCCTCATTAAATAAGGTGAGTGGAGAAGCCTCACCAAAAACCACACTGCTTCAGTTCTGTGTGTGTATGTAACATATATAACGTATATGTGTTATATATAACAGATACACACATTAGTAACATTGTATAAATAGTAATTGCTGACACTTGTTGCCTGCTCACCAGGTGCCTGGCCCTGTGCTAGCAGTTTACAGGCGTTCTCTCATTTAATCTTACAACTGCCCTATGAGGGAGACCCGACCGTTCTCCTAACTTTGCAGATGAGAAACAGCAGCTCAGAGACCTCACTCACCCGAGGCCTCCCAGCCAGTAGGGGGCAAAGCTGGGCTCTGAAACGCGGTCTTGTTTAGCTCTGAAGTCTGAGCCCAAGTCAGCCCACTGCCTGTTTTGTAAATAAAGCTTTATTGGGACACAGCCCTGCCCCTTCGGTTACCTAAGGCTGTGTTCACGACACTATCGAAGAGTTAGTCGTTGAGACTGTCGACTTGCAAAGCTGGAAGGAAATATTTGCTCTCTGGACCTTTACAGAAAAAGTAGCTGAGCCCTGGCCTAAGTATTCGCAGCGGCTGCTGTGGTTTCCAGGAAGTGCTGAGGCTAAAGGCGGCACGGAAATGCCGGGATTTCCCCAGGCCAGCAGGGATGGGGGGCTGGGACAGGTCCCCTGAGGCCTAGGAAGCAGCCTGTTCTTTGGAGAAGGAGGACGCTTCCCACTCAAAAGGAGTAACAGATAGGTAAAATGCCTGGGATGGAAGTTAGAGTTATCAGAGCTACACCCTAGAGCAGGACAGCCTGTGTGGCACTTGAGTGACAGGAAAGGTCAGGAGGGGAGCCCGGGAGCACGGTCCTGGGGATGAGAAGAAGAGCAGACCCTACGTCTGTGAAAAGAAAAGAAGTAGCAAAGGACATGTCGTTTATGGCAGGTATGGGCACAGGGACCCGAACAGCCCACAAGGACTGATACACTCAGTATCACACTTTACATATCAGGAATTCAATCAGTAGTGATGGTTCCATTTAGGTATGGTGGGGGGTGGACTGATGTCCAGCAGAAACCAGGGAGGACCAAAGTTGACCGAAACCCCAACGCTGTATAATAGTATCGATGACCACAGCAACACAGGTGAGGCTTCCTAGGCAGCAGGCACGGTGCTCAGCATCCTCTTATTTCATCCTGATAACCACTCTGCAAGAAAGGCCTATTAGGCCCATTTTGAGGATGGGGAAACTGAGGCTCAGAGGTGTTAGCTAATAAATGGCAGAAATGAGATTCAAACCCAGGTTTGTGTAACTCTCAATTCCGTGCCTGGCTAATGCCAGGATGCTACGGCTTCACCTTGAGAGTGGAGCTGAGTCTCCTCCTGGAACCGGGGGTTAACCTTCCCTGGCAGGTTGTGTGCTTCCTGGAGACCCTCCAGGAGTGTCAGGGGGATAGAAAAGAAATTCCTTGCCAGGGATCACTGAGAAACACAGCCCAAGGGAGACACAAAAAGGAAAGGGTTGTCTGTACAATAGGGGAGACGTGGCCCCACCATCTTGGATCATGAATTAATCTGGCCAGGAAGATGCTCCTCAAAGCCCCTGAGGACAGGGACCCTCGTTAATCATTTTCACTCTAATGGACACTGATTGTCAGCTTCCCCAGCATTCATGTTCCATTTTTAGGCAAAATCCTCCATTTCTAAGCCCAAAAGTAAAGATCACAGCCCAGGGTTAAGCCAGTAAATTTCCATCCCATTTCCCTGGCCCTACCAGTTGGTTCAGAGGTGGCATGTGGTCACGCTGGTTGACTCAGTGAATCTCAGACTTAAACAATCTCATTCCTTTACTGTGGACCAGAAGAGGGAAGGGGCTGAGACTCCTAAGGCCATATCGCCACCACATGGAAAGCCTAAGGGTGAAGCCATACCTGGAGAAGAGCAGAGCTGAGAGATACGGAGTCCTGACATGAACTGAGCCCCTAGATCCAGCCAAGCCTGAAGCTCACGCAACCCCTGGACTTTTCAGCTACATGTGCCAATAAATGACCTTGACACTAAAAAAAAAAGCTCAAGTTTGTTTACTGTCACTTGAAACCAAGACACATGTCCATGCTACCACCATCGTACAGCGATAACGACCTGCTTATCTTCTGATTAACAAAATAGTTTTTGGCAGTTTTGCTTGGGAGCCTGCTTCTCTGGTCAGTTAAAGCAGGAAAGCCATCCGTAAAATCCCAAAGACTACATCGAAGTCTAGCCACTTCAGCTCCTGCCTCAGTGATGCCCAAACCAGCCAGCTCTACAGCTCTGGAGGGCAACACGCAGAATCCTCTCTCCTTTGCTCTCTAGATCCTGAGTAGCTGAAGGCCCACAATACTGGCCACAAAGTGAACGCTCAAAAATGGTACTGTCCGTTCAAAAACACTTATTTGTGCAGGAGGGGTTGTTACTAGGACAAAGGCACAATCAGACACAGGTCCTGATGACAGGGAACGGGATGCCCGTGCTGCCAGTGTGTACCTGACTGAGAATCAGGGCTCACTCCAAGAAGCACAGATGCCCCCCCTGGCTCCTAGCACCAACCACTTGCCAACCGATTTTTGCTGCCACAATTCCTGGTGGGAGCAATCATAACAAAAGGTCTAAGGTTGCCCATTGCATGCTGAGCCCAAACTCTTTGTGCTAAGAAAGGAATTCCAAAATATACGGGCCGATCAGAGAAGAGGGAGTTGATAAAAATCCAGCAGTAGGGGCTTCCCTGGTGGTGCAGTGGTTGAGAGTCTGCCTGCCAATGCAGGGGACATGAGTTCGAGCCCTGGTCTGGGAGGATCCCACATGCCGTGGAGCAACTGGGCCCGTGAGCCACAATTAATGAGCCCGCGCGTCTGGAGCCTGTGCTCCGCAACAAGAGAGGCCGCGACAGTGAGAGGCTCGCGCACCGCGATGAAGAGTGGCCCCTGCTTGGCACAACTAGAGAAAGCCCTCGCACAGAAATGAAGACCCAACACAGCCATAAATTAATTAATTAATTAATTAATCCAGCAGTAGCCTCACATAAAACATACATACCTACCTGCATGCACTCCCCCGACACACACACACACAGCACCAGTGCCCCCGTACACACAAAACATGTCATCTTTTAAATGAAGGCACTGTTTCCCTCCTCTCGGGCACTTTCAGTAGCACTTTCAGAAGCTTCAGTTTTGCAACCATCTTGGTGTAACGGAGAGAACCATTAGTTAGGCCCCAGGAGACCTAGGTTCAAACCCCAGCTCTGTAATCCTGGGCAAGGCCCTTCCACTCTCTGGCCTCAGTTTCTCCATCTGTAAAATGAGAGCTTGCACTCAGTGATTTTTGAGGCACCTACCAGTTGCAACCTCCATGATTCTAGAGCAGAGGTCAAAAACTGGGAACCCCAAGACCAAATAAGGACCCACAAGCCCATGGGGTTATTTAAACTGGTTCACGCATCGTTGAAAGATTTTTCACTGGGTGCTTACATTTTAAAACTGGGAGCCTTCTCATAAACGTCACAGTCTCTGACTTCTTTTGAAAAAGTCAAAGATCTGGCAGCCCTGGGCCCACAAAGAGGGTCTGCACAAGGTAAAACACAGCACGACTTACACAGAAGTCCTGCCAAGACTGCACGGCCTGAGTCTAACCGTGAGAAGAGATCAGACAAACCCACCCTGAGGGACATTCTGTAAAGTAGCTGGTCCCTGCTCTTCAGAAATATCAAAGTCACAAATGACAAGGGCTAAGGAACTGTTCCTTGACACAAGCCCTTGACACAACCGCTAAATGCAGTAGGTGACCCCATACTGAATCCTGCGCCAGAAAAAAAAAATGCTCTAAAGGATGCTATTGAGACAAATTGCTGAAATTGGAAGATGGTTAGATGACAGTCTTATCAGATAAGTTTACTACATCTGGTAACTCTGTGTGGCTATATGAGAGAGTATACAACCTAGCCTCAAATGGTCCACCAAAAGGAAGGAGGGGGAGAGAGAGAGAGAGAGAGAGAGAGAGAGAGAGAGAGAGAGGGAGAAAGCAGGGTTGGGGGCGGGGGAACTGGAGAGAAGAAGCAAATGTAAACAAATGTTAAAAACTAGTGATTCTGAGTTTAAGGGGTACAGGAATCCTCTGTACTGTTTTTGCAACTTTTCTGTAAGTTTGAAACTATTTCCAAAAGAAGCTTTAAAAAAAATGACATATAACCGAGTGATGCTCAAATGTTCACATGCAAAATCCCCTGGAGGGCTGGTGAAAACAGAGAATCCTAGACACTCCCCAGGGCTTCTGATGCAGTGGGTCTGGAAGGAGGAAAGTAAGAATTTGCATTTCTCACGAGCTTTCAGGTGGTGCTGCTCTGGGACAAGCTTTGAGCACCACAACCTGGTACAACCTAGTTTAAATTGTGGAAGTGTCCACCAGAAGAAGCAGACACAGAAAGGGTTTTTAAAAAGCAGGATTGGGGGCTTCTCTGGTGGTGCAGTGGTGGAGAGTCCACCTGCCGATGCAGGGGACACGGGTTCGTGCCCCGGTCCGGGAAGATCCCACATGCCGCGGAGCGGCTGGGCCCGTGAGCCATGGCCGCTGAGCCTGCGCGTCCGGAGCCTGTGCTCTGCAATGGGAGGGGCCACAACAGTGAGAGGCCCGCGTACCGCAAAAAAAAAAAAAAAAAAAAAAAAGCAGGATTGGGAGAGGGATGGTGCAAGGAACGAATGTTTCATTATGAAACTTTCTGTATCATTTCACTTGTTCCCAGGTGTATATATCTGAACGCCTGTACAGCACCTACACCAGCACCTGCCTGGCAAGGGCAGAAGGTCAGTACGCGTTAGCAACCTGCTGGTTTCTAAATATAGCAGAGATGCCAGGTGACGTGGGACACGGGTGCTTCTTGTGTCTCCTGGGTGAGGGCAGTAGGAGCAGGCCTTCTGCTGGCTCATTCTTGGGGAGAAAAGTCCTTCAGGTCACTCCAACAGGATATATGTTTTCCCCTTGGAATTGCCACCACTGAATCAGGTCAGACACAAATTTCTCAAAATCTCTCCTGATTCGGAGATGAGAATATGGTTCAGGCAGCCAATTTTTGTCAAGACACACACTCCTCCTACCCCTCTTCCGGGCGGAGGGAGGGTAATGAACCTTGGTCTCAAGGATCATTAAACCGCAATATATAATCACCCCCATCCTGAGTCTCTGTCCAACCCTCCCAGTGCCTGGTTCCTTGGGAGGCCACAGCTCGGCTTCATCAGTCTTTATTGCTACCTGCTGCTGCCACCCTAACACATCAGGCTTCTGACTCAGCCTCAGGGCACAGGAGGCCGGGCCCTCAACTGAGGGTCAGCTACCTGTCGCTGTGTCTCCAGGACAAAGAACAGGAGCTGCTTGGAGAAGAGATGAGAAGAGGGCATGGTGAGCTGGGACGAGGCGAGGGCATGCTGTCTTTCAAACACCTGGTAAAGGACAGTATTTCATAAGATCAGGGCCTCGTATCAAACTCCAGCTGGTGCCACTGGGGCCAAGGTGGGGATGTCCGGGTGTCATCAGTCACTTGCTGGCTTTTGTAGCTGCTGCCCTGAAGTGCTCAACCTCCCACCCCCAGGCAGCTAATAAACTCCCAGAAAACTGCAGGTGGCAAAAGTCCCCCATCATTCCTCACCTTCCACCAAAGATGTTCAGGATGACATCTTTTGGCCACGTTCTGCAGCTGCCTGGTCCCCACAGGAATGGCTACCACCCGGCACGGTGGGGCCCCGAAACATCAGCACCAGAGTCCGGCGGGGTCGTAGTTTGCCAGCCAACACGGGTGCTGATCGCTAAGCAGGCACAACGCTCTGGTGAACAAGACGCATCCTTGGAGCAAGGCTGGCCCCCACCATACAATCCCCCAACTAAGCAAGGGTGCCAGAGAGAAACCTTGAACAAGTGAAGCTCCCTACTTGTTGAGCAAGCAAGTTCCAGTGGAGACAGCGTGGCCATTTCACACCCCAGCACTGCAGGCGGGCGGATTCAGAATGACTGCAAACTCCACCTCCTTCCTGGCCTGTGACCTCGGGCCAGTTACTTAAATCTCTCAGCCCCAGTTTCTTCATCTGTAAAATGGGGATCATAATAGTACCTACCTGATGGAGGACTGTGAAGCTTAAACAAAATAATAGAAGTAAATTGCCTCTCCTGAACTGATGATGCTTGGGGCATTGGCAACGCACAATAAAAGCCATTGCTATTATTACCATTATTTTCATCACTGTTACAAGCTATCCCATCACATAATGTACAGCAATAGCTCCCCGAGCTACCCTTTATTGAGATTCAGTGCTCTAAGCTCTGGCCCCTGTGCTAGGAAATTTACATGATTTCCTCATTTTGTCCTCACTACATCCTTGCCGGGTAGAAACAGGCCCACAGGGTTCAGTGATGTGCCCAAAGATATGTCAGCCACCACTTAGTTGCTATAAACCCCAAATCACTTCTGCCAGCCAGTAATGAATGATGCTGTAGGTGGCATTTTTTTCATTCTGAAGAAGTCTCTTTATAGGGATCATAGAGGCTACCTAAGTCAGCTGGGATCAGAGATGCCCTCCAACGAGCCAAAGACACACAGCTCATTGGACCAAAAATGGTCCAAGGGTGGAGGGCATCCAATCAGATACCACAGGGGTAACATAGCATGCATGAAGGCAGCATGGAATAAATAACTACAGCGAGGATGGAGAGGTAAGTCCGTGGTTCTCTACTTCTCTGGGAAACAGGTTCACCCCTGAGTCAGCATCTTCCACACTGAGCAGCAGAGTCTAATACCTTATGTTTCGTCCATAGCTAACCTTAGAAACAGATTCCTCAGAAGCCAGGGCTCCTTCTACCTCCCTCCCTCCCCCTGTTTGTCACCCCCAGACCAAGGAAGGAGGATGAAGCCCCAAGGAGGTAAGTGCTTCTCGCAGCCCATCCGAGGTGGCTAGGCACCCCAAGGGTCCAAGACTCGGCCACTCTGCAGCTGGAATCTTCCCAGTGCTGACTCCAGGCATTACCATCAGGGGTAACGAGATACAGGATCACCACCCTTACAGCACAGCCAGAGCCAGAGCTGACTGTGACAAACGGGAGGACAGACTCAGACTGGCAGGGACACAGCCTCAGAGGCTCCCTTGGCTGGGTCATGGGAGGAAGGCTGGCACTGGGGCCCAGAGGCAGGAAGTTCTCCTCTGCAACTCAGAGTGACATGAGATCGGGACTGTAGGAAGCATGGGGGAGCCGGTGCCAGCAGCTGTGTTCTCCCAACAGCCCTGGCCTGGAGACTCCAAAATCAGCATTCTAAGTGAGTCAAAAGATCTGCCTAGGAAAAGCCACTTTGCATACTCACTGGGTAAGCCTTAGGGTTTCTAGGCTCTGGAATGGACCTGCGTGGAGTCTCTTATTGTACAGTTGGGGAAACTGAAACCCAGATAGAGACAGGAAGACGGGATGCATTTGGGTTCAAAATCTACAACACGGGCAAGATCACTGACCTTTCGGAGCCTCAGTTTCCTGATCTGTAACATGGGAATGACGATGTCTGCCTCAGAGTGCAGTGAATCTTAACTGTCACAATGCAGCTGATGTGCTCAGCAGGGACAAAGGTCATACAGACAATCGGTGACAACACTGAGACTTCAGCAGAGAGAGTCTCATTTCCTGACCTGGAGCCTATTCCAACAGGCTGCCTCTGTTTCTATCATTTGTTAGGATCGAAGAAAAGGGGACTGGTCCATAGGGGTCCAGCTAATATTTGGGTTACACACTTGTTCCCCCACTGAGACTAAAGTGCTATCTTTCTCCTTCCTGGGAGATCAGAGCATCCTCTCTGCATACAAGGACCAGGACTGTCCAAAGAGACAATGGTGCTTCTAGGGCATCTTAGTATCAGGAGCTGATTTTAATTCAGAACTTTGCTCCTGCCCACAGGCAAGCA
The DNA here is from genome assembly GCF_963455315.2 of Globicephala melas. Lineage (NCBI taxonomy): Eukaryota > Metazoa > Chordata > Mammalia > Artiodactyla > Delphinidae > Globicephala > Globicephala melas. The sequence continues at coordinate 78,374,873 of NC_083326.1, forward strand.
GACAAGCCTCTCCTCTCAGATGCACATGGGGCAGGCATGAAAAGTGGGGAGCTATGGCGAATCCTTACAAAACCCTGGCAGAAGCAGAGGTCTGAGAGTGCAAGTCTGTGGGTTGTGGTTTTGTTTTTTTTTCTTTTTTCCAGCAAGCTGGAAATGTTTCTACTCTGGCCAGAATTAAAGTGCAGGGCTATGGTCAAGCCCTCTGAGGTGGCCATGCTGACATTCACTCATGGGATGGCGATGCACGAAGACAGATGGCTGCTGGAAGCAGCCACCCAGCATCACGCCAAGGTAAATTCCAAGCACTCTTAGGGCCGTAAGGAAGTGGGGAGTGTGAACTGAAAGGCATTTAGCCACTGCCTCAAAATTAACCATAGAGCCAGAGGATGGAAACGCTACTAGGCTAAGGAGCCAATAAACATCAGAACAACAGCTATCATTTATCAGGCACTTAGTCTGTGCCAACTACTGTGCAGACAACATGACAAATGTGAGCTGATCTAATCTTCACAACCATCTATGGCGTGAAGCTATTGTTATCCCCATTTTACAGATGAAGGAAACTGAGGCTCAGAGAGGCTCTTGACTTGCTCGAGGTCCGCACAGTGCTCCAAAGTAACAGAACAGGGACTGGAACCCAGGCAGCTCCCTCCAGGGCCGTGACACCCTGCCCCACCCTGCTGTCATTACACATCGGATATGTCATCCCCTTTTTTCTCCTCCAGGCTCACCCCGCAGCCCTCTGACTGCCACGCAGGCCCACCCACCGTCATGGAGTGTTTCTAGTCTCTCTGACGGTGATTTCTCTTGACAAATTGATAAATTGGCCCCTTCTGGCGTCGACGTGTGTCATGAGTACTATTTTAGTTTGCTTGATTCAGGGCCTCTACCCTCTGGGCACTGAGATAAGCCAGGCTCTGGAACTCATCCTAACTGATGTCCACACAAGTCTCTTCTGGTACCAGACCCCCCACTGATGCCTGCAGTGGACTCATGAGACACGTCTGTGGCTTGTGAACTGAGTTCACGGTTCTGCCCCGGGCCAACCATCCAGCTGGGCTAAGGCAGAGGTTCTGAACCCAACAGTCTTGACACTGGACATTTGTGTTGGATGTCACGTGTGCAGTGTTCCAGGGAGAAAATGAATAGATTGCATCCAATTCTTAAAGGGCCCATGGCCTCCCTAAAAACAGTTTTAAAACCCTTACGTAAAGATAAAGAATAGAACCCCACATTTAGAGAAAGGTATCCCACTGGGTATTTGAGGAACTTGGTTATCAAATCAGGCATGATAGATAAGCTTGTATACTCTGGAGTGAGAAAGAATCAGATTCAAATCCTGACTCAACTACTCCATAGCTGTGCGACTTTAGGCAATTCTTTGATGTCCCGGGGCCTCAGTTTCCTCATCTATACAATGGGAATAATCCATCTGTACCACTGATTATTGCAAGAACTAAATGATACCACACATGTGGGTGAGTAGCACATACTGGTGCTCAGGAAACAACACTTATCATTTATCAGAGCATCAACATGTGGACGCAGTCTGGCTGTATTAAGGGCAAGGGGCTCTTTCCTACAAATTCTAGCACCCCTCCTCTTCCTGAGTCCCAGGCAATAAAGTTTTTGTTTTGGCTGGAAGACTGGTTGGGCTTTTTTCAGGGGACCCCCTCTGACCACATCTGTGCCTGTTCAGCAAAAGGGGCCTCTAGGCAGAGAAGATTAAACACCTTCTGAAACCTCAGCTCTTGATCACCAGAAAGTTCCATTTCCTCTCCCAGGAATAACCACTTTGCTGCAAAATTCATGGGAGCAGAATGTAAGCCACTCCAGGCCACGCTCAGCCCAGTTTGAACCCAAATCCATCTTTGAGATGTAAAGGTTATGCGCATTGACCCGCGGTGGGGGAGAAAATTACAACATTGAATCAGAGATGCCTTATCCACAGCGGCCAGGAAAAAATCCTGTGACCGGACTGCTGAGAAGCAGAGGAGAGAAAAGGCTGATGTTTCCTTTAATGCCCTGCATGCTTGCTCCCCGCTGTCATCCCTACACACCTGCAGGCCTAAAAAGAGGAGGCACATGGAACCAATGACAACAGCCTCCCAATCATGCCCCCTTCTCTCCGAAACCATCCCCAGGGGCATGAGTGGCGCAGGTGGAGGTGGCAGGCGGACCGTGGATGAGGCGTGTTCCGCCCGCATTTCTCAAGTATTTTCGCGGAAGAAAAAGAAGAGCGTGCGCCCCGGGCGCGGAGGGCAGCAGGTGCAGCTGCCGGGGACTTACTTGAGGAGAAGTTGGCCTCGGAGTGGACGGGAGGGGTGGAGGGCAGGAAGGGCGCGTGTCCCACGAAGAAGGAGCGGAGCGAGCGCTCGGACAGCAGCGGGGAGCGCTGCTGGGAGGGGATGTTCTCACAGCTGCCCACGCTGCTGTGGATCTTGAGGTTCAACGGCTTGCTTTTCTTCTTGGCTCTGAAAGGGAGACAGAAAAAGGAAGAGAGGGAAATGTATCCCTAGCACACACAGTGAGAGCGGGGGGGACCCAACCTCCTTAGCGTGGCACCCAGTAACCACGCCCCACCTCCATCTGGCCCTGCCACCCTCTCCGGCTCCCTCCCACTGGGCTCCAGCCACATATTTTGTGCGGCTCCTCACCTCCAGCCCTTGGCTTATGCTCTTCCCACGGCCTGGGAAACCCTCCCCTTCTTTGTCGGGTCAAGGCCCCATATGTTTTTTTACAACTCTGGTGTCCTCTCCTCCAGGAAGCCTTCCTTGACACCCCAGTCCATCCCAACCAGGGTTGAGTGTTCTTCCTACAGGAAGCCTTCCCTGATACTCCCCCTTTCCTCCTGGCTTGGGTTGGTGTTCCTCCTCCATCCTCCTAAAATATTCTCTATATATCTCTGTGGCTGCACTTTCCTATATTTTCCAAATTTGTTCTTTTAGGCTCTGTCTCCCAAGTGGACTGAGGGTCTTTGAGGCCAGTGACTCTGTATTGTTCGTTTCTCCGTCTTTGGCAACCAGCACAGAGCCTGGCACACAGTAGGTGCTCACGAAATGTTTATTAAATGATCGATCTGGATGAAGACGGCCACTCATCACGCTGCATTTTAATTCTCCATCTTCCAGGCCTGTGAGCTCCTTGAGGGTCGGAACCTGTGGTTTTTGTTGCTGGAGCTCTCAGCCCCTAGCTCGGCCCCAGCTGAATAGAATGTACCTCTTGGGCTGGTTCTGAAACATTTCTCCCCTTCCCCAGGAGTTTAGGTGATCAGTTGAAGAGAGTTTGCTCCAAAATTAACCTCACCGCCTTCTCCCCAACCCCCAACTCCCCCAGGGCCCTGTTCAGGTGTGGCCAGGAGTTGGGCGCCCTCTTGTGGCCAAAGCAAACCTGCCTCGCAAATGTTCACAGATCCAGATGGAGGGCCCAGGAAGGGGTGTTCATTTAAGACTAGAGGCCTTCCACAGAGGCAGCCTAAAAGTCACCCTCTCCAGGAGGTCTGCTGCCCTTCAGCTTTAAGGAGTTCAAGTGTGCCTGCAGAGTTGCCCCCCGCGGGGGTCTGCAGCAAGGCCCAGGAAGGCGCCTCCTGCTAGAGCAGCACGCGCTGGCCGGCTCACCCCGAACCGTAGCTGCAGAAGAGCAGGCAGCGGGGGCGGCATTTCATTCCACACGAGCGTCCAGTGGTGGAGAGTCACAGAGGCGTCTACACAGAGGGCGTGCAGTGTAGGAGTTACACTCTCAGGCTTTGGGGTCAGGGAGTCTGGAGCCTGGGTCCTGACTGTGACCTCAGGAAAGTGATCTCACCTTTTCGTGCCTCAGTGTTCTCACCTGGACGATGGGGGAAACCACAGCACCTACCCAAGAAGGATGGATGACGATTCTACGGGATCATGTGCTTGGCACGCGGCCCAGCACAGAATGAGGGTTCAGGTGACCTGATGTTAACGTCACTATGACCAGGTTCGACTGGCTGTCTGTATAGCAGGGGCTTAACCTTGAAGAAGCCAAGCCATGTTTTTCACCTGAAACATCCAGCAGTTCCCTCAACCCACCACGACCCTTGGCAGATGGAGAGGATGCAGTCAAACCCTGCAGCAATAGGTACCATGATGATCTCCCAAACACAGATGGCAGCCTTGAGGCACTGGGCCACTAAGTGATGAGGCCAGACCCCCATGCAAGAAGAGCCCAGTCTATATGCAAAATAAGGGCCTACCGTACAGCACAGGGAGCTCTTCTCAATACTCTGTAATGACCTATATGGGAAAGGAATCTAAAAAAGACTGGATGTATGTACATGTGTAACTGATTCACTCTGCTGTACAGCAGAAAATAACACAACATTGTAAAGCAACTATACTCCAATAAAAAATTTTTAAATAAAATAAAATAAATAAAAAGAAGAAGGAAGTCTAACCCAGCACAGGTGTAATCGTAACTCAATGCTGCTGCACTCATGGCCACAGATGGAGCAGAGAAGGGGTGTGTATAAATAAATGTTAGTTGGACAGATGGATGGATGGATGGATGGATGGGTGGATAGAGGGGGAAAGGGTGAAAAGTGGAAGGATGGAATGAATGAAGGACAGAGAGGATGAGAAGATGAAAGAATGGGAGGGCAAATGGATAGAATGAAAGAGAGAATGAGAAGATGGAAGGATGGGGAAGGGGAGGATGGATGGAAGGAAGAATGGATGGATGGATGGATGGAAGGGTGAAAAGGTCAAAGGATGAAAGGGTGATGGATGGATGGATGTAATGAAGGAGGAGGGGATGGTAGGATGGAAGGATGGATAGAAAGAAAGGAGGAAGAGAGGATAGGAAGAAGAGAAAGTGGGAGGATGAATGGCTATTTAATCAGAGAAGGCGGAAGGAAATTCTATATCGCTTTCCACCCACCAAGGAAGTCTTTGCAGACAGGACGTAGGATTCACCTTTACCATCTGTGCTCATTACCCAGACATGCTTGGAGGGGAAAGCAGACACAACCGACTGTGTCGGATGACTGTGGCCGTGACTAAAATTTAGTGGCTATTTTTCAGTATATCCTGCAGATGCCGTTAAAAGGAACATCCTCTCCATGATCTTCACAGATATTAGATGTCTATTACATAAATGTATTTTTCTGGAAATGGGGCCAATTCTGGGGAAAGCAGCAACAGGAAACGCTGGCACGGGCAGCTCCATCCTCTGGGGCTGTATCCGCACTGGGTGGACATGCCGCTTTCTGGACGGGCTCTCTGGCATGGCAGGCTGGACCACAAACTGTGCCTAGGAAAATGTGCTTGTTTTACCAGGGACAACAAAGGCCTAGTCCAACGTTGGCATCTAGCAAAGTTCTTCCAACCTTCCTGATTTGCGTAGCATATCTGAATGAAAAGGATCCTGAGAATTGTCACCTCTTCACATTGGTTCATTACTTTCCATCTCCAGCCCACAGTTCTGGACCAAGCCACCTTCCTCCCTCACCTAAGCTACTGCTGCTGCTGCCTCTTAAAATCCTAATCCCACTTTTGTTTCCCTTTGCTCTGTTTTTTTTGTATTGAGGTAAAATTCACATAAGGTTAACCGTTTTAAAGTGAACAACTCAATAGCATTAAGTATTCACAATGCTGTGCAAACACTACCTCCATTTAGCCCCCCAGGTATTTTCCTCATCCCAAAAGAAAACCCTCTACCCATGAAACCATTACTCCATTCCCCTTTGCTACAGCCCCTGGCAATCACTGATGTTTTCTGTCTCTAAGGATTTGCCTATTCCAGGTATTTCATATAAAAGGAATGAATCATCCAATACGTGACCTTTTGCATCTGGCTTCTTTCCCTTAGTGTCATGTTTTTGGGGTTCATCCATGTTGTAGCGTGTATCAAAACATCATTCATTTTAATGGCTGAATAACACCATCTGACTTTTAATTCTTTACAATGTGTTTTCTACCCAGCAGTTAAAGTGATGTTTAAAAATGGTACATTGTATCATGTCACCCTCAGCTTAAAAACTTCCAAAGGTTTTCCATTGTTCTCCCTTCCCATGGCTTACAAAAGCTTCATAGCACCCTCAACACCCTCTCTCCAGCTTCTTTACCGTCACCTTGTCACCCTCTGACTCTGGTCATCTCCCTGGTCCTTGACCACACCAAGTTGTCATCCACCTCAGGGCCTTTGCACATGCTGTCCCTCTGTCTGGGGCGCTATTCCCCATCCTGTTAGTGGAGACCTACTCACCTTTAGGCATCCCTTCCTTAGAGACACTGTCCCCAATCCTCAGAACTAGTCAGATCTCTAGGCTACATGGGCTCCCAGCACTATGTGAATTCTGCATTTACTTATGTGGTTACTGAATGTCTGTCTCCCCCATGGCCTGTGCCCCCCCCCCCACAGGAGGGAAGAATCTGTATCCCCAGCACCTAACACAAAGCAGGCACGCCACAGTGGCAAAGCCAAGATCAGATGCCGGGTCCACAGACTCCCAACCACGTCTATGTGCCCCAGCTCAGGCTAGGACCTGACATCCTCCATCTGGCGGGGGGGGCGGGGGGCGGGCAGGGAATTCTAAAGGACTGTGTCCCAGTTTCGATCTGTGAGTCAGGAGGACTGTTTATCAGCATCTTCCCAGTTAATTCTCAAATATGGGCTCCTTGAGGGCGGAGATGCATCTTATTTCTTTCACCAGCCTCTGGCCACCTCTGTCTGGATCTGGCGGACAGCTCTGCCCTCATAAGGCTCCTGGTCGATGCCCATTTGCCAGCTAGCCTCTCAGAGCCTTTATCACAAAGGTTGCCAAGGGAAGCCCCAGACTGATGCTTAGGCTTTGCACCGTTTCCTCTCCCCAAAGTCTGCTGGATTTTGAGCTAAGCCGAGCCGCTGGCTCACACGGCCCCTCAGCTTCCTCAAGTGTGGGGTTGTGTCCCCTTGCACTTGAAAGCCTTCACCAGCCAAACCCCTCAGCATATCATTAACGGGGTCTGGGGCATCTGGCCCTGCCGACTGGCAGGAAATGACAGGGCTGGGAACAGGCAGGCTCCTCGCAGGCACGGCAGGAGGACAGGCACAAACACACATTCTCACACACCACCCTGGGCAGCAAAGTGCTAATCCAGTAGCCATTTCCCCAAACAGGAAGAAAATGCCCGCTGGTCTAACCCGCAGCGGCGTGAGCTGCCCCTCCCCCTAACCCGCAGCTGCGTGATCTGCCCCTCCCCCTCACACTGGGCCATTTAAATCCTATGCAGTTGGCCTGATCTGATTACCCAAGAGGAGACCTCCAGGAAAGACCCTTTTCAAAACCAAAGAATAACACCAGTTCTTGGGTGAGAGGGGGTAGAGGTGGGGGGAGTACTTAGGGACCCTCGGCTCAGCTGCTCGAGCCTGGGGAAGGAGGAGGTTTGGAAAAGCCTAACACTGGGAGGATGTTTATTGAGAATCCATTGTGGTCCTTGGCCACAGGCAACAACCCTCATTTCTGGCTCAAGCATGCCCAGAGCATGGCAAGAATCAACAGGGGCCCTGGCAAAGAAAGGAGCACTGATGAGTCAGTCAGACAACAGAAGCTGCATTTCCCCAGGTGTGGAGGAACAGGCAATGCTTTTAGATGAGACATGGATGCCGTTTTTGTATTTTAGAAGTTGAAATTTGAAATATTGATTTTGTACACCAAGTCCATCATTTCATGCAGTTATTTCACAGTATACGGCCTTATGTAAAATACACTAAGAAGAATTAAAAGAAGAGGAAGAAAAGGAAAAGAAAGAAGGAGAAGGAAAAGAAAAAGAGGAAGAACAAAGGAGATGGAGGAAGAGACACTGGCTGAAAAAAAAATGTCAAGTAAATTCTAGTATAGGTCCCACCAGAGTGGCTAAAATAGAGTTGACAACACCAGATGTTGGCAAAGGATACAGAGTAACCAGAATTCTCATAAAATTCTGGTGAGACTGTGAATGGGTACAACCATTTGGAAAAACAATTTGACAGTATCTACTGAAACTGAACATATGCTCTGACCCAACAATTTCACCCCAGGGTATTATGTCCTCAATCAAAATGACCGCCCACGTCCACAGAATGACCTGTGTAAGAATATTCATGCCAATGTCATTCATATGGGCAAACACTGGGGAAAATCTCAATGTCCATCAATAGTAGTATGGATAAATACATCATAGTATACTCGTTTACTTGACTACTGCACGACCATGAAAAAGAGGAAACTACTGCTATACTACGATATGGCTGAGCCTCAAAGATACAGTGTTGGGCCAAAGAAGCCAGCCACAAAACAGTTCTATGTTGTACGAGTCCATTATGATTCCATTTACATTGAGTTCAAGAACAGGGAAAACTAATCTATGGTGAGAGACCCCAGAAGAGTGATTTTCTTTGGGGAGGTTACTGACTGGAAGGGGAACCAAGAATCCTTCTGGGGGCTGGACATGTCCTCTGTTTTGATTGGGTGACGGTCACCTGGGTGGATTGATAAATAAAAATGCATCAAACTGTACACAAAAATTGTGCACTTTACTTCTGAATTAAACTTATGCCTTACAAAAAGTTTTTTAAAACAACAGTAAAAAAAAACAAACAACCCGATTAAAAAATGAGATTAAAATTAAAAGATTTGGGCTTCCCTGGTGGCGCAGTGGTTGAGAGTCCGCCTGCCGATGCAGGGGGCGTGGGTTCGTGCCCCGGTCCGGGAAGATCCCACATGCCGCGGAGCGGCTGCGCCCGTGAGCCATGGCCGCTGAGCCTGCGCGTCCGGAGCCTGTGCTCCGCAACGGGAGAGGCCACAACAGTGAGAGGCCCGCGTACCGCAAAGAAAAAAAAAAAAAATTAAAAGATTTGAATCGACATTTCTCCAAAGAAGATATACAAATGACCAACAAGCCTATAAAAAGATGTTCAGCATTACTAGTCATTAGGGAAATGCAAATCAAAACCACAATGAGATGCCACTTCACACCCACTAAGATGGCCATAACCAAGAAGTCAAAAAATAATAAGTGGTGGTGAGGATATGGAGAAACTGGAACTCTTTTCCATTGCTGGCGGGAACTGTGGAAAACAGTCTGATGGTTCATTCCTCAACAAGTTAAACATGGAATTACTATCTGACCCAGCAATTCTACTCCTAGACATATACCTAAAAGAACTGAGAACAGGTGTTCAAACAAAAACTGTACACAATGTTCACAGCAGCATTATTCACAATAATCAAAAGGTGGAAACAACTCCCATGCCCATCAAAAAGTGAATGGATACACCAATTGTGGTCTGTCCAGACAATGGAATATTATTCACTCTTATGAAGTACTGATTCATGCTACAATGTAGATGAACCTCAAAAACACGAGCTAAGTGAAAAAAGCCACATGCAAAGGCCACATATGACGATTCCATTTATATGAAATACCCAGAATAGGCAAATCTATGGAGACAAAAAGCAGATTCGTGGTTGCCCAGGGCTGGGGCAGAAGGGGGGATGGGAAATGACTGTTTAATAGGTCTGGGGTTTCCATCTGAGGTGATGGAAAAGTTTTAGAACTGGATAGTGGTGATAGCTGCACAAGATTATAAATGTACTTAATGCCATTGAATTGTACACTTAAAAATGGTAAATTTTATAGGATGGATAAACAACAAGGTCCTACTGTATAGTACAGGGAACTACATTCAATATCCTGTGATAAACCATAATGGAAAAGTATATGAAGAAGAATATATATGTATAACTGAGTCATTTTGCTGTACAGCAAAAATTAAACACAACATTGTAAATCAACTATACTTCAATAAAATTTAAAATAAAAATGGTAAATTTTATGCTATGTGTATTTTATATAATTAGAAAAAATAATAGCGATAAAAAATAATAGCGATACAGGAAGCATATTTCTCCCCCTTCCTAGCTGTGTGACCTTCATCAAGTCACTTAACCTCTCTGAGCATCAATGTCCTCACCTGTAAAAATGCCTAATAATGCCTCTACCTCACAGAGTTGTATGAAGATCCAATGAAATAATGGACTTCAATGCCTCACAGAGTACTTGGCACCTGAGCTAGGGAGCTCTTCTCACATTTGTCCCTTGCCAAGAAATTTCTTTTCCTCTAGACACAGACTGAGGCTCCTTATAGGCAAAGTCTGTCCCATGTGGAAGTAGGTCAGGACTCAACATCAAGAGAAGATGGATAAGTATCCACAAAGAGGACCAAAGAATTCCTCTTTACCCTGGACTTCTTGCCTCGGGAGAAGCACATGAAGGTCTGAGGACCACACTGACCCATCTCTGGGGTGATTGACACCAGACGGGGGAGGCATGAACCCTCCTGGAAGAAGGGCAGTTACAAAAGGATTTTCAAAGGCATCCAGAGAAAAGGCTCAGCGAGGAATGCTTGCTCAGGGCAGCCCTTTCCCTCCACTGTGTTCTTCCTAGGACCCCTCTAGGCTCTCACCATCAGTGCCTATTATATGCTAAGGGAATCCCTTGGCACCACTCAGATTAAGTTTATCACTAAAAGAAGAGAAACACCCACTGCCTCTGACAGAATAGTCACTAGGGAATGGATTTGAGACTGGTTACTTTATGAAATTCTTATTCTAGTGGTATACTAATTTCCTCATTTGCTCTCTAGAATATTCTAGAACTAGAATATAAGCCCCATCTCCATCTTGTTCACCAATGTGAATGCCTGACACATAGTGCCCCCGAAATTATATTCTGGATGAATGCACAAGTGAATATTATCACCAAGCCTCATGGGCAGTTCCGTTTTACAGATGAAGTAACTGAGTCCAGAGAGCACCAGGATTCAAACTCAATTTGTCCAAAGCCAGAGCCCAGATCCCCACAACTACATGTGACGCCGTTCCAGTCCAGCACCAGGGAGGGGGTTTTCCCCAAAGCTCAGGATCCTGGACCCAGACATCTTCATCACATACTAGAAGTTAGGGTTCAAGGGTTCTGTAAAGGAGACACATGTGCGCTCCTTCCTACCTCGGTCACACAGAGATCTGGACTGGGGAACAGATTCTTGCAAAAACCAAAGCAGAGTTTCCCCAAAGTATAAAACAGCACTGCTAAGGTGCCAGAGAAGAGATGCCGCCTGCCTCTGTCCCACCAAGCCCAGCTCCCAAGACACAGGATCTGGCTTGGGAGGAAGATGGTTCCCAGGTCATGGAATCTGGTTTGGGGGTAAATGTGGCTCTTAGGAGTGATCCAAGTAACCTCCAAGGGACCTCTGAAGTGTGCAGGCTGGTCTTCTGTGGATGAGGACAGCAGACGATACAATAATGTGCTCATCAAGGCCTGGCAGTCAAACAGTCCTGGATGGAGGTCCCACTCCCCCTGCGCTAGCTGTGTGGTCTTGGGCAAGTTGCTTCCCCATTCTGAGCCTTTCTCCTTGTTTTTCAAAGAGGGCTATCACCGAGGTGTGGAAAGGATCACACAAGATAAAAGGGATCTGTGAGGCGTGAGGCCCGGCACCATCCTCTTGGTATGAATCTGTATTGTTTCCAGTCAATTTCCTACTTCATGAAGGCACGTGACGTCAACTCTGTTTTCCTTGTGTCTTCTTACCTCGAATGAGCTCTACCTCAGCTCCTCCATGCCTTCACTCTCCTAGAACCCTATCATATCTTCTCTCTGGCACATCCTTAAAGGCTCGGCTCGAGGATGACCAGCTCTGAGCCCTCCAGAACCATCTGCCTTTACGTTGCCATCAACAGCTCAGCACCTGCATTCGTGTCATGCCCTGAGCACTCGCTGCAGTCCAGACACCAGCCCTGCACACACAGTAACTCACGTGATCCTCCCCACAGCCCTGTGGAGAAGGTTCTACAGTCATACCCATTTTACAGATGGGAAAACTGAAGCTCACAGAGATGATATGGCACTTGGTTGCAAATTCGGCACAGGCCACCCAAGCACACTCTAAGTGTAATGCACTGTGTTAGACACCACGGGGCATAAAAAGGAGCCCAACCTCTGTTCTCAGCAGCCCCACCTTGTGTATCATCACTTCTGCACCAGTACAGACCTGGCCAGAAAACAGGAGTGTGCTCCACACCTGCTTTATGGCTGGTCACCAAAGCACAGCAGGAATCTCAAATTCAGGTGTGACCCACCAGAAATTGTCTTTCACTGGAAGTAGGTCATCCAGGCTGCCTTGTACCCTGGCTGGGTGTGCAAAATGTAAGAAACCCTGAGTTATGCCTGGGGCATTGTTCTCCCTTTGTACTCTGGGAAGCTGCCTGCTGGTCTGAACTGGGCAGATCCAGCCAGATTCTTCTAGTCCAGAGGTTGACAAACTATGGGCCAACGGTGGGCCAAATCCAGCCCTCAGCCTGTTCTTGTAAATAAAGTTTTACTGGAACGCAGCCATGCCCATTCATTACACATTGTCTGTTAATTCTTTAGCTTGACAACTGCAGAGTTAGTTGCAGCACAGACTGTATGGCCCATAAAGGGGCCCTTTACCGAAAAAGTTTGCCAATCCCTGTTCTAGACTCCCTGTCCACAGATGTTAATCACACAAAAAAATAAAATTAAAAAATCCTGACAAGAACCAGAGTCTGCTTGGGATTTATTTTCCCTCAAGTGACAGCGTCTGTCTTGACCTTTGCATCTAAATAATGAACACTCTGCCTTCCTACTCCCTTCTCTCCCTGTGGCCCAGTCATGGTGGCCTGAATCATCCAGGGTCAGGCAGTGGCCACATCCCTGAGTGGTAAGACTAAAGCCCTTTGTCTAAATCTGTGTTGTTCTATACAGTAGCCATAGCCACACGTGGCTACTAAAATTTAAATTCAGTAAGATAAAATTCTAAATTCTGTTCATCAGTCTCGAATTGCCACAATTTAAATGCCCAAAAGTCACATGTGGCTGCTGGCTACCATGTTGGACACAGCAGATACAAGACATTTCCATCATCACTGAAACTTCTTTTGGACTCTGCTGCTCTAAACAACCCTGTTCCCAGCGTTACAGGGTGAGGTGATCACTGTTCTGCTATCAGAGCATCTGCTCCATCTCATCTCTCTCTCCTCTCTGATAGTCACCCTTCCTCTCCCAATAGTAAAATTAAGTGCTTCGCAAAAAGACTGGACATAGCTAAAACATGCATCACAGGGGGCTGGTCCATGAAATGGTATTAAACGGTAACTCCATTTGATGGAGCTGTGTAGGGATTTAAAAGAATCGGGATAGCGAGAACACCAACATTTATTATTAAGTGAAGGAAAAGGCAAAACAATGTAGACAATTAGGTGCAGATAATTACTGTTTGATTCCACTTATACAACATACCTAGAATAGCCAAATTCATAGAGTCAGAGAGTACAGTGGTCGATGCCAGGGGCCGGGAGGTGAGGGTGGGGTGGGGAGGGGGAATGGGGAGTTAGTGTTTAATGGGCAGTTTCAGTTTAGGAAGGTGAAAAATTCGGGAGATGCATGATGGTGAGAGCTGCACAGCAATGTGGACGTCCTTAGTGCCACTGAACTGTACAGTTGAATATGGCTAGGACAGTATGTTTTATATTATGTGACTTTTACCACAATAAAGAAACATTAAAAAATAATAAATAAATAAACAATGTATACAGTATGACTTCATTTGTGTTTTTAAAAGATATATATGAGTGCTTCCCTGGTGGCATAGTGGTTAAGAATCCGTCTGCCAATGCAGGGGGCACGGGTTCGAGCCCTGGTCCGGGAAGATCCCTCATGCCACGGAGCAACTAAGCCTGTGCGCCACAACTACTGAGCCTGCGCTCTAGAGCCTGCGAGCCACAACTACTGAAGCCCGCGCACCTAGAGCCTGTGCTCCTCAACAAGAGAAGCAACCGCAATGAGAAGCCCGCGCACCGCAACGAAGAGTAGCCCCCGTTCACCGCAACTAGAGAAAGCCCGCACGCAGCAACGAAGACCCAATGCAACCAAAAATAAATAAATAATTTTAATTTAAAAAAAGATACATATTAATGAAAAACATGAATCCAATAAATACTCCTAGAACAATGAGGTGCTGGACTCTAGCAATGAAGGAGGCAGACAAGAGCCACACTTTCCCTGGGCTGGTACCCTGGTGAGGGTACAGACAAACAGATGAAACAATAAGGGAATACTGGTTAATAATAATAATGGAGAATTAAAATCAGAGGGTGTAGTGACTGGGTGGTCGCGCCTCTCTGGGGACATGGCATCTAGGCTGAGACCTGCATGTCGAGAAGCCAGACTTACAAAGATCTAGAGGGAGAGGAGCCCAGGCAGTGAGGGAAGGTCAAGGCCAGGGCAGGTCACCTCACAGTGAGGGAGGAGAAAAGAGACAGTGGGGCCACTGTGAGGAGAGGGGGTTTGATTGTGAGAGCGATGGGAACCTGCTGGAGAGGTTTAAGAAGGAAGGTGATGAACTCTGGTTCTGTTCTTAAGAGATCGCTCTGCCCAGTGAGTAGAGAATTGACCTGTGGTGGAAGCAAGAATGGGATGAGGGGATCCGGACAGGAGGCTGTTGGACGCCCCCAGGCGAAAGATGGTGGCGCCTTGGACCAAGGTCTCAGTCATGGAGGTGGAGGGAGAGGAGGTATTTGGGACTCAGCTCTCCCAGGACTTGCTGGCCAATTCAACGTGAGGAAGGCGAGAGGAAGAGATGGGAGATGCTTCCTAAGTCGGTGTGTCATACGGACCCCCAGTCTTAGATGGATACACTCACGTCTAAGGTTATAGGAGAGGCAGTTGGCAGCCTGGAATTTCCAGAGTAGGTACTTTGTTACTTTTAGACTTTCCTTTGCCTTTTGAACTTAGTAACAGGAGTATTCTTTTATAATAATAAAAGATAATCTTTAAATGACATACTGTATTTTTTGCTTGAATTTCTCTTCTTTGTTTTATTGAAATGAAAAAAAATACTCTAGAAAACAGAGGTATGGTCATGGAATACTGTGCTCAATTGTTACTTAATATTTCAATGATGTTTCATTATTTTTTCAAATTTTAAATTGAAGATCAAATTTGAGATGGGTTTTTGTTTCCCAAATGGCTGGTACCAGTCAACTGGCAACTGGTATCTCAGATTTAGTTGACAGATATTAAAATGTGGTAGTTTATAGATTCCTAGAAATTAAACATATATATGTTTAATTATACAATATTATGTTTTTATATAATATTAATTATATATAATATTATATAAATTGTATGGATGGTATGTATTTGTATATTATACAAAATTAAACATATATGTTTATACTCTTTATATTTTATATATGATATATAATTAAACATATATGTATACTTTTATATCTTTATATATTACATGATATATAACTAAACATATATGTATACTTTTGTATCTTTACATATTATATATAATTAAATGAATACATTATATATAAATATATATGTTATATACGAACATATATATATATAAATATGCACTTGAAAAACATAAAATGTCTTAAGCACAGATACATAGTATTTTTTTTTTAAGGTTAAACTTTGCTCAGTAACAGATCAGCTCTCAATATCCAACAGACTTTCTACTAAGACTTGATTTCGGGAAAGAGCAAACTGTCCTCATACACACATTCCCCTCCCATCAACTAAGACACGCTTCAGATCCAGGATGAGTACAGGAGACAAAAAAATGATCAGGAGAGGAAAGGAAAGATGTTCCGGTTGCAGAGGTCAGCAAACTTCCGGTGAACAGCCAGAGAGTACGTATCTTTGGCTTCACAAGCCCTATGCTCTCTGTTGCAGCTACTCAACTCTGCCCTTGTAGCGCAGGCTCAGTCACAGATAACAGGTGGATGAATGGGCAGGGCATGTTCCAATAAAGCTATCCATATAAATAGGCCCTGGGCCAAATGTGGGCCGCAGCTTGCCCACCCCTGTCCTAGTAGGGTCTGGACTTACCTGAAGGTAGGAAAATTGAAACAAACCAGCCCTTTGGTTTGTTTCACCCTTGAATCCCACTTTCCATCGCCTGGCTCATCCCAAGAGCTTGCCACCCTGCCACCTGGACTTTATTTGGTGTTTTTCCTTTCTTCATCCTGACCCCACCCCTCCTGGGTTTAGCTGGGTTTTGTCATAGATCCTAGACATTTCTTCAGGCTCCAGCCACAGCTTTGGAATACACATCTGTTTTTCTAATTATTTGATGAACGTGGACCTGTCCCATCCATTTGGAAGCACCAGAAGGACAGGGAGACAGGGATCGTGTCTGACTTGCTCTTTGTGGATCCCCAGGGCCCAGTACAGGGCCTGGCATATAGTAAGGGCTCAATTAATGAAATGAATGCCTGAAAGTCCAAGTGAGCCCACTGTCTCATCACCTGAATGTTCGGGGGCTCCTCCTGAAAGTGAGTCAGGGGCAGGGGTAGCCTTCCAGTGCACCCACTTTGCCTTGATGCCAGGGGTCAGGGGGCACCAGGCTGGCACCCACCCTATATATTTATTTCTAATCGGAGGCATTTGCTGCATGGGGTGGCTGTGGGAGTAGTTAGCCTGCAGGAAAGGTAAGAGCCCGAATCAGCCACCAGGTGGGGGGGGCAGGGTTTGAGTTCCAGTACTTATGGGACTGCTGATGTCAGCACTAAGATTGGTCTCGCTGAGATGCTGCGGGTCAGACACTGTGTTCCGTACACATTATCTCATTGGACTTGGAACGATTATTACCCGCATTTTCCAATGAAGGTAACTGGGGTTCTCCACAGCTAATGTACCCAAGACACAACTCAATAAAGGCTCAGAGTGTGATCACAGATTTAACTGACTTCAAAGCCAATTCCTAATTGCTTTGTCAATTCCACTGTGGCTGATGGCATATATTCCCATTTTACAGTGGTGCCTGTGCAGACCTGGAGCTGTCCAAGTTGTTGATTTCAGGGCTGGCCAGGGACAACCAGTTTTACACTTGCAAACTGGGCATCTTGCTGGTCTCGGCCAGTTTCTGACCTGGACATGGACAACACTGCTTCTGTCCCACGGAATAATCCAGAAGCCCACAGCTCCCTCTCCGGCCTCCCCCACCCCATCTGAGCTCACCCAGACAGCCATCCTCAGTTCTGTCTTCCAGGCCTGATCTGCGCCGGCATCCAGGCCCACTGATTTTCCTGCATCCCTGTGATTAGGAACTAATCTTATATTTTTGTTCCCCAACCCATAAATCAGTTACAGACCAAATATTTACACAGGCCATCATTTCCGACCAAACCAAGGCTCATGACAGCGCTCATTATTAAAAAGGATGACTGATTTTAGGCAGAGATTTCACAGGCATGTGGCTGGATGTTTTCTTTCAGGTTTCCTTCTCCCTCCCCTGGCCTGAAGAAAAGACAATTTCCAAGATAAATTGGTACAAAGGTCTGCTCTTGCTGTCTCCTTGGGGCCAGTAGGATGTGGGCAGGCTTCCATAAGCCCAAAAAGTGGTGGCTGCTCTTGGCCTCTTCTCCCTTCTCTTGGTCTCCCCCTGGGCAGGGAATCATTTAACTAAACATCCCCTAAAATCAGAAACCCTAAAGGAGACAGAGAGGGAAAGGGTCGGGAAGGGGAAACTCGGCAGCATCACTACCCCCAGTGGTGACACCCACCCTACTGGGGGTAGTGTGGCCTGTCCAGGGTGACCCCGAGGCGGGCCATGTGTTAAGTTGTTAATATTGCTGGGTGGGGAAGCAGGAGGCCAAGTTCCTGACCTGGCTCTGTCATTACTTTGCAAGTCACTATGGCCTTTGAGGCTGGTTCCCTTTCCTTTCAAAGCAGGGATTTGCTAAGTGGACTCTGTCCGTTTCCGGTCCAGGTATCTTGGCTCTCATCGTGAGAGCTGCCATTCATTAAGCCCTTACTATGAGCCTAGCCTAGTGCTAAGCACTTTATAGGTATTAGCTCATTTTAGTCTTTA